>NW_027468650.1:6580248-6630248 GCF_046254945.1 Alosa pseudoharengus | reverse complement strand
ACAGTAAAAAAGAAAAAAAAATACGAAAAAAGAAGAGCAAAGCTATTCAATTTGCGGCATCTGCTTCACTTCAATAATTCATAGCATTTGGTGGCTTTTTAATGTTTTATAAGTAAATTGTGTATTCTTTTGGAACAGAGAATGGCATTTCATTCTGCAGCTGTTCGTTGGCTTCACTTTATCTTTCATAAACAAGCTAAGCGTGGATGTTGTACTAATACGATTCTCCTCACCCGATTAACCCTTTCCAGACACATTCATCTCCACTCTTTTTTTGTCTGCTTCAGCAGTTCGCCGGCATTACATATTTTATCAGATACATTTTAATGTTGTTGGAATACCCCTGCGACCGTCGCTGCTGCACACATCTAGCAGTGCACTCATGGCAGACAGAGACCCAGCAGCCGATCTCCCAGCACTGTTATTAATGCCATATGAAACTCTTTCAGGCCCGCAAGCAGACACGCAAATGATACCAATTAGTCCGATCCACTGACTTTGTTAAAACCTTATCATTTGGGGTATCATGACAAAGACAATCAGGGTGCTGAAAGTTTACTCTTAAAGAACAAGGCTAGTCTGGATGTGAGGGAGGAGGAGAGAAAGTGTGTGGTTGTGTGTGTTTGTTTGCAAGCCTGTATGTGTCTGTCTCTGTGTGTGTGTGTGTGTGTGTGTGTGTGTAAGAGGGAGAGAAGAGATAGAGAGAATGAGAGAATACCCTAAACCATCATCCAACTCACACTATCATCTGCAGTGTTTGGTTTGTGCACTGTGACAAATTATCATTACCTTTTCTTGCAAATATGGAGCTCATTACGGGAGAGAGTGCAACCAGCACAAATGCACACTTGCCCATCTCTCTGAGGAAAGAAAGAGAGAGAGAGAAAGAGAGAGGGAGAGAGAGGGAGAGAAAGTAGAGGGAGAGAAAGAGGGCCGTCGCTAGCCAAGCCTGGCACACCCGGCTATTAAACACAGCGAACGTGCACTTTGTTATTAACATCTGTTCAGCAGGGATCGAGGCTTGGCTAATCACCCCTCACACCTTCTGTTTCTCAACTGGATGAGAGGCAATCAAGGGCACCATTTGGCAGCTGGCTGGAGCCACTAATGCCTTTTCTCCTCTCCTCTCCTCTCCAAGCCTCTCTCCACTCTTGTCCTCCATCTATTGTCTTTTCCTTTCATGGGGTTTACTCTTTTCACCTTTCTCCCTCTGTCTTTTCTCTCTCTCTCTCTCTCTCTATATATATGTCTGTGTGTGTTTGTGTGTGTGTGTGTCTGTGTGTTTGTGTTTCTCTTCTCTTTTCTAGTTTTGACACATAACCATTCGAACATGCATCTTTGTACTGTAACATGGTACAAATCAAATCCTTGTATTGATGCCGTTTTTGTGTAATTAGCTGCCCACCACTACCAGGCTTCTTAAATGCATGAGTAAACATGAGGTTCCAATAATATTCCACACTCATGATTTAAGCATGGCTACATTTAAGTGATTCATCATCCAACATTGTTATTTGGACTGAATGGCATAGCAATGGTCATTTTGTTTTTAAAATGTCTGGTGGATGACACATGCCTGCAAGCACACACACACACACACAAAACATTCCATGTCCTCTCTCTCTCTCCCAATCACACACACACACACACACACACACACACACACACACACACACACACACACACACACACACACACACACACAAGGCAAGTGACTAAGGAAGAGGATGAATGAGAGATCAGTGAGAAGGAACGGACAGAGAGAGAGAGAGAGAGAGAGAGAGAGAGAGAGAGAGAGACTGCATTGCCTCTTTGATGGCAGTAAGCTGCAAGCTTTAGCGCTGTAGGTCTTGCTCTTGCTCCATGGGTGGTTCTTGCTCCTTCTGTGCTCTATCGGGCGCAGATGTTCCAAAGAGGAGCAGCCACAAGCACATGCCCTACGTTCAGATACCAAGAGAACATCTGACAGAGTTCTCTTTGCCACAGTTAAGCGGAGTGCTTTGGCTTGGCAAGCTACGTGCCAATCATCTTTGAGGTCTTAATCACAGTATTTTTGTGTAATCTGCTTTTGGCTCTGGTGTTCACAAGCGACCTGAACCCAACATGGCTTGACTGAGCTGACACTGGATTGAAAAAAATCTTTAATAGAAAATGCATTTGGAGGTTTGATGTGCTATTTCATTACTATGTGTTTGACAGTGCTTCAGAATTCTTCTTCCCTCCCTCCCTCTCTCTCTCACACACACTCCCTCTCTCTTTTTGCTTTTTTCTCTCACTCACTCATTCTGTATTTCTGTTTACTTGTTTATGTTTGTGTTTGAAAAGCTCTCCAAGAGCATACGGCGTATGCTTTCCACAGTGGCCCGAGCTGTCGACCAAGGGACGGGTGTGTGTGTGTGTGTGTGTGTGTGTGCGTGCGTGTGTGTGTGTGTGTGTGTGTGTGTGTACAGTATGAGTTTGTGTGTGTGTGTGTGTGTGTGTGTGTGTGCGCGCGCGTGTGTGTGTGTGTGTATGAGTTTCTGTGCGTGTGTGTGTATGAGTTTGTGTGTGTGAGTTTGTGTGTGTGTGTGTGTGTGTGTGTGTGTGTGTGTGTGTGTGTGTGCGCGCGCGTGTGTGTGTGCGTGCGTGCGTGTGTGTGTGTGTGTGTATGAGTTTGTGTGCGCGTGTGTGTATGAGTTTGTGTGTGTGTGTGTGTGTGTGTGTGTGTGTGTGTGTGTGTGTGTGTGTGTGTGTGTGCGTGTGTGTGTATGAGTTTGTGTGTGTGTGTGTGTGTGTGTGTGTGTGTTTTTCAGTGGGCTGTGAATTTCCCCAGCGTCAGCTCTGGCCTAGTGGAAAGGCACACTGTCTCTCCTTCTGTCACAGGCAGGAAGAGGCGGCGTGGGCATCTGTGAGTGTTTGGGCTCGTTATGTCTAAATCAGCACTCCTCTCGCACTCTCTCCCCTCTCCCCTCAGATGGAAAACATCCGCCTGGCCTCAGATCTGTGAAAGGGCTACGGCAAAGCGTTGAGCCAGACTCGGATGTACGTGTAGGCTCGTCATGGCGCAATGTGCTTGCAGTATGTGCCAATTGAGATAGGCATCGCTCACGCACAATGCAGTGCGGATTTATACGCACAAACAGTATCCTTGTGTAAGCTGTGTTTGTATGTTTGTGTTTTTGTTGTATAATGTACGTTTGTTTGTTTGTAGAGGGTGTCATGTATATTTTTGAAGATATCACTTAAGTCCTGTCATGTCTCCATATCCAGGCAGGCTTTTGGAGACCCCTGGAGATTGTGTGCAGTGTCTCCTGCTGTGTTGTCAATCAGAATGGCTGTCATCACTTCCATAGCTGTAAGTACAAGCCTGTCACTTCTTCATCTTTTAAACAGGCCATGGCTCTGTGCTTGCAAGATGTGGGCACATTGATTTTCGCTGTGAGCTTCAAAAGGGAAGAGAGAAATGAGCTTTACCACAATGGCTGACCATATGCAGACAACAAACAGTGTGGTACCATATGGCCCATGGCAAGTATTTGCTGCAGAGTTGGATCATTGCCTGACCATAGTTTACTGAGGATTGTGCTGTATAGGCCTTCCAGTCACAGGAGAGGGAGAGTGAGCACTGAATTAGATGATGCAGAGCACCCTTTTATGCACTGATGCAATGCTGTGGAATCATTCATTACATCAACGTGATACACTGCTGCTTTTGTTTCTGGATCTCCTTGCTCTCGCTGTCTTTGTGTGATGTATGTCTAAGTGATTACAGCACTGGCACCTTTCTCAAAATATATGTATTTTTCCCACTCCTGCTTTATGTTCATAATTGAATGTCTACAGCAGTGGTACGAGTGGGAAGTTATATAAAATCTAGATTAGAAGTGTAATTATCCATTACCTAGGTGATGAAATCCTCTAACATCACCCTCTCGATCTCACCTACGTACACACATTGACACACACACACACACACACACACACACACACACCTTTGCATACATACTTATACTGTGCACACATACAAACACACATATCCATAAACACATACACACACACACACACACACACACAATCAAGAACACACCCCTCCCCTGAGTAGTGTGATCAGGGCAGGGCTAATGAAAGCATTTTGCAGGGTTGGGGGCGTCACATCTAATGAGCCATCAGGTCTTCAAGGTCATTTCCGCTTTTCTCAGCTTGCTCTGCCTCCTGCTTTTTTATTCTATTCCACACCTCCTCCTCCTCCTCTCCCTCAGTGTTTGCCTGTCTTTGTTTAGTTCTCTCACTCACTCTCTCTTCCCTGCCGTCTGCCCTCCACTTGTTTGTTTTTTGTACTATCGAAAAGTGTTGACTCAGGGTGTCTCCATCTGTTTGGCTAAGGGCCGCATGTCTGTAAATAACAATGACCCCTTCAGCATATCTGGAAGGGCTTCACTTGGAGGTGGCTATTATTCCTCAGACGCGTCGCTGATTTAAACTCCTCATAAACAGCTCCTCACGTCAGAAGACTGGCTCATGAAGCTGTCAAGACACACTTATGACACCTTGTTAGAGGTGTACCGGTGTGAAGGGAATGTTGGAAAATTAAAGCAACACCAATAGTGTTAATTTCGTCAGACGAGACGAGAGGAAATATGTTTGTCAACGACCTTTTTTTTCATGACTAAGACGAGACGATGACGAGACGGCAGTAATGTCCTGAAACACAGACTAAGACTATCTTAAGATGCATTACTGTTGACGAAAAAAGACGAGACTAAAATGTTTTGCATGAAATAAAAACTAAGATAAAATCTTCATTTTCGTCTACAAAATGAGAAGACAGAATATCTAGCTGTTACGTTTTCAAAATATTCCGAATGAGTTCATACGCAACAGCTTTCCTGTAGGCTAGTCTACATGCTGTTGCTGCAACCCTGTGGCTGCAACACGAAACTACATGGAACAAGAACACTGGAGATTTCTGCCAGAGTTAGCAAGCTAACTACCTAAGCTTTATGCCACAATGCTACATACCCAGAAGGTGAAGCTTCTCTCATACAAATTAACATCCCCAGAATGTCCATACGAAAATGTTCATCATGTAATGTCAACTATTTAACTAGTTAGACTGATGATGCAAAGTTTGCTAGCAAGTAGGCTAATATGGAAAGTTCGCTAGCAAGTTAGCTATGGCTAAGATGGAGAGTCTGTTTGGGGAATGTGTTGTGTTTGGGTGCATATCGCCATCTAGCGAGGCGGAGTAAAACATTTATACTTTGACCTATGACAGTGTTTCTCAAACTTTTTCAGTTTTAGGACCACATAACTAACCCTAGCTAAAAAAAAAAAAAGATTAGAACTGAACCACCTTGCTTATTGTCTTTGCACTTATTGCTTATTGTGTGGATTCATACTGTATGATTTAAACTGGCATATCTTACATGTTGCAGAACTGTGTTTACATACAAGTTGGTTCAATATTGCAAAGAACTCATCTATATTATATTTTACCACGTCTGCTCGCGGACTACTTGGGATAGCTTGCGGACCACCAGTGATCCCTGGACCACACTTTGAGAAACACTGGTCTACGAATATGACAGTGGTCCAGTCAAATCTTTTACTGTCTATGGTCAAATCCCAGCTCGACTTACCTGTGCATGTAAACATACTGACTGACAAAAAATCAGAATGAGTAATTATAACAGAGTATATACAGAGTAGCCCTGTGGACACACAATATTGTTGGAAAATTGAGATGTGTGAAACACTATTTGACTCAAATGGTCATCAGAAATAATTTGTTATAAAAAAAAAGACTAGAATGTGTTGACTAAAACTGACTAAGACTAAGATACCTTTAGTTTTCTTTTGACTAAAACTAGACTAAAATGACGAGACTTTTAGTCGACTAAAACTTGACTAACAAAAATGATATTTGAATGACTAAATATGACAAAGACTAAAAAGGACATTTCGTCACAAGACTAAGACTAAGACTAAATTAAAAATAGGTGACAAAAATAACATTAAACACCAAACCTTTTGAACCTTAAAATAATGTTTCCAAAATCGTTTCAGTGGTTCATCAACTCGTAACAGGGTGAACGGCACTTCTGCATTCGCTTCGCGGCCCTCTATCGGCTATAACCGCTCTATGTAAGTTTGCCAGATCGGGTAGCGGATCTGTAGTTTGATGGAATGAGACATAAGAAATTCTGATGTCGAATACATTCTGATGTCGCAATACATCATACTTTCGTAAAATCATGCAACATACTCTACCTTGTCTGTGGACATCTAGTGCTGGAAAAAAAAATAGCATGCGTGCGATAGAGGAAAAGTGCTTTGGTGTTGCTTTAGGCGGGGATCACATTAGCCAGCGGCAAGCGGCAGATTTCCTATTGTTCTCTATGGTTCGGCAGCAGAACAGTGGCAACGCTGGCGTAACGCTAGCGTTGAACAAGCTGATCGTTCAACTTGGTTCAACTTTCAAAGCGCAACGTGAGCATATTCAATTGACAAACCGTTTGTGTTGCTTAGGAACGAGATAAAACGTATTATGGTCTGAGTGTTGCGTTACGTTTGCCGCTGCCGCTTGCCGCTCGCTAATGTGATCCCCGCCTTAATGTTCTAAAGAATATCTGGGTTAATTGAATTCAACATGGAATTTTAGAAACTTGAATTGTTGCGGAATGGAATCTTTTCTTAGAATGTTCAAAAAAGACACAGGCTTGGCTGGACTGGACTATCCTGCATTTTGCTCATGGAATCTGAGACTAGTCTTATTGATTTAGCAACTCGTTAGTAATTCATGTGGAGAATTAAGACTTACATAGAGGATGGTCTAATTTCTTTAAGAATTACATTAAACATCTAAACATCTTGTTATCTCATAATCCTTCTAGTAATGATGTGCCTTCAACATGTCCCTGTATCCGGTCAGGTTAATAAGCGCACTGATGTTGAAAGGCAACAATCAGTTCAGCAGGCTCGTCCTACTTTTTCTGTGGGGTTGTGGAATTGCCAATCTGCAGTGAATAAAGCGGACTTCATTCCTGCTCTGGCCTCACAGTTATCGCTTCAATTGCTTGTGCTTACAGAGACGTGGATTAGGCCAGAGAATACTGTCACATCTGCAGCGTTGTCGACCAATTATGCTTTTTTGCATACCAGTCATTCATCTGGTGGGAGAGGCTTTCTTGTCTCTGATGACTGGAGGTTTACACAGTTGCTGCCTACTCAGGTCCACAACTCTTAGAGTAGCTAAGTCCTCTGCTCAGTCATTAGTATTAATTCTACTAGATTTATCTGCAGCCTTTGATACTGTTAACCATGACATTCTCCTTTCTATACTATCTGAACTGGGAATTTCTGGGAAAGCTCTTGACTGGTTTAAATCTTACCTTAAAGGGTGTTCTTTCAACGTGTCTTGGCAGGGGCAGGTATCAAAGTCTCATGACCTCACCACAGGTGTGCCTCAGGGATCAGTATTAGGACCCTTGCTTTTCTCTATTTACACCACTTCTTGTAGGTGAGACCATTCACTCCCATGGATTTGACTATCACTGTTATGCAGACGACACTCAACTTTACCTGTCTTTCCCACCTGATGACTCTAGCGTTTCCCACTGGATTTCTGCATGCCTTAAGGATATTTCAGCCTGAATGAAAGATCGGCACCTTCAGCTTAAAGCAACACCAAAGAACTTTTCATCTGTCGCACGCACTATTTGTTTATCCAGCACCGGCTTTGCAAATAACAATGTCCACAGACAAGGTAGAATAAGTTGCATGATTTTATGAAAGTATGATGTATTGCGACATCAGAAGCAAGTCAAATTTGTAGTGTCTCATGTCTCATTCCATCGAACTACAGATCCGCTACCCGATGCAGCAAACTTACATAGTGCGGTTATAGCCGATAGAGGGCCGCGAAGCGAATGCAGAAAGTGCCGTTCACCCTGTTACGAGTTGATGAACCACTGAAACGATTTTGGAAACATTATTTTAAGGTACAAAAAACTCTTTGGTGTTGCTTTAATCTCTCAAAAACTTTTGGTGTTTTTGGTGTTTCCAGCTAAAACAGGTTTCCCCAACAGATTAACATCCAGCTGGACTCAACTTTACTGACCCCAACTAGATCGACACGTAACCATTGATGACCGACTTAACTTAACTCTGAGTATGTAGCTTCTATTGCAAAATCATGTCGGTTTATGCTTTACAACATTAGGAAGATCAGATTTTATCTGACACAAGATTCCACACAACTTCTTGTTTAGACCATGGTCATCTCCAAGCTGGACTATTGTAATTCACTATTAGCTGGCTTACCTGCTTGAGTAATAAGATCATTGCAGCTGATTCAGAAGCACGCCTGGTCTTCAATCAGCCAAAGAGGACACATGTAACTCCTCTCCTAGTTACTCTCCATTGGCTCCCTATAGTAGCCAGAATTTAATTTAAATCTCTCACTTTGGCCTATGGGACACTGACTGGATCTGCTTCTAGTTATTTTCATTCAATAATCAAGACTTACATCCCCAACCGCCCACTGCGGCCTTCTGATGAGCGTCTATTGTGTCGACCAGTCATAAACACTAGGTCTAATTCAAGACTCTTTTCCTTAGTGGTTCCATGTTGGTGGAATGAGTTGCCCAGTGCTCTCCGGTCCTGTGATAGTTTTGGGTCGTTTAAGAGGGGTCTAAAGACATTTCTTCTCAACATGCACTTAGTTCTTAGTGCTTCTTATGTGTTATAGTTTGTTGTATTATTGATATTCTCCTTAATGTAGTCTTGCCATGTTATTGTTTTTATATTATTGATTGAATTGACATTGTTGTTTATTATTGCTATTCTCCTTATTATAGTTTGACCAACATTCTAATCAGTTCCCTGTTAAATTTTAAATATTATATTGTTTTTGTATTTGTATGTTGCTTTGGACAAAAGCGTCTGCCAAATCCCATAACCATAACCATAAGTAAACATATTACATAGCTGCTATGTAATGACTCATCTGTTCTTCTCTCAATTGGTCAGTCTTGTAGCCTTAGTTACTATTCAATGGCCAATACATCAAGTACAGAGTAAAGAGCCTAAAAACACAAACATCTGTCATCATGTTTATGATCAAATATAGCATCTTAAGATATTATTTTTTTATTAAGATATTTGTTTACTTTATTTTCAGAGTAAGTTGACTCTGAGGTTCTGACATAGTCAGTCAGGTGCTGTTTTGTTTCACATGTTCATCTTAATGCAGAGCAGGAAGTATTCGTTTATACACCATTGCCCCATAAAGATCATTGGTGGCCTTTTCCATTTTCACAAACAGGGACACCGCATTTGACATTAGTCGGCAAACAGCCTTTCTTCACGGCTCGCAAGCTTCACATTTTACCTCCACAAGAGGTCATGAATTTGATTGTTTAAAAATCATTCTGGCCCAACCTTAATTGACATTTCTTTCATTTTATATCATAACTGCCCATTGTAACATTCCCTGTCCTCTCTCTCTCTCAATCACACACACAAACACACACACACAAACACACACACACACACACACTGAAAGGATATATGTATTCACAGCATTCTTCCCATTTCCTTTGTTCTCCTTTGTTCTCTTTTCTCATCCTCTCGTAATGGACATTTCTGTGTCATTTCCTCCTTCTCTCTGTGTGTCTCTTACACTGACATGTAGAGATCTACGAAACAAAATGCAAATGAAAAAGCATTTATAGCTAAATGTCTGTCCACTGCACTGCACTCCTCTGAAGGTCACAGAAACATTCACATACATGCAGATAGAAACACTTTTAACACTTGCATGTATACAGACAGGACACATGTGTACGAGAGATACTGCATGAGAGAAAGAAGAAGAAGAAGAAGAAGAAGAAGATGGAGGGAGAGAGAGAGAGAGCAATAGATGGTCAATAAATGGACCTCAGACACCTTTGAGGCCCTGTTAAACATGAAGGGGTCATGGTACCAAGGGTCTTCTCTCCTCTTCCAACCTGAAACAGCAAGGGGCTAAACATCTTCAACCCCAGAAATCATACAGAGTTAGTGCAGCCATTATCCCCCACTTGGCAGCTGAGAGACCGAGAAATGAGGCAGGTCAGATGGCAGGCCTGGTCATGCCCAGTGCACCACGGCAGTCTCTGACAGAAAGAGAGAGAGGAGGAGAGAATCAGAGAGAGAAAGTGCTGGCCCTAACCTCACTGCATGGTTCTGTTGCTAAGTGTTCACATGTCTACAGAACAGGTTCAGTAAAAGACCAATAGGAATGTGGTCATGTATTATGTTAGCAAACCAATGACTTCAATCGGTTAATCTCTAACGAAGAGATTTCTATAGTAGTTCCTATAGTAGCGTGTAATATTGCTATCATATTCTAGCCTGACATAGCCAGACTAAATTCTATTCAGAATTTGAGTCTGATACTGTATCATTGGGACGTGATTATGGGCTGTGTTTTAACTGATACAGGGAAAAAATGCCTCTGCACACAATTGGATAGACCTAACCAATTAGAGCAACACAATAGCCTATACTGTGAATCCTGTAGGGAGAATAGCCAAAACATCCTTCTTCTCGACAAATGTCATGCCATAATAGACCTTTCACACAACATTCGTATTTTTGACCGGAAATACACAATTGTAGTGGTAATCTTCTTCCTCACCAGCAGACTATAATGCTTTAGTATTAGTAGTCTATATCCTCTATACTATACATTATGTGGACATGATTTGTCATTCTAGTTAACAGTTCAGTTTATCCTGATACTTTTGGACAAATTCCTCGTGGAAAAACGTGTACCCTTAATTTTTTTCTTTTTGGTGACGGAGTTTTCCTCCACAAGTCTTGTAACGTCGGCAAATGTAATATTTGTTAAATCTGTTAGCGAAATTGTGTAAAATCTCTAATCCATTTTCTCTTGCCCGGGTATGTTTTTCTGATGTGTTGATGCTTGACAGGAACTCCGCTTCCACATCGTTTACTTCCGGTTATTGTGTGAAAGGTCTATCGTTGTTTTCTTTTCTTTTTTTGTTTTTGCACTGTCAATATCTATACAGCAAAATACGTCAAAATAAACATCTAGCTTCTGTAGCGAGAGCCTTTTTGTTATAAACAAAATCAACCGAAGTGAGCTCAGGTGACGTGAATGGCGAGGCACAGTCGCTCAGTTGTCCATTGTATAAAGTCTGCCTCGATGATTTGAACTGGGCATAGAGGCTTCTCAATGCAACAAGTCCAGACTGAATTTTCCGACTTCAACTTTTGTGGGAGGGGTTAAATTCGGGCTGGCTTCCAGGCTAATGATACGGACCAAACAAAACATGGAAGAGAGGTACCTCACCCCCACCTTCAGTATTCCCAGAGAAATTCCATGCAGGAATTTCCTAGACACTCATCTAGTGAAAAAGTTCAAATGCCTTTATGTCAGGGGTCTCAAACTCAAATGAGCTGGGGGCCAATTCTGCCAACGTCATCTCATTGGAGGGCCGGCTATTTTTGAAAATGCAATGTTCTTTTTTTCAAATACCACACAAAACTGCAAACAGAAAGTGCAAGTGTTTTTATCTAGTTTTAGACACTAGCAACCTTAGCTTCTAAATAAAATAATGATAAAATAAATATTAATACAAATTATAAAACAAATGAAAAGCATAAAAACAGGTATGTGTGTTTCACACCAAATAAAAATATTTTCCTCTCATAACTTTTTTAAACCTGGCAAACTATAGGCGTCAGGTTTAAGAAAGCAACACCATTGGATTTGTATATCAAAATTTCAAAAGGCCATGGCTTGAAAGTGGTGAGAGATAAAGTCCTACTGTAAATGTAAAAATCTTTGAGTAAAACAAAAGTTTATGAAGGGGGTACATTTACCCATCTAATTTGCCACTGGATGGCAAGCACCTCAAATTATGCACCCTTCAGTAAATACTGGATGAACATATTTGAGCAGGTTTACTTTCCTTTTTTCATATTACCCACATAACAAATTAACAGGAAAACACCTAAGATGTATACCAACCCCTAAGATGTATATGGTTTCTAAACCACAAGGCCTACAATAAAGTATTCTGGTCAAATCAGTTCCTATCGCGGGTAATCTGAGTACCCAGAAGTTTGCATCATATTGCAGGTGACTTTGTAGTTTAGAGCCCTATTTCTACTAGCCCTGCTGTCTGTACCACGTCCATTACGGACACTATCATCACGATTACCACTGCAACCTCCAAGCTATGTTGGGCAGAGGGTCGAAATAAGCATGGTATGCTTAGTGGACACCGTCGTACACGCAGACGCACCTCCATTCAATAGACAATCGACCATAATCTCCAAAAGGATCTTCTCCTTCAGATTTAGAATAGGTGAATAACATAGCCTACCTAAGACTTCATCACACGTAAACGTTTTTCAACATTTGGTGTAGGCCTATTTCTGCTTAATTTCTGCTTCAATTTATGCAGCACATATGGCCTGCATCGCTTCCGCGTCATTACAAATGCACGCCTTTGTGTTTCTCGCGTGTAATACAAGTATTTCCTGAAAACTTTGCGCAGCGATTTTGGGTTTGAATGAAGCTCTGGATGTCTAGCACATAGTGGAGCAGAGTACAAATGAGATTTGTCACCGTACTTGGAACTATCGTCTACTTTAATCAGTATCGTTGTTTGCCACAATTAAAAAGTCTCAAGGGCCGGATTACGTTATTATTTTGACATACGTCGCGGGCCGGAATTGGGCCGGACGCGGGCCGGATTTGGCCCGCGGGCCGGGTGTTTGAGACCCCTGCTTTATGTTATGGGCAGATCATCTCATCTTCTTATCTTCTAGGTTTTGCATTTGATTAAGACCTTAACCTAAGAGCACCATCTCAACAATACAGACATATTGGCAGCACTCCAACTCAACAGCGTTTTTAGGGTTTTCTTTTTGTTTGAGGGCAAGGCTGCCCCCACTTTCTTTGTTTCTAGCTTTCGGAGCCTGGGCTGCCTACATCTTTTACAGTGTCAAGGAATGGGCAGCTAGCGGTCGTGAGGCGATGATTGCTGAGTGTGACAAAAAAAGTGATGGGCTAGAAATTGCGTAAAATCCTTGACTGCGCCTTTAACCTAGTGTGTTTAAACAAGACTATGAAATGATTTGACCCTTAAATAAGAACTTCAAAATAATGTATCTATTTGTTAGGCTACAGTGAGATTGACATAACTTGAGCTACTGGTAATAGGTTTTCTCAGTGCTCAATGGTGTGTAGCTGTGTACATAGGTGCCAACTCTCACGCATTGGCCGTGAGACACACGCATTTGATTAGTTTCACACGCTCACACGCCACACCCCCGATTTCTCACGCTGAAGTGTCAACCCGGTCGGTCAGATGCCTGAAAAATGAGTTTAGCCTATAGATCTACCTGTTGAGCCACGATTATGCTTTCAGAGACGGTGAGAGGGTTCAAGAGCACCCCCTGTCTGTGGAATTTTCTAAATTTTCTCTCATTTGCGATGCTACTTCAGAAGCCATCCCAGGCGCATCCTCCCCCCCCCCCGCATTTCCCCGGCTTCAGGTATGCTTTGAGTATTATTGAGTATTTTTCACGCTGAAGTGTCAACCTGGTAGGTCAAATACCTGGCAGATGTGGTTCAACTAAACTAAACCTATACATATGATATCACACATCATGTGAACGTGCGGAATCTAAGCTTTCCAATGATACTAGCGCCAAGTTGCTGTGATAAATGGTTCGCGAGAGAATTAACATTGAACCGACGTGCAATTTAGGCTAATCATATTTGCATTTACCCATTACTCTCGGTTTAATATTTCACTAACCCTTCACACAACACGTGGAAAACCCTATTTCACAATAAACAGCAAACCTACCGAATACGAGGATGCTTTATGCATGCCTCTGTGCAATAAGTGGTTCCTGAGTAATCCGGTTTTGAAATTGCAACACATTTCTACATAGCCTCATTGGGGCGAAATTATAATGTATTCTAATGTTAACTATTTGTCAGTAGGCCTACATACATTTTTGTAAATTGCTCAGCCATAGATTATCCCACTATCATGGTTCTTATATTGTCAGGTTCCAGCCAATCCCATTACAGATAAATTAATATATTTATATTGGCATGCTTCCTAGTGACATTAATGCAAAAATATGAAGAAAATCAAATAACGAGACACAAATATTGATATAAAGCCTGACATAAGCCATATGCAAACATTCACATCATGCAGATATGGGTACATCCTGAAAAAGGAATATCATGTAGGCTATAGGCTATGGCCATTACAATGACCAATATATTATCTTAAATAAACTAGCTGAATAACACAGGTGACCACTTCTGCATAATTTCATGGAGTGCTGAAATGTACACACATTTCTGAACTGTGAAATGTAGCATATGTTTTTGTGGTTGTGAACTTATTGCAATATCACCATAACTATTCCACCTGTGTGTGCATGGTTATAATTCTGAAGTGCAAAATAGCTTAGGCTACAGCACAAATATTTCCATAAAAATAAGCAAGTCTGACCTCTGAATTTATTTTGAAAGTGCATCTGATTGATGCAAAATATACAAACATTTCTTAAATTCTTACAAAACACCCACCCACTCTTTAAAATTGTTAGTTTGGACCCCCCACCCCCACTTTTGCCGTGTGAAATACCAGTGCTGTTTTCAGCATCTGTTTAGTGCTTCATTGTCATTTTCATTGGATTCTCCCATTTTCGCGTAAATCGCTCATACATTTTTTGTTACACGCATTCTCCCATTCCGCTTCTGTCACACACACAGTGACAAGCGCCAAATCCCCCGCAGTGTTGAAGAGATCAGTCGTCCCCCTCACTTTTGATAAGGTAAAAAGCCTTATAGGTATGCCAAATAAATAATAACCTATAGGTTTACGCTAGGCTATGTAAAACTCCCCATTAACAGCATCACGTCACTAACCACAGCTAAGACTGCACAATCTCTATTCACTCTGTTGGATATCTGAAGCCAGTTTGTCTACTTAGATACTGTAAATCCTCAAATTATGGCCGGGGTCTTAAGACAAAGTACAGGCCTTTAGGGGCAGGATTGTATTCGAGACAGCCCTTTATTTCTTATGCGAGTTTTATTTTGAGACATGCGTTTCTTGGAGCGGCATACTGGTAGGCCTTCTAAAGCATGACATTTTCGGTTTAGTTTGATATTTAATTTACTTTTGGACTGTTTGATTATATTGTTAAATGTTGGGACTGATGGGCACTGAAATCTGGGGAGGTATTTGATGATCACTATTACGTTCCATGTGTCGGGATTTCAAACAAACCATCCGCTTTCATACGTTCATTGAACGTCCGCGGTACTGTAATGGAAACCTTATTGCGTAGCCAAGTAGCCTATTGAGTTATTTTTAAATTATGCATGATTTACTTTTTATTAATTTCGTAGGCTGGCTTTATTTTGTTATATAGAAGTATCTAAATAACCTGTTAAAATGTACCAGAATTCAGGAAATTGCATCTAGTCCAAAAAAAAATTCTGGAGGAGGACCCCCATACCCCCCGCTGAAATGTCCCACCTACTTTCACAATGCCTCCGACGCCCATGGTCCTAGTAGTAGGCTAGATCCCTTTGATACCAATGTTCATATAACTCTGGGACCCTGGTCCCAGGGATGGATTACTGCACGGGCCTTCCGGGCCCAGACCCAGGGGCCCAAGGTGTCAGGGGGCCCTGAAGCCCAAGCCTTTGCATGGAATCATTGCCTCAATATCAACACATCAGGATGTAGGCTATGAATCTGATTGAATTTAGTATTGCCCATCCCCAAAATGCACCAGAATACAGGAAATCACATTAAACTAATTAAAAAAATTCTGGGGGAGTACCCCCAAACCCCCCTTCCACATATACGACAATTAGTGGGGAGCCCTTAATACATCTGGGCCCAAGGGCCCGAAAGCTCATAATCCGTCCATGCCTGGTCCCTACACCTGAGAACCACTGATGTGCGTTTTTTTTACTGTACGGTATAATGCTGAATGAGCCAAACAAAAATTTACGCAGCAAAATTTTGGTTGGCCCCACCAAATCTCACTCCAAGGTTTTTTGAAAAGTTGGCAGCCCTGCTGTGTAGTCTAGCTACCCACCCATGCAAACTTTCAACTTTTTCAAGGTCGACCAGCTGTTACATTAGTTAACTGTCCATTAGCTTCCCCTAACATAATGGCTACCTATGCATTGCCCTTGGTCGGTCCGTCTGGCCAAGTTGATGCCCATTTCCAATGTACCCGGACACCATTCACACGCTAATCCGGCATGAGATGGGCTTTATGTGATGACGGATAGAGCAGTGCATTCAAAACAACCAATGACTATGCAGATGGTGACAGGGTTAATCAAATACGGACTTGTCACGTGTATTTTCTTTGGAATTGAGTAAACAACTGCATTTAAAACCTTCGTTTACATGATTGCTGCAATTCTGAAACGATTTGGTAAGAGTTTAATGCACCAATTTAAGTTAAATTACGTCCCTGGAAGTCGTAAGTCAATGAACCCTTTCCAGACCCACTCTTAATCCCAATTGAGATGCGGTCTGGTGTCAACGAGGCTACAGCAGTGTACAGATGTTCATGAATTTTGTCCCTAAACTCTAAGGGCCACCAGATTGCAATATCTTTACCAAAGGCTGGGTTTGGTAGAGTCTGTAGCTTTAAATATGTGAACAGTTATTGAAATTATGAAACTCGGGTCTATCCTGATGAATAAGGTCAGTGAGTTCCTAGACCAAGGAATTATGGTTAAATGTTCTTTCTTGTTCTAAGGTTTAGTTCTTGCTTAACTGTTGCATGAGGCGTGAAGATGACAGTTGGTAACTGTATTGTGTAGGAGTGGTTGAACAGTTATAGAATAACAGCAACTGTTGTTCTGTGAAATTCTTGATGTCATATCCAGATGTTATTCTACTTCTTGATTGGTGGTATGTTCTTATGTTCTCTTCTTTTCCTTTTAGCTACAACGCTATTTTAGAAGTTTTCCAAGAAAGTGGCAGTCCAGGAGGTAACACATATGAAGGTAACCATTACAGAGCTCCTTTCTTGTTTAGTTTATTTTTCATTACCAATACAGTATAGTGTACAAGGTGGTAGCAGCCCTTCCATGTTATGTAAGTAGTTTGTCCCATAATAATATATGTGTGTGTCTGTGAGAATAGTTTGATTCTTGTAGGTGTTAGAACGAGGATTTGGTTTTAGAATGATGCTGTGTGCTCCTTTTTCTTGTGGAAATATTGTGTGTAATTAGTGCTTAGCTTGAGTCACTGATTCTAAGGAATTTGATGGGAGAAAAGCATATTTCATGGATAACGTCAGTGCCCCCTAGTTGCAGCACACACACACACACACACACACACACACACACACACACACACACACACACTCACACGCACACACACAGGGGCCGTGTTCAGGCATCCTCCAGTGGTGGGTGAGTGGTATGTGTTGCGAGCTGCAGGGGCAGCGTTGTGAGCGATGACTTCCTCTCATAGGAGCTCCAGCATGGGGTCTGCCTGGGTTGTCTGTTAGCCACAGATGGATGGGTCCTCTGGACAGGAAGCAAAGAGTGGTCAAAAAACACACTGGCCCCACTAGAAAACACAGAGCCCTCCTCAATATACCAGATTCAGTTGAACTCCCTCTCTGCTTCTGTCTTATTCTCTCCGTTGCCTTCTTCCAGGCCCAATCTCTGAGAAGCTTCATTGAAATAGCCTACTTAAATTCACATTTGTGGTGGACTGTTTTCAACCGAAAACTAACAGTTCTCGTGGAGATCGGAGTTGGAAATAGAGAAGATGCCACATGTTGAATTTATGACAGTCTCTGCTAATCATCATCTTCTCAGTTGGTCACTGTCCTGACCAATGTTTTTGACCTTGTAGAGGTCAGCACCCCCCCACCCCCAAATATTCTCCCCTAGAACAAAGAACCTCCTGATCCATTGCTGTTGACTTTAACACACTGCCGTTCCGGCTCCTGGCTTGGTCTAGAAGGGGGCCAGCCCGAGCCCCTGTCGGAGTGAGGTCCTCACAGCAGGTGGAGGATCAAACAGGTCTCAGGCCAGGCCTCGGTGGCACCTTGGGGGGGCTGACCAGGGATCGTATAGCTGCAGTGGGGGGCTGTCCCTGGGATGACCCGCCATAAAAAAGAGAAAGAGAGAGAGAGAAAGAAAGAAAAAATGGGGCTTGTTCCACACCATTGCAGCTCCCTCGGTTAAAACAACAGCACAGAGTCCAGTCAGAAGGGTACACTGCTCCAAAGTCCCCCCCACCTCCCTGTCCAAACCCCAGTCCACAAACACTTGCTTCATTGGTCCCCCCCCCACTACCACCATCCAGCCTTTGAAAAATAAATGGTTGACATGCTGGGGAATGTGTGAAGAAGAACATATGAGTATGTGGGAAGATGGTATGTGTGAGTTTTTAGAGGCTGCCTGCCACTGGGGAACATGTCTTTGTTTGTGTTTTGGACTACACTAATGGGTCTTGTGAAAATTGGCAGAATTTCACCTACAATTTGCAAGCTTGCTGTGAACAGAATTCATATACATTGCGTATGAGATAATTGCCCATTTTCCGCAACACTGACTGACAAGGCTTACATCAAAGAGCCTGGTTAATTGTGTCACTTCCACATTGCATGCTTTGATGTGGAAAACAGTATGGTAACTGTCTCATTATGAATTTAAATCTCAGGCTCTAGAGCATTTCATAATCAGGAATATTCTGCTCAGCTAAATGCTCTATATTCAAAATGAAAAATGTAACAAAGCTCTCATTTCCAAAATGCCTGAAAGCTAATCAATTCTTAATTGGACTGGAATGGAAGATTCAAGCTTTTTTACTTGGGTTTGTGCTTGTCAACAAGTAATAGACTCCACCTTTTTCTCTCTCCCCTTGTGTGATAGATGGCCCAAACTTGACCCATCTCTTTGACGCGAGTCACCCGACTGAAAACATCCCTCCCGCGGTGTCAGGCTGTTTCGCCATGGAGACGTCTGCAGAACAAGGCCCTGGGTCTCGACTCGCTTGCAGCATCAAAAGGCCAGGCGGAATGTGAACCATGCGTCCAATGTGCCGAGCAGACCCGACTGGCCAGACACTGCTGTCCACCAGCTGGCCTGCCGGTCAGTGACACTCACCTCTGCCACGGACTCTGCTGCGCCAACGAGTGAAATACAAGCTCGCAGTTGGTTGTGGTCATTGCAAAAGTCACCAACCGCAGTGAGCATTGGTTTGTGAATACAGAGCACTACATGAAGTCTGTTGGTTATGTACACAACACATGTTAGCTGAGTAGCGTGGTAGTAAATCAAATGAGAATGAAGTTGAAAATAATTTAATCTAAAGTTAAAGTTTCGGCACAACTGGAAGGTTTATATACACTAAGCTGTCAGTTGCACAAATCAATTCAAGTACATGGCCCTTATATCAAATTTATACCTCCATGGAATTCCATGGGATTTTCAGGGCCTAAATGTGCATATTTGTGGTACAGTGAGCATGAAATGCATCTCGGGGAAGATTAGGAGTCCTGGATGCAGCACCACGAGTGCTAATGTGATATGTTCCACTCAGCCTGAGGTGTGGAGTTCTGTTTGGGTCAGGCGAAGTTCATCCAAAGTTCACCTCCAAGTCTCAGAGCTTCCTGAGAGCTGCAAAGCTGTAACTCTTGGGAAGCCAGAACTTTGCTTTCCCCTCCACCCTCTAATGCCTCACCCTTCTTTATGTTTTGTTGGAATAAATGGTCCATTTTTGCAAAATCTGAGAAGAGAACCTTTATTTGCCAAAAACAAGAGTTTGCTTATTTAAACTGGTCAAACAATTTTCTTTATGCATATGGTTACGAGACCGCAAATTCGTGTTGGTCCTGTGAGTAGTATATTGTGGTGAGTCTTTACCGATCCTCTCCAAATTGATTGTTAAAAAGCAGCTGTTTGAAGGATATCTTTCGAAGGGCTCTTTCTGTTTTTCAGTCACATACAGTACGCAGACAGTATTCAGAAAAAAACACTTAGTGTAGAATAACCCCTCAGCAAGCATAACAGTAAATAATGTATCTAATCCTGACCGAACAAAAACAGCACTTATGATTCCGTGCAAGATCTGTGGTATGTGTATTTTTCAGTTAAAAAAATAAATAGAAAAAGAATGTAAGGCGAGAGGGAAAAAAATCCATTCAAAAGTGTGGTGGATATCAAAGCAGCAGCACAAATGCTTTCATCAAAGGGGAGGAGGACAAAGAGGATCAGAAGACAGGGCCCTGACTGTGATCCTCTGTTTCGTCAATACAGGCGCTGTGAGAGTGGAAGAGAAAGAGGGAAACGCACGCAGAAGCACACAGTTCTGAAGAAGACAATGCAAATCGTGGTCTTTTTTGCCTCCCAACACCCCCACCCCCCCACCTTCCTCTTTTCTTCTCCTCGGAGCAGCAGTGGTCCAAAAAACAGGGGAATTCGGAGGAGGGTTAGGGGGAAAAGGAACGGAAAGGAGGGAAGCAGAGCTAAGATGTCCGCAAAAAGCCGCTTTGATTATAATCGACCAGAGGCCTCATTTGAGGTGGTATGAGGGTGGGAAGGTGGGGTCCGACGATGAGGTAAAGAAGAGAGGGTGAGGTTGGGTGCCATTTGATTGGATGTTGATTATCCAGCCATTTAAATTAGCAGCTTGAGATGGTGTCTTGAGGTGCTGGAGTGAGAAATGGAAGGCAGTGGAGCCCCCCCCCCCCCCTCACCCTTTCCACTGGACAGAAAGGGGAGTGTAGTCTCTGGGTAAAAAATTGCCAATCTCTGTAGCCATGACATTGCCTACAGTAGTGCTTGACGACGACTGTCTCTGTGTCTGTGTTGCCATGGTGTTAGCGAGGGACAAGGGCCCGAGAGCGAGCGCAGTGGTGGTGATTGCGGCGAGGTGACCATCCTGACCCCGCTGTAACAGACTCGCGCTTGGCAGTCAAGGCAGTCATTTGCGTCTGCTTCCTCACACTCCCTCACCCTCACGCTCTTACTGCCTCTCCTCAGCTCTCTCTCTCTCTCTCTCTCTCTCTCTCTCTCCCTCTCTCTCTCTCTCTCTCTCTCTCTCTCTCTCTCCTCAGCTCTCTCCCTCTCTCTAAGGGCACTTAGGGAGCTCAATTGATCAAATTGCACCTTTGGAGGGTGTTAGGCTCTGTAGAACAAGTCGGAAGACTGGAAGGTCACTATGGAATGGCCTCTCATCATAGGAGGAATAACACACACACGCACACACACACGGTCTTCACATCGTGTAAAGATCGGGGTATGTGGAAAGCTACTGATTACGTCCTGATTTTTCCTTTTCATGCCTTTTTATGTACTTCCCTGTTTCCCTAAATGGCATCATCGTTTGGGAGGACAGGTGGGGGAAGAGGAAGGACATTGCAGGGGGAACCTGGAGGCCTTTTGACGGTCATGCTTGAGAAAATGGCTCGCTCTCACGTGGTCAAACGCTCAAGTTTTTTTCCCCCCCTTTACCCCCCGATAGCCTCCCAGTGGAGGGCCGTGGCTCAGCGGCACAGGGGTGGCCGTGGTGTTGTCGGCCGTGCCGTCTCCCCGTTGCTTTGGCTCGGGGGACCCTTGATGGGTGTTTACGGTTTGGCGGTTCCTTCATGCCATCAAGCAGCACGACAGCAGTGACGCCCCGACCACAGCGGAGCTGCCAGCGCTGTTAGCAAGCAGCCAAGCAGCCACCCGTCCATCCATCCAAATCCAGCTGAATGCACTGCCCATTCAACATGGCCGCCCTCCACATCCCATTCAACATAGTCATTTATAGATCATTGGGACAAGATTAATGAGGCAAAAACCTCGGCTGTTTAAAATGGACCTTAACCAGTACCACTGGAAGCCTTGAAACAATATTGTATGAAGCAGGGCGAGATCATGTTCTTTATAAAAGGTCACATGCCCTCGAAAAAAGACAATGCTAAATGGAGGGGAAAAGGCCGACACCTTCAGCCTTGTTGTACCTCATTTGCAGAATATATTGCCACTTTGATGGCGTACGTATGGCTATGGAGGGACAGTGCTCTTTGTAATTGCACGGCAGAACAAGCAGTCCATAAAGATGTCAAGACACGCTTAAATATTAATGGCGAAGAATAGAGTAATGAGCAAATGGATACATGAATAATGGCGGGCTAATGTGATTGGAATAGATAAGTAATACCGTATACCAGATCAATCTTGCTCCCAGGTTTACCCTGCAATGCATCTTGCTCACGGAGGAAGGAATGATTTATGGGTCCAAGACCATGGAGTAGTTGCGACGTAGTTCTGGGACAAAGGAAGCCTATAGTTGTACTGGTTTAGTATAAGTATAAGTATACATACTCTTTTGATCCCGTGAGGGAAATTTTGTCTCTGCTTTTATCCCAATCTGTGAATTAGTGAAACACACTCAGCACACAGTGAACACACAGTGAGATGAAGCACACACTAATCCCGGCGCAGTGAGCTGCCTGCAACAACAGCGGCGCTCGGGGAGCAGTGAGGGGTTAGGTGCCTTGCTAAAGGGCACTTCAGCCGCGCCTGCTGGTAGGGGTTCGAACCGGCAACCCTCCGGTTCCAAGTCCGAAGCGCTAACCAGTAGGCCACGGCTGCCCTGTTTGAAGAGTCCTGCTCCACCAGGTAGTGGGAAACGTGGGTAAAAGTGGGTAATCCAGTGCAGAGTTTAGTGTTGGTGTGATGAAGAGACTAGAGGAATAGGAAAGCAGGGGAACTGAGGTTGTACTTTAATATATGGAGGGAGGCGTACGGTTTTACCAACATCGTGGCTTGCTGCCATAAGGTGTGTTGTTTGTCTATGCACTGCTGCTAAAGGTTAGGTGAGCCTGTTTGACCCACTGAAAGAGAGGCATGTTGTTTATTCTCACGCTTAGATCAGTATTGCCTGGTCCTCACAGAGACCAAGCACTTCACTACTTATGAGTGCCCTCTAATGGCTGCCAGTGGAACTACAGAGAGCCACCGTACCTTCAGCCTCACACTCAAACTCACACAGCAAACAACAGTGCACTAGTGCACTGACCGCATTCAAAAACATCCTCTCAAAAGGATGCAAACCTTTCCGTAAACAGAAAAAGAAATCAATGGAACCAATGATAAGTCGCTGTGAGGTAATCTCTGGTTGAGGGCATGCCTTTGAATTTGCGTGTGTTCTTCGTGTCGAAGTAATTGCGGTGGCACGGACACACGCAGGTCACTTGGCTGTCACCTAATTGTCCTTGCGGGGGCCCAGTGGTCTTCTTTGCCCTCTAAACACAAACAGAGAGCACTTTCTGTCTCCACAGGTGCGATGCCACCGACAGCAAGCCAGTGAACACTGGGGTACCCTCCATGGCTAAACGGTAATGAGAACCCAGGCCATCTCTGAAAATGCTATCTCTGTTGTATGTCTCTCATTCGTGTTCATTCTTGTATGTGTGTGTGTGTGTGTGTGTGTGTGAACACACATGAAATGCTAAAAAATTAAAAGCCTGTGGACATTTAAAACATGGTTTGTGAGGATGAGAGTCTGTGGAAATGTATAAGCTTTTGTTACTTTGATAGAATTTATCAGCTTAAATTTTAACCTTGCATGTCCATTTCCTTTTCCAAGCCAATTCAGATGGACACCTGAGTCAGTCCCCCTCTCTCTCTCCCTCTCTCTCTCTCCCTCCCTCTGTCTCTCCCCCCCTCTCTCTCTCCCCCCCCTCTTTCCCTCTCTCTCTCTGTCTCTAAGCGCTTTCAGACATACGTGTAAGACCGGAGGTTCTGCCGATGTTAAACGGTGGGGCCGTATATCTGAACGACATAACCGGTCATATGGAAGTCCGAATTCACCCGGTGTTTATACTACCCCCGACCTAGTATTTCCTCCGGACATTATGTAAATGTGCTGTGTCTGAACGAGGAGTAGAACATTCGGTTAAAATCACACCTAGTGAGAGGGCGTGTTGGTGACGTTTCTTTCATGCGTCCATGTGGTTAGATCTGACTTAAATGCCAGTGTTATGATGGAGTGGCATAGTGCTGTCCAGAAAATCTCCAACCTGGAAAGATGCAGACATCACGGAGCTACTGTCCATGAGGGCATACAACATTTTGATAGAACACCTGAAAGGAACGTTAGAGACACGTTAGGCTACAACTGCATGGCAAGGAGAAACGAATTCAGAAGACTGAATCATCATAAGCAGAAGGCGCTGAAAAGGCAGTAGCCTATAGCGACGTCGTTGACGACAATAACAGGAGTATTTAATAAATTGTTAGCCAACACGGTTTTCTGTTCATTGATAGCCTTCATGACCTGCTGAGCTCGCTGATATTTGCTGAGCATATATGCCTAGAGAAAATGAAAACGAAGAAAACCCAACTTTGTTCCAAGCTCCATACGTAAATGCTACACATGGGGAGAGGATGCTTTAGGAAAAAATAAACCATGAAAAAACGAACAACTTCACTGTTATTAATGTTAGTATTTTGTTTGTTGCTTAAAAATGTTGTATGATCTTGAAGTCTTGAGTTAGCCTACTGAATTGGCTGGTAGCCTACCATAAAGTTTGTGCATGCTCTCTCTCTCCAACGCAAACCAGATTTGGGGTTCTATAGCCTAGCTAATTCTGGTACATAACGTTGAAAACAGATAAATGTGTTTATTTGAAGCACACATACAAATACTGTAGGCTAGGTCAATTTCAAGTGCCCACTTACGTGACTAGCCTACTTCAAGTATTAGCCTTTGCACAATAGATTTCTTCTTCTTTAGCCTACATAATGATAGGCTATATTTTGTAAACAAGAAACAGCTGTGACAGGCAGCGGCCGCATATAATCTGCGTCATGTCTCAGCATCTTGTGAACTCTACAAGCCCCCACCCCTCACTCGACAACCACACGGAGATTCTGTAATGTGCGTGTATGTCGTTCACACATACGTCCGTGTAAGGTCAGTATTAGGTCCGCAGTTTAGCATCATATCTGAATCATCCGAAGGGTAGGACCTCCGTTTGACAAACCTCCTCATATACTCCGGAGGTTATATCTGAAAGCGCTTTCTCTCTCCTCTCCCTCTCTCTCTCTCCCTCCCTCTTTCCCTCTCTCTCTCTGTCTCTCCCTCTCTCTCTCTCCCTCCCTCTCTCTCTCCCCCCCCTCTTTCCCTCTCTCTCTCTGTCTCTCCCTCTCTCTCTCTCCCTCCCTCTGTCTCTCCCCCCCCTCTCTCCCTCTCTCTCTCTCCCTCTCCTCCCTCTCTCTCCCTCTCTCTCTCTCTCAGACAGCAGCTGCTCTCCCTCTCTGTGGCCTCCCCTGGCCTTTGAAGTTTGGTCTGTGTCCTCCACTGGTCATGGGCACACACAGAAATGAGCTGCCGTGAAATGCATGCATAAATAATAATAATAATAAAAAACTGAAACACACAGAGTAAGACTAGACAGTGAGAGAGGGATGACTGTTACTTACATGATTTTGTTATCTGACAGAGAAAAAGGACATGTTTCAAACCCTCAAAGAACACAACTTGCATGTGTTTGGTCACTATGGGGAGTCTGCCTGATTGACTGGATAGGCAAAGTTCCCATAGACTCCTTTGTGTCAGGCTCCTTTTGAAATTCCCCAGTCTGGGAATTTAACGCCTGTGGCAGAAAATGATAAATTAGAATTACATTTCCCCCAAATCAGTGGATTCATACGCCGCTCAGTTTGACATGAGAGCCTGTTTCCCAATAAAGGGGTAAAAATGTCTGTGTGTTACCCAAAAAGGGAAAAAAATCAGAAGAATGCCGAAGGCAGCTGCTGTATTTGTCCTCGTCTAGCATTCATTAGAGGCCCATTGTGTGATCCCTCTGTAATACCACTTTACCTGACCCACGGGTGTCCTAATTTCACTGAGAGGGTGTAAAAACAAACTTTGGGTCTTGTAAGATTTGAAGTCGTAAAAAGAAACTGATAAATGGCAATTCAATTTACATTTACTGTTCCATTTATTGAGAGAGAGAGAGCAATCTCACTTAATGGGCTATAACATGATTCAGGTAAAATATGACTGAATTACATGAATGTGATATAAATGATTTCGAATAGATCATAGCAACACAATTGTGAATTTCGTAGAAAAAAATATGACTCGGAGGAGCTGCATGAGTGTGGAGTGTAATTATTTCAGTGGGGGCAAGAAGGGCAGGGCACATGGCACTGAACGGCTTCAAGCCAGACTAAGCTCAGGCTGAGTTGAGTTACTTATGGAAAGTCCTTCATACCAGCAAGGTGAGAGTAAAGCTCTGTGCTGTCATTAGTAGCAGTGTGACAGGATGGGGATGAGTGAAAGACACACACACACACACACACAGACACACACACACACACACACACACACACACACACACACACACACACAAACACACACACATGAACACACACACACACACAGACACACAAACACACACACACACTCATACAGGGCAAATGTCTTCACCTGTCACCCACACACACACACACACACACTCACATCCACACAAAATAGATTAGACCTATTGTTACCAGGGCGAGAGAATAGAAGTTTGTAAATCGTTTTAAAACTGCTTCAGTACATCAGCTTGAATTGTGAATGAAAGCTTACCACTTTGAGCATTTGGTCAGACAAGTAGCAATGGCCCATGGGCATGACAAACAGTGCTGTGACATCACCACCACACAACGCTCTTTAGCATGAAAGAGCAGCGTCTCACGCTGATGACACGCGAGGACTATGGCCAAAGCCCTGAGTAAGAGCTCATTCTCTGTGTTAGCCCTGCCACCATCTACTTGGCCAGGCCTTAATGGTCTGCATCATCAAATTGGAGACAGCAAAGGTTACACTCAGATAGATCTTTCCTTATGTCCTATTTAGCTGCGTGGCCCAATGGGCCTGACGGATGCTGTGTGCAACCCCACTGAGGGTCCTTGATGGAGGAGTCGTGGGGCTAAATAACAAGCGGGTTACATATGGGGGTAATTCAGAGCCATGTGAAATATCAGCACTTGTGTAAAGGTTACCTCAATATAACTTGCTGTTGCATGCACCCAACTTCCACTCTTTGCCAGCAACTATGTGCTCTGTTGTTAAACTGATGAAAGACCTTAGTCTAATGTAAAATGTATTGCATTGTGTGTGTGTGTGTGTGTGTGTGTGTGTTAAGAGAGGTTGATGGAGGTGTGTGTATACATTTGAGTAAGTGCCACTCTGTCCATCTGTATATAGTGACCCCAAGTATGTAATCTTCTGTCAGAGGCCTTCTGTGCCTATCTGGAGGGCAGAGTGACTAGCTAGTATGATGATGTCTAAAGCATTGATTAGCCATTATGGCCATTATGAAGGCCTCTCAACCTTAGCATGACACCCATCAGCGCTGTGTCAACCTTGTCAAGGCCATGTTCATAATGGCTTTATTACATACCCTTAATGAACCACACTAGTTCCCTCAAGGTGTTCTCCAGATGGAATCAATACTTGACCCCACACCCATTGACCAACCAGGCATGGCGTCGTATTTGTCTTCATCCAAAACCCAATGACCAGCGTTCAATCCTTTTGAAAAGCCTTAAATAAACTAAGAGAAAGACTGACAATAGCAGAATGGGTTGTTATCTGGATAGCCGAAGAGATGCTTTAGTCCTATCTAGGTGCATCCATGGCCGGTTGCAGTGTGGCGTGTCGGAGTGAATTCCCAACACGCGAAAACAATCCCTCTGTCTGCTCCCGGTCCCCAGTGGCCATTAGCACGAGACCTTTGGGGGGGGGGTAGTAAATCTCACCGGATGCCCTTTATGGCGCCAAGAGTAAATGGATCATTAGACACGACACTAATGGATCATCCTGATTATCGCTGCGGCGATCCGCGCGCGCCCGGGCCAAGTCCGGAGAGGCGACACCTGACCCTGACCGCAGACTCGGCCGAATTAAGGGTAAATGATGAGGAAAAAAAGACATGACCTTTTTTTCTCTCTCTCTCTCTCTCACGTGAGGTGGAAATTGCTGTGCGTGGCTGGTGGAGGGAGGACTGACGGATAGGTTAGCAGTTAGCATGCTGCCGTGCACCCTTTGTGTGTTTGCACGGCTGAAGAAATGACCTTACAGGACTGTCTACGAATGCAAGGCTGCTTATTCACAACTCACTAGTTACTGCGCAGTGGACTGTAAGATCCGTCATATCGAACAACGTCCCAATATTCCTGCAAGTGAAATTTGTTAATTAGTGTATATTACTTACGTCCGGTAGAATGAATACAACAACTGTTCAGAAAGAAATTGTTTCCATCCCTAAATGTTAGTTGTGCTATCGCAATGACATCATAGGCGCATTACTTTCTTGTCATTTTAGATTCATGGAATTTGAAGTATGGCTTTTGAGTGTTACAGCGCGAGGGGCATTTGTTTTTCTTTTGGACAGAGATGTTACTGTTGAAGTTATTAAGTTAGCATTTACTCTGGCGCTCTGGTTTGTCGCCCCCGCGGTGTGGCGCCACGGCTCGCCCCCTGTGGTGCGGCGTGTTTGCCCGCGTGCCCGTGGCTGTCGCTCAGCGGAATGGCCTCGGACAGGTGACGCGGGTGAGTAATCCATTAGCCTGACGCCGGACTCTTCTGCTCGGCGCGGCTCGGCGGGAGTGGGCTTTTGCCGAGACCTTGATGGGCCCCGGAGTCGAAGGCCTGTCAAAGCCAGGAGCCGGAGTGATGGAGAGGCCTCACCATGGTGCTGCGGATCGATCCCTGCCTCTCACCCGTGCACGCCCTGCCACTGAGCCCTGCATGTCCTGGGGCCTTCAGTCACCGCAACTCGATCCAGATGTGAGTGTGTACGTGCGTTGTATATGTATGGATGTTTCTTATGTGTGTGTGAGTGTGTGTGTGTGTGTGTGTGTGTGTGTGTTAGTGTGTGTGTGTGTGTGTGTGTGTGTGTGTGTGTGTTCATGTTCATTAAGGGTGTGGTTATGTGCCAGTTGCTACCTCAGGGTCAGGGAGCTGCTTGGAAGCGGATCAGAGTATTTCCCATGCTCCCTTGCATGATTGTCTCGGGGGCCTAGGATATTTCCATCATGGCCAGGGAAACTGTTCTGGACCCTTCAGGCTTGTCAGGCAGTAACATGCTGTAGCCCTTGACCAGAGAGATCCATCCCTGCAGAGTTGCCCACCGAACTGACCAAAGAGCTTACAGAAGCATTAAAGAACAAGGCCTGACTTCCCCAAGGAACGTCCAAGGTCTCTCACCCAATGCCTCTGCATTCAAAAACACACAAGAAACTTCAGCAAACTAGGCAGGAAACAGAGACAACATTGGAAGCCAAAAGAAACACGCGGTTGTGCACAGTAAAATAGATTTACAGCATGATAGCTCCATCAAATTTCCTCCACATTTTATGGTGTGCTTACCCCTGTAAAATAAATGCACAAAAATTATTTATCTCATGAAAAACAGAAGCATAATGGAGGGGAGGAAGTTTTGGTTGTGCTCTGGGGGAAAGAATATTAATTGCTAATATTTCACGCAGGCCAAAGACAGCAGATTGACCTGGTGAGAGACGTGTGTGGATGGGAGCAGGGGGTCCAAATGAGAGGCGATGGCACGCAGTTCCTCAACAGATGTAATAGTCGAAGTGATTTAACCGCCACGAAGAAGACAACACACTTCTTCTCTCATTATCCAGCATATCCCTGGGGATCGCTTACGAGCAGTTAGAGAGAGAGAGAGTGCAACTTTTTTAAAGAATGCTGGCTCTCTAGAACGTGACATTTGTGTAATGGTTTTCAGACACTCGTGACAAAAGGAACACATCAACCATCACGGAGAAATGAATCAGCCCAGCACTGCTGTAATCACAGATGTTTGAGAATAAATTAAACAAAATTAATGTGATAATGCTGACATTGGATAAAGGAACGCACCAAGGGAGAACAATGTGTCTTAAAATATAGGGAATCAAATTTCTGCCATTTAGCATTAAAAACTTTTGAGTTATTAAATATTTAAGCCTTAATCGTGTAAAAAATAGCTTTTGCTCAGTACAATCGTTTTGATATCATAAGCTTTATCAAACTAAGCTGTTTTGTTGCTTTTCAAGAGAATGTTGGTCAATGTAAATAAGAGTAAATGCTCTCTGGGTCTTTTGTGTTGTTTCAGCTGGGCTCATGAATACTACTCAACACGACCAGCACAAACAAGTCCACAGGCCTTCTCTCACACGCATTCCCTTCTCTCCCCTCTACCTACACCCTCACCTGCCAGCTTTTCCCATCTGACCTGCCCGGTGGCACTCAGTCATACTGGCGGATATGGACCGTGAAGGGATCCCTGCCGGCCACCAAATCAGTTTGGACTGTGAAATCCCCCCATCACTGTGTCAGGCTTATGGGTTCTGATCTGCTTGGGAAATCCTGATAAGGTGACAAATGGCTTTTAACTGGAAGGGTCGGCTGACAATCACCTGGAATGGTAAGGTGTATTTTTTTGTTGATTTTGATTGATTGGAAGTGCTTCCAGCTGCAAGGACTCCCTACACTGGGGGCGCTGACTGCATTTACATGCACTTCGGCATCCTAAATATGAGGCTTATTCCGACGGTTATCCCGAATTTTTTACAGGCTAGACATTCCAGAGAGCCTAAAATGTAGGCCCTACATAAAGGTGTTTGAAGGCCTGAATGGAACTTGACTTGTATAAATGCATCTGCTAAATGATTCCATGTAATTTCACTCAAAAGCACAGCCACCAAACATGCTCAGCAAATGGTTTTGGAGGCGGATTCCAGTGACGACGTTTGTTCTCCTGGCCCATGATTGCCTCTGAGCGCCCACCGGGCGGCTTTGGACAGGGACAGTTCGCGCCCCAGCGGGGACGCTGGCGGTCCGGCTGGGTGGGTAATGACATCAGATGCCACCCCTCACAACAACAGGTGCCTTGGCACGGACTCGCTGCACCTCCATGCTGAGCCAGTGACATCAGCACGGAGCTCCGGTTAATTATAGATCGCCTGGGCTCGACCCGTCGCTGCTCGAGTGCCTGATGAGGTTGGCTGAGAGAGAGTGAATCTGGACACCGTAGATTTAATGACTCGGGTGGTCGAGGCACTAAGCCTTTTGCGGTACGTGTATGACAGGGGGGCTACAATAGGCGCGTAACTGAAGCTTCCACTATAATCAATGGAAGTAGCTACACCAGACGTGATAGTGGCGCGTACGTTCGAAACAAATAGACCAGAACAGTCAGTTTTTTATGCGTCACGAACAGAGTGCTTCAGTTACACGTCTGGTGTAGCTTCCCTGTTGTATGATACAGAGACATAGGATAGGTTAATGCGGCCCAGTCAGGTGATACAGTACAACATATACTTAATGGTCTGGCATACTGCAGAAACTAAATTAACAATACATTAACATGATGAATTTTAAGAAAAGCGTCATGTTTTATACAATTTTAATTAAGATTTATGTTGTGATTTACTCATCAGTTTATTCCCCTTTTAAAACAATGTAATACAAATTTTTCATTCAAAAGGATGGCTATAAACAGGGTACATTTTGGAATGTAATGGGTTACAGAATTTGAAAAATGTAATAAGTAATGTAACTATTGTAATTATTTCATCAACTTAATGCTCCATATTATACTGTCAAATGAATGGGGAAAAGATGCAAAGTCACAGAGTGAATGTTATTCTATATCAGCTTAAAGCTTTTAAACAAGAATAATATATCTGAACATAACCCTTTTGTAGTCACTACACTAGTCATTAATAATCACATTCAGGCTTGGAATTTCACCATTCTGGGGGCAAGGCCACTTGGCCTTCAGTTGGGCATATTTGGTGGGGGGCACAAAGGCCACATGTCAGGGCACCAAGGCCAAAGTTAACTATACAGTAGTAGGCTATAAAAATGATCAAAGTTTTATTTAGCCTATTCACTGCAGTAGACCTGCATCACTGTATGAAACATTACAAAAACATGAAACATGACATATTACATAGAACTGTAAATCATCTGATCATCTAATATTTACAGATATCTAGGCTATATATAACATTTATTTTATATTTGGCCTGTTATAAAATCATGTATTGAACAATTTAACCACAGCTCAGCTTTAAGAAACTCAAATAGCCTAGATGCATGCTTAGCATTTTGTGATCATTAGGCTAAGGCTATTTTCACAAACTCAGTCAGCTGTCCTCTGATTTACCAATATCTAGGCGATATTTGTAACATTTATTTTGTATTTGGCCCATTATGAAATCATGTGGAACAATTTAAACACATTGTAAAACTTAAAGCCCAAATTTGGAGACATCCATGCATGTCGATATTTACTGCAAATTCAAAACTGGATTACTCTGGAACGGCTAACTGTACAGGGGACTGCTTTACACCTTTGTGTTCGGTAAGGTCTGCTGTTTATTCTGATATATGGTTTGTCGTGTGTTAAAAGAAGGGTTCGTGAAGTATTCCACCGAGATGAATGGGTTGGGAGATCATGGGACGCAAAACCTTCAGTAGAATGTATGATTAAATTTAATTATATTATTTACTTTTCTCGCGAAACGTTCAACTAAGCAATTAGCTGAGAAAAAGCTCTTTCATGTGATACTTGTGATGTCTGTGTGATGAATAGGCTACTTCGCGAGTAGTTCAACTATTCGCGAGTAGTTCGCTATTAGTAGGACGCAAAGCAGAATATTGAAAGAAGGGGGCACCAAGGCCACCGTGGCCTGTAAACCTCTCACGGCCAACGCAAGAGGCAACGACGTGGCCGCCGTTAAATTCCTAATTATTAATCATATTTCTTCTAAGTAGCTGTAAAGGATTCTAATTAGTCTATGCACTTTTGCAATTTAGTTGCAGAACTCTGTTACATGTAACAAGTTACTCCCAAACCCTGGCTGGCTATCAATAAGCATGGACATGTGGGGAATACAGCATTATGCAGACATCTGATTTCTGTGTTGGAGATAAAAGCGGGATGTGCTTGCCCTTGCCCAGCCCTCTGTAGCGGAGGTTAGGGGGCATCTGTGGCTGGCCGTCTGTGTGATGATGGCTCCTAATCCCTTCAAACAGGCCAGCGAGTGCCAGCCATGGCCCAGGGCGACCGCCGGGACATAATTACACACAGCCTTCCATTATTACCCCACGTGCTGAAAAGAAGAAATGCAAGCAATTACAGTTACCCCCCTAAACACCCACCCACACCCCCATGAAACAAACGCGGTTTTAACATGCAAAAGACCCTCAGAGGAGACACAATGATGGAGCTGGAGCCAGTGTATTCTGGGATAGGATTGTGGTAGTGCGGCCGTCCGGACACCGCGCGAGCTAGAGCAATGTCAGCCCAGAACGAATGTCTTTGGGGAAAAAGCTGAAGGGAGTTTCTTTGTGTGTGATATTTTTTTACATCTGCCCTTTTCTGCTCAGAAGCAAAAGCAAAAGAAAGTTGATTCTCTACAAATGAGCCCGGGGACAGACAAACTCCTATTTAACCGAATATGATTTTTTATTTCGTAAGAGTGCTAGCAGGTACTTTTTCTGGTCTAATTGCCATCAGACTGATAATTTGGTAAAGTCACAGCTCGGGTGTAGAGTCTATGTGTGAGATTGAATGTGTGTGTAGATTTAGGCGGAGCATTTGGATGACCATATGGAACTCTTTGTGGAGCCAGGAGACCACGCAGCTTGGAAACCTGATCACCATCTCCCCGGTGACAGCTGGAGTCTTTACACCATCAGAACATTTGTAGACTTCTAATTTGTCATAACCACCTCCTGTGGCAAAGAAATATGCTGCAAAATTAGGTATGAGAGGTTGGAAGAAAACATAGAACTGAACGGAATGGAAGAAAGTGGGAAGAGAGAGAAAGAGAAGAAATGAAAGTGTGAGAGAATAAGAACGAGAGAGAGAGTGAGAGAAGGAAATTAAGCTAAAGTGATCAGAAGCACTAGATTGCACGCCATTTCTATTAGCAACAACATTACATTAGAGTTTGTTTGAAGTGCTGACAATTTGTCAAAATAAGGAAAATAAACAAAATAAATAAATTACTACTCACACAAAGGCATGGTGCATGGTGCTGCTGAGCATTTTCAAAGGTGAGTGAGGACTGTGAGAAACAAAGGGAGGGCAGGCTCTCTCTAGAGAGGCTCTGTCTCCAGAGTGAAGAGAAATATGCTTCAGGACAGAAGAAGGCCTCCCCCATTCTCCTACCCATCCCAACCAGGCATGTCGCCTGTCCTACTGGCATGTGTCAATCAAGCGTGAGTAACAGTCCCACCACACACACACACACACACACACACTCTTACTCACATGTACGCTCACACTCACATGGGACATGGCCCGCTGTGTGTTTGCAGATACTTGTCAGTGGGTAAATATCATATCAATATTTCATGCACCTGTTTTTTCCTTCCTCCTACTCTCTTTGTGTAACATCATGTTGCACACCCCACCCCTCCCCCCCCCTCGCCCATTTGTCAGAATAGGCCTTGTACCCTGTGCTCAACTACCAGAAAATGTCTCAGCACTTGACATCTCTTGGCTATAAAGTGTTTTCTTCTGCCTGAAGGCCTAATTCTTTTGTCATTGTTCATGGCAGAAGGAAGACATATCTTGTCTCATGAGGCTGATGTAATTGTGAATTTCTTTACTTTATTTTGTTTCTTCTTTTTTTTTTATTAATGCTTCCTATCCTTAGCTGTATTATTAACGAAAGGTGCTCACAAATAGCAACAATAACAACACAACACAACACAATTACAGCCATTTCATCCGAAATAGTCCTTCCTTCTGCAGCATGGTTCTGTTTCTGTTAGAGCACAAGGAAAGTTACACTTTCAGCCCAGACCATAAAAAGCATGTTTGCTGTTCCTCTGAGCATGGAAGGAAAGTGCTTTTGGAGGCATTTTCAGGAGGGGGGGGGGGGGGGGGGCTTAAGTGTTTCTGCTGTGCTTTCCCGTAATGCCATCTAATGCTGATAGCATGCTCTCCACAGGCAGTCCTGCTATTCTCAGGTGGGCCTTCCTTGGGTATTAGCTGAATTAAGTGGGTAATACTGCAAGGGTTTTTCAAGAGTTCACCATAAACCAGAGGTTGTGCTGTCTTGCAGAGACGTTATGAATTCTTTCTCCGGATTGCATTTATTTATTTATACAGGCGGACACATTTTTTTTTACCCTCCTTTCACGGACGGCAAGCGCAAGAGCTGTAATGTAAAGCCGAGTGTTTGACGCACACGTTTTCCGAAGTGGCCCCACTTCCTCTGGCTGATAGCCTGGAATAAAGCAGACTCCACCAGGGAGACTATGGAAGGCTACGAGCAGAAATACAAACAAGGCATCGGGGAGGATTTAAAAAGCAATATACTGCAGGCAGACAGCAGAGCCAAAACATAGGCAGAGAAAGCTCTCTCTCTTTCTCTCTCTCTCTCTCTCTCCATCTCTGTTTTTTTCTTTCTCTCTCTCTCTCTCTCCCTCGTGCACTTGCCCATTCTACGTTTAGTTCTCCGCTGAGATAACTGGCTAGTTTTCTGCATAAAGCCTTTTCAAGCCTACTACTCCCTGAAGGGTTCTGGAGGTTGAACAAGCTGGATATGACTTGTTTGCTCGTACATTGGGGACGTAGGGGGGTGGATGGGTGTAATGGGAAAGGTTAACGCTTAGGTTATCTTTTGTGCTTGGGGATGGTCGGGGAAGGGTTAAAAACCTTTCCCTTGTGTACTTTTTTGTTGTGTCTTTTTTTTTTATCTAAATTTTCGTCTTTGTAGTCTCTGTTGAAACTGTGACTGTGAACATCCTGCTGTCTAAACTCTTGAGACGGGGGAGCGTTGTGGCGGATGTCTAAGGCTGGCTCTCAGGTTGCTGTGGCACAGCCCATTATCTTGGTTTGTCTCCGACAGAACAAGAAGGACAAGAAGATAGAAAGTAATGTCTCACATTAGCTGGCGCCAAACACAAAAGATGTGGAGAGGGGGAACGACAGAACAGGGAAGGAGCACAAAGGAGAAGCCACTTTTTTTTTTTTTCGGAACAGCCCCTGTACTGCTTTTAAGGGGGAAAAATGACATTAAGGGATGAAGATTAAGAGCACATTAAAGGAACCTAGTTACACTGTAACCTAGACATGAAGCTGTTGAAGTAAAAGCGGAGAGAGCGAGAGAGAGAGAGCAAGAGAGAGAGAGAGAAGGAGGAGGAGGGCGCTATGGATTTTAATCCGTCCGTCGATAAAGGTCACCACTCCAAAAGGGCTTTATTCCTCGGCGCCACATCAAAGTGTAAATCCGCTGATTGCCGGGCGTTGAATGGGGAGACAACAAGGCTCTGTTTGTGGGCCATTTCTATGGCTCAGTGTGCGCAAAGCCCTTCTGCACCACGGCCCATAATACCCAGGTCCTTTGGCTGGAGGGGTGGATGTGTGTGGGGTGCTCGGAGGGCCCCCCCAGATCAATGGGCCGACTGACCTTTGCATTGTGCGGCCAGCTCTGCCCCTGATGTCATGCCACCTCCCCGGAACCCCGCGCTTTAAAGACCCGGGGAGGAGAGGGAGGCCCCTGGTCCCCACCTCGTCCACCCACTGCGACACGCACAGAAAAGGGCCCCGAAAGCGTCTGAGCGCCACGTCATCTGTATCTACCTGTCATTGGACACTGCCCGTTCTCTCTCTCTCTCTCTCTCTCTCTCTCTCTCTCTCTCTCTCTCTCTCTCACCCTTCTCTGCCTCTCTCTCTCTCTCTCCCCATTCTTTGTCTCTCTCTCTATCTCTATCTCTTTCTCTGTGTCTGTCAGTCTGTTCAGCCTGCTTTCTGTTTATCTGTCTCTTTCTCCGTTTGGTGGATTATTCACTGATACTAGTTACTATCAAGGGGAAGATAGATATTGCATGGAATGTTTGTGAGTGAGAGCATGTGTATGTATGTATGTATGTGTGTGTGTGGGTGGGTGGGTGTGTGTGTGTCTGTGTGCGTGTGTGTTTCCTGTTTATTTGTGTGCAAAGGACGTTGACTTGAAGCTTTTTTCCCCGCCCATGTTGTTTGTCTTCACCGAGTTCATCTCTGTGAAGCGGCCGTGGTTGTAAAAGCCGCTGCATTGTGGCTCTGAGCGCTGCGCGCAGCTCCTGTGCTTCGGCCCCGGCTCATCTGTCAAATCCTCCTCCACATGCGTATTAAGTGCTCGGCGAGGCGAATGGCTTTTGTCAGAAGTTTGCAAATCAAAGCCCTGCCTCGTCGGCCTGAAGTGTTATCCGCGAGGTCGATCTCGCCTCCCCATTCAGCGTGCAAAGCGGCGAAACGCAACTTTCTCAAAAGAGGGGAGGCGGATGAAAAGGGCCAGCGCGAGAGCTTCTCATTGTCTCGGCGAGTGAAAGGTCCCCTTTGTAGTGAAGAGGGACGATGGCAGCTGGTAGGTTCTTCTCCCGCTAAATGGGAGACGGAGGACTCCGCTCCCGAGCCGCCGAGTGCATTTGAATGGAAATCTAAAGAGGTAGGCGTGAACCATTTGTTTTGCCATGTTTGTGTTTGCTGTCAACATGCCTGTCTGTGCCGTGAGGTTGGCCCTTTTTACCACACAAAGTGAGTGAAGCTCAACCCCCCACCCCCATCCCACCCCTGCCCTCCACCCCTCTGGCTAACCCCCATCCCCCTCTGGCCTCCCCAACACAGTTCCAACCCCCCCCCCCACACACACACACACACAGTCGTCGTCCCCAGATATGGTCAATGGGTAACTCAGGCAGAGAGAGAGGGAGAGAGAGAGAGAGAGAAGATCTAAACTGAGCGACATCTATAGTGTGAGCAAGAGGTTCCTCTCTAGAGGTAAACATATAGGGATGGAGGGAGGGAGGGAGAGTGATGGACTAAATGAGTGGGAAGGGCACCATGCACCCACATCTTTGTCAGTGGCCTTGTGGTGGCGACAGATGTTGTAATTGCCAACTGATGGATCGGTTGTCACGTAGGGCCATTAGAGGAGTTTGATTCGGAGGCTACTTTGTGGGGCAGTGGGGAAGGGGTTAAAGCAGGCTTGGGGGTGGGAAGGGAGGAGAGGGCCCGGCAGAGGGCAGCTGGGCAGCCAGGGTCAGACGTTGCTCACCGGCCAGGCAGGAGAGCAATTAATAACAGGGCTGGCCACGCGTGGAGAGGGACTGTGTGTGTGTGTGTGTGTGTGTGTTGTGTGTTGTGTGTTGTGTGTTGTGTGTGTCTGTGTCTGTGTCTGTGTGTGTTTCTGTTTCTGTTTGTGTTTGTGTTTGTGTTTGTGTTTGTGTGTTGGGAGAGTGCACAAGGGGAGAAGAGGGTAAATCCCCAATTTACACACACAAACATTTACACATATACACACACAAACATTTACACATATACACACACAAACATTTACACATATACACACACAAACATTTACACATATACACACACAAACACAGAAACACAGAAACACACACAGCCACACCACACATTTCATTAGCAGCTGCATTTTATCCACACTGTGATTTATTTTTAAAGCAATAATTATAGTTTTTCATTTATTAAAGTGAGTTATCTTGTGTCCAAAAACAGACATAAGGTTAAAGGTGTGTTGAGGCCAGCCACTGAAGCTGGACACACACACACACATTAACTCCAACCTACTGTGTCTCCACTAGTTTAAACACGGTTATATTTCACAGCTATTTCAAACAATCTACAGTATGTAAAGGCAACACAAGAAGGAGAAAGAAAGATAACCATCATTACAATCACCACCTCTTGATCTGTTTTTCTTGGGCTTGTGGTTTGTGTGCGGTGCCGAGGGCTATGTACACAGGGGTTTGTCAGAAGCAGGCTTTTGCACTGGCAGCAGGCAGAGGGAAGAAGACAGAGGCCTATTCTCTGGTGGCTCATTCAAGGTCATTTGGGTTGGTGTCACTGTTACACGGGGTGTCACTTACACCCAAAGTGAATTGTCACTTTGTTTGTACAAGCTGTGGATTACGTAAGGGCTTCCCCTCCCTAAACTACCCCCCTACCACCACCCACCCACCCACCCACAGAAACACACACACATACACACACCACACACACCCTCCTGGAACTCTCCCTCGAGGTCAATTAGGACAGATGAGCTCCTCTACAAACAAAGGGGCAATGCTGGTCCACAGCAACCAGGGGAGCCACATAATTAACAGTTATAAAGTACTTTGGTTTGTTAATTGAATTAGTTAATCCTTTTGTCAGTGATCCTCAGTTTAAAGGGTGTGTATTTGTGTGTTTGTGTGTGTGAGTGCACGTGTGTGTGTGTGTGTGTGTGTGTGTGTGTGTGTGTTTCTGTGGGTGGGTGAGCTCTGTATTATTGCACGGATTGAGCCTTCTCATGAGCAGAGGGTGTCTCAGAATGACCGTATAGGTGTCCAGATCAAACAAGGCCATCGACTTCCAGTCACTGACTGAGTGGATTGAAAAGGGCAGTTTTTTTCTCTCTCTGTACTACAGCACTGCATTAGTCTTTGAGGTTCAGACACTCACACGGTTTAAAATCATCTCAGAATCTGTTCTATTTCGTATCTCATTTTTGGACCATTTTCCTGAAAATAATTGGCTTTCCAGGGCAAGTATCCTCTCCTCTCAAGCAACATCTTCAATTTACCTCAGATGATCTTGGGGTTCTCCTTTGAAATGAGTGTCGTTTGAAAATTGGCTATGGGTGGTGTAACTTTGTTCTGTATGTCTTTTTTTTCCAAGTTTTTCTTTTTTATTACCTGACAGCTGAGGATTATTTGAATTCCACTGATGTCCTCTTCGGACCACAGAAAACTATCAATTATACCATTGTGATCACAGGAGAGACTTTAAAGTGCTGTCTGACAGAGAGACACTGCACCCCTCCTTGCTGTCCTCCTTTTTTGTTCCCCTCCCCCACATCCGCACGTCTCTTCTTCATGCCTCCCTCCATCCCCCCTGGCATTCTCCTCCATCCCCTCTCTCTCTGTTGCCCCCACTTAAGATATTATTCAAATGAGCTCAGGTTGTCCACACACTTATTTTACAGCGCCACTTGAAGCATCAAGAGCAACATGCGCATGGACAATCCTTGTGTGATGTGTTCTGTGGCCTGGCGCTCCTCCCCACGGGCTCCTGCACACAGAGAGACACACACACACACACACACACACACACACACACACACACACACACACACACACATACACACTGCAAATACACACCTCATGCAGCACAGTAATGCATACAGAGGCCACCTACTACAACATACCACGCAACGTCTGAACATCAAATAGGTGTGTTTATAATGCAGCGGTAATCAGTTTTCACACACTCTCTCTTCCTCTCCCTCTCTCTCTCTCACAGACACACACACACACACACACACACACACCTCCCAGCAGAGCAGGCAGCCGGAGGTGTGGCGACGAGGCGGCGAGGCGGGCGATGCTCGAGACAGCAGGCCTCGGGGGCCTCGGCGTCTGTCTGCCAGGACTTTGGATACATTTAACTGGCTCCCGAGGAGGCGGCGTCCGCTGCTTAGACGCCGCGCCGGTGGCGGAATATGCAAAAGGCAAATCACAGGCTCCCTTGGCCGCCGCGCACCGACCACAGTCACCGGGGTGCGCCAGGGCCCGATAGGGCATTCCGCGGGTGTGCCGCGCACTAATATGAAACACACAGGGGCCGCATCGAATTTGAAGGAGTCGGCTAAGTAAATATCTAGGGCAGGGCCGTTTTTCTCACACCTCCATATTGGCTTTGGCACATTATTATGGAACGAATTCCATGTCTATGTAAAGAGGCAGAGGCAGTAGAGCTGCTGTTTTTGCATACATTTAGCAAGCAAACATACTCACAGCAAAGCTCACAGCCACTGAACACACACACACACACACACACACACATACACACAAGAGCATACAGTACAAGAAAAGCATACATATAGACACACATGTACAAAACCCCTGCCACCAACGCATGTGTTCACCCACCCACTTACCTGACATGTTCGGAAACATGTCTGCTTAATGACCCTAAACGTTAACGTCCACCTTCTGTAATTACTTGTGAAGGAGAGTGTGTTATCAAGGCGGCAAACCTGCCAACACCGGTGCCACGCATGCCCTCCGACGAGCTGAGCCCATGCCAACCAGGGGTGGTTACCTCTGCCAAAAAAAAGGGTTGTTGAAGGAAATTCTGAGGTATAGTGTGCAATCACGCAAAAATTCTTTCTCCCTTATTTGACCAGCTGCCTGATTGTTTATTTGGGATGCGAGGGGGAAAGAGGTGCAAAGAGAGAGCAGACTATTTTCTGATTGCTCCCGTAATCATTCTCTCCCTCAAATGGGTTAATTGGTTTGGGTTTAAATCGTAGGCACACCTGTTACTCTGTTACCATTTAATCCGGACGGCGCCCGCCTCACACCGACGCGCTGAAATTAACTGCGGAGCAATTAAACACACCTGCTCTGCAACACAACACATTTTCATCCTTCACTTGACAAAATCAAAGGAAAGCAAGAGGCAAGCAATCTTCCCAACTCCCTCTCTCTCTCCGTCTAAATGTTTCTTCTCCCCAGCTCTTTGTCTGACTGACTTCCTGTCTTTTCAACTCATGCATTTTTTTCCTGACATAAACTCAGTGGAAAATAATAGTCTCCCACGAAAAGATTATATAACAAATATTATACTTATAGAGTGTATATGATGTTATAGATTGTAGATTGAGCGAGAACTTTGAACATGTTGCCGCGAGTTCACTTTAGGCCAGTGCCTCATTTCATGAGCCTTAAAATATGCCAAACCCACTTGTACTATTTACTGCATTAAAGCAAACAAATAAACCATATTAACATTAAGTGCCTGACATTTCAAAGGCAGTTTTGAAAAACTTAGAATTGTGATGCCAAACCTTTAGTGTCTGACCACAGTAGAGCAGTGTACAAAAATACACAACACAAATACTTGTATTTAAAACGTCTCATGTTGTCGTTGGGGTAGTTTTGGTAAACTTCAGTGTGCTTGCGAGGGCTCTTAGCTGAGCTGCCTTTGACGGCGGGGCCTAAATAGAATCGCATGTGAAATGAGGGGCCTTTGGCGAGGGCCCACTGTGCAGCGAGATGGCATACGGCAAGAGTCTTCAAAAAAATGTAATTAAACACAGATAAGATTAATACAATCAGGGGAGGCATGATTGAAGGCTTGCGTTGAAGGCGGAGGAGGAAGTAGAGTAGCAGCACAGGGCCCCCTATCGCTCGCTCGCTCTCTCTCTCTCTCTCTCTCTCTTGCTTTCTCTCTCTCTCGCTTTCTCTCTCTCTCTCTCTTTCTCTCTTCCCCAAGCCAGGGCCCGGCAGCAGGGCAGGGGGCCGTGGGGGGTGCGGGGCGGGTGTGGTGCACCGCACGGCACTGGGATTAGCCGCGGCACCAGGTGGAGGGAGGCTGGTGGTTGGAGGGTTTAAATTAGCGGCGAGATGACAATCCCCATTAGGAGGGATTAGGGGCCCGCTGGCGGGGCCGCAGAGCACTGGCACCGGCAGGGGCATCCGTCACGCGCTACCCATGGCGACGTGGGCACAAGTCAGCCGACAGTGCCTGGCCACGCGGCGCCACCACGCCTGGGACCCACCAGGGGCAAGCTGCTTACAGACCACATGCTTTCTGCTGGCTATGAACGCCTTTTATCTATGTTTATTCAGATCATATGCTTGCTGAATATTTTCATGTTGGTTTTTTTTTTCAGTGTCTTCAGTTTATTATAACCGAAATTTCTTCTACTCCATTATTTGGTTATATGATTTATTAATTTCATCATTTCTGAAACCACGGCCAACCTTTCTCGATAAGCATGAGTACTGATGAGGACCCCTCTTCAGTGGTATTAACGAGCTGTGTGATATTGGCACAGTTTGGTGACTGACGCCAGTGTGTCCTGGTTGAAATTTAACTCATTATTTCATTCTTTTCTTTTCTTTTTTATCTCAGTGCTCCTGCTGCAGCACCATGGCTCTGGAAGCGCGCGGCCTGTCGTGCCCCCCCCCCCCCCCCCCCCCGCCCCCGCCCCCCCGTATGAGCTCATTTTTAAAAAGACAGCACCTACGACTTCACAGACGAGCTTTCTCAACGGAGATCCCCCCTCTCTCTGTCCCTCCCCTTCTCTCTCTCTCTCTCTCTCTCTCTCTCTCTCTCTTCCCTCTCTCTCTCTGCTGTCCCTGCACCTCAGCCTATCTCTGAGCCATGGGGACCGTGAGGACGTCAAAAAGCCGCCCAGGAATCACTGGCGTCCAGCCCTCCATCGCGGCCCCCCCCCTCCCCTCGCATCCCCCTACCACCACCACGGCAGGTTTTGTTCTCTGAACTTTGAAGCAGAACAGGGATAAGAATCAACTCTCCCGTCCAACAAGACACAAAACAACAGAAGACGCGGAGGAAGAAAAAAAGAAAGCCTCCAATCCGATTAAAACAATCTCCTTGTCTTTTGATTAACATGCATTTGCATGAGAATGGCGCGGGGCGATGGAGCAGTGGTAGGTGAGTCCGCTGCGCTGTGTGGGGTTGTGGCCCCACGGCCTCTCTCACACAGACCCCATACTGGCACCTCCAAGCAGTAGTGAAGGCTGTGTGTGTCTGCGTGTGTGTGTGTGTGTGTCTGTGTGTGTGTGTGTGTGTGTGTGTGTGTGTGTGTGTGAGAGAGAGAGAGAGAGAGAGAGAGAGTGTGTGCACAGAACATTTTTCAATGATTCTTAAAATGTGGTCAAATTGCTGTAATCTCTAGGTTTAGGAGCGCATAATTGCCGCATATAGCAGTGTGAACACTTGACCATACATTGGGCTCTTGCTTGCATGTGAATGCCTGGCCGTGATGTTTTTCCCCCCTTTAGAGCATTCTCAGTCCTACTGTGCATTAGATCAATCAAATCAAATCAATCTTCATTAGATTTCAAGGACGTGTATGAACACATGGCCCATAGAAATATTCTAGCTTTTGACTGAGCTGAAAACAGCTGTGGGTAATACTGTGAAGGTTCATCTGAGTTCATATCAGGTTGTATGTTTGAACAAAGCTAGTCTGTTTATGTTTTCTGTGCATGCAGTCCATATATCTACCAGTTTGGATTTGTGAGCATTCATGTATATATTTTTTTAAGTCTCTCTCTCTCTCTCTTTCTGTCTGTCTGTCTGTCTCTCTCTCTTTCTCTTTCTGTCTGTCTGTCTCTCTCTCTTTCTGTCTGCCTGTCTCTCTCTCTCTGTGTGTGTGTGTGTGTGTGTGTGTGTGTGTGTGTGTGTGTGTGTGTTTGTGTCTGTGTATTTGGCGAGGCATCATAAATTTGTCACCTCTTCTGAGGCAGCTCACAAAACAGGAACTTTAAAAGCACACCACCTGCTGCCGAGCGACCCCGGCTACGAATGGGATGTCTGAGGATAACGTCTCCATGGAAACACACCCCTAACAGGCCCCTCGGCCTCCAGAATAGCGTGGGCTGTTAGGCAGAGAGGTCTGGCTCCACTGACTCAGGCCAGAGGTGGAGGGAGGGTCAGTGCAGACACTATCCACACGTTAGGGTGCACTTGACTGTGTAACATACTTTATGAACCTGACAGAGTAAGGTTTCAAGTGTGTGACAATGAAATGGCACCATTTTTATAGGGGCAGTTGGTCTAACCCTACTTTATGTTGTAGGGTTAGGCCAACTGTATGTTGTGTGTGTGTGTGTGTGTGTGTGTGTGTGTGTGTGTGTGTGTGTGTGTGTGTGTGTGTGTTTGTGTGTGTGAGTGTGTGTGTGTGTGCGTGCGTGCGTGCCTGCGTGCGTGCCTGTGTGTGTGCGTGCGTGCAGGGGTGCGTGTGTGTGTGTGTGTGTGTTTAATAAGAACTGTGAGACATGCAACAGGGGATGGCTCTGTTTGGTATTTCTGCAAAGCTCCAGAGAGAAGGTCGCCTCGAGCAATCAACATACTCAAGACAAATGAGGGACTGATTCTCTCTCTCTCTCTCTCTTTCTCTGATCTCCCATGCTTGGCTCTCAAGCGACCACAAAAAAATCAAACAATTAGCAGGAGGAAAATAAAAAGGTCCTGCTTTGCCCTCTGGCATTGGTAAACAAGGCAACCGTGTTTGGAAATGTTGTTATAGTTATGCTCAAGTTCAGGAGCCCCCCGCCCCACCCCCACCCTGCTCTCTTGCTCTCTCTGTGCTTCTGGCAGTCCTGACAACAGCCTTGCCCAAACAAACAAACAAACAAACAAACAAAGCAAGGTGTGCCATAAAAATGCAAGTAAATTACACCAGCTATGAAAGACCTTCTAACTAGCCATGGCTACCTTTTATATGTATAATAAGGCAGTTATTGTACTCAGATGGTACCCTTTCATTTAGAAATTATGTTATTCATGTTGTTTTGTCATTTTGTGCGTGTTTCTTACTTAGAGGGTTGTTTTGTTGTTGTGCCTTGCATAACACAGCCGTTTGAGCCATCCTGTCTACTGGCAATGCTGCGCATTAACAATGCATCACCTCCAGTCTTCCTGGTTTATTTTTCAACGTAGCGTGAACCCTCTGGGAACGAAGGTGCCATTTCACACTTGCCAGAGTATTGTAAATTAAGAACACGATTTGTCACAGTAATAGCTGCATGTCTATCAACTTGCTGTTGACTTTAAACCTCCATAATCCACATGAAAGGATTTCGGGTCTGAGGAACTGACGTGGTCATGTTTGGAAAATATTATAATTTTTTTAAAATGGAATTCTTATTATGAATTACAATATAAACATAATAGAGAGGTTAATGAAGACATATCACATTTGTGTGTGTTTGTATGTGTGTGTGTGTGTGTGTGTGTGTGTGTGTGTGTGTGTGTGTGTGTGTGTGTGTGTGTGTGTGTGTGTGTCTTTGGGCGGTGGGGGGTGGTGCTCCCAGTAGTGTTTGGGATAGGGGAGTTACATGGGCCGAGCTCTAATGTGTGTTTCACGTATACAAGTCTCCCTGCCTGACTTTGGTTCAGAGAGTGCTTTCTCTAAGTGGAATTCTTAACTATGGGACCGCTTCACAGCGTGGAGTTTGTGTGTACATAACAGTACAGTTCAGGCCAGTGATGGTCCACTCGGGACCAGGGTAGCCCACTCCAGTCAGAGTGCAGGGCAGAACACACAAACATTAATGTAAAAACTAAAGCAGTGTAAAAAAGGAAAAGAGGAGAAAAGTAAACATGTGAAAAAAGAGAGATAAAAGTGTAAATCCCCTTTCAGGAAGCACGCACATTAAGACCTCAGGGCCCCTGTGTGGAGGAAAACATCTTATGCTGTTTGTTTTTTAAATAAATAAAATTCATTTATTTTTTACATGAAAAACTGTAAGAAATAAAGACATACATATACGTAGGTACTGACTTTGCTGTATGGTAATAGAAATTATTCATTAGAATTAAACCTAATGGTTTACTCCATTAATAACATTAACATAGTTAAAGACATTATTCATTATTGCTGCTAAATATAGTATGTTGTAAGCATAAATAATTGAAGATCTAAGAAAGCAAATGTATAAATATAAAATACACATTATACATAAAATATATATAAAAAATGAATACATCTTCATTTTGAGGGCAGGCATTTAATTATGAAAATGTATCACTTACAGTAAATAATTTTGCTTTTTTCCATTAAAAATAATATTTTCGCAAACCAGACATGTCTTATAACATATTTTTCACATCTTTAATAGATTTTAACTGAGAACTGAGAAAGGTGTATATATATATATATATATATTTATTTATTTATTTATTTATTTTTTAAATACACAATAATGTCACAACAGTAAAACTCCTCATTTATAGTTGTACAGAAATATCTTCTACACTTTAGTTGTTTTTTAAAAGGGTATCTTGAGCAAAGGAGTCCCAAGAGATCATGAAATATATCGAGCTTTAAGGCTCAATTTTTGTAATGATAGATTATCCAACTAGTGCATATGAGGGAGTTTTCAGATTACGGATTAGAGATGAATGTATATTAGGTTTGGGGCCACTGGCTCTCCTCATCGTTGCAGTCGGGGATCAGTGGATACAGACTGAGAGTTTTACACCAGTCCGTCCTTCCTTTATTCCTGCAGACCTTGACTTCATTTCCGTGACATTGAGAGGGATGGTCTGCTATGCTGTGTGAACTCATAAAGGCCTAATTCAGTTCTCATCTTGAGCTACCATCATAATTGCGTGAATCAAATGAACTTAATTTGATTTCTCCAGATGACAATTATGTCTGGGTTAATATATAATGGTCATAAAAATGTGTCTTTTGTGATTGCACTTTCAACTGCGGGATGTGTTTTAGGACTACTCTACTGTTAAATTTGCATAAGACGACAGTGTTGAACATAAAATTCCATGTTCAATCTTTTCATTATAACTGCATTAATGTTGCTCTACTCTTCAGCTAATTCACACCCAATCCAACCATCTTAATTTGTTTGTTACTATAATTATTACCACTTTTCACGGTGACTATAACGACTAGTGTAGTAATGAACAAAAACTTTGTCCACAGTTGTTGTTGTTGGTTGTCTTTTCGACTTGAGGAAGTACACCATACAGTGTCACTGAGGAATACACCAGCTTCTGTTTCCTCAACTATCATACTATCAAAACACATAGGCCTAGACAGACAGATAGATAGATAGATAGATAGATAGACTTTATTGATCTCCAAGGGGAAATTCAAGTGTGTATTTGGTTGTTTAATCCACACAATAACCAAGGCAGGGACCCATCCCAGACATCTTGCTACTGTGGCTGCAGATGCAGTGTCTTTTTAAAGCTGTTCAGCAGCTCTGTAGCTATGTGTTGCCTAGCTGCCCTGACCACATGCATAGTTCTCCTCTGGTCCAGAACTCCATGACTGCACCCCTGCCCCGCCAGCAAACCCCCCCCCCCCCCCCACCCCCACCCCCGCGTGCGTCCCGCTCCCACACCAGGGCTGCTGCCATCGCGGCTGATAGATGTTCTGTGTTGTACTGCCCTCTGATGGTCACTGCTGGGACCCAGGGGTGCTCCTCCTCCCCTCCCCTCCCCTCCCTTTAGCTTCTCTCCGCTCACCTCCACACTGCTTGCTTCTATCTTTTGGAGAAGCACTGAGCTGGTTAGCGTGCAGCAGCAGTAAACCAGTGGAGAGATTAGAAACAGAGAGAGAGAGACAGAGAGACAGAGAAATATTGACTATGCACAATCTGAACATTGAAATAGGTAGAAGGAAACAGACCGGGTTACCAAGAGAGGCCAGGCTATGCCACCACTGCCAGGAAAGTAAAATAGAAACAGAGCTACATTTTCTAACAGAATGTCAATTTTACAAAGACCTCAGAGAAACCTTCCTTACAAAAGCAAGTAACATACGCCCTGAAATTTTAAATGAAAATAATGAGGGTAAGCTAAAATATATCCTGGGCGAAATTCCAGAAATCGCACTGGCAGCTGGAAAATATGTACTAGCCTGTCACGAAAGACGGAATGCAAACGTAAACCAGTGATTACACCCCACTGTTGTGTATCTCTTTTTTCCCCTACCAATTTTACTATTCTATTAACCTACTTTTTCTTCCCTCTATTATTTACATTATCATCTTATTATTGTTTTTTTATTAGTATAATTATCATTATTGTCTCCTGTTTTGATTATTCCATGTGTTTTTTTAATGCTTTGGCAATATTGTAACTTGAACAGTCATGCCAATAAAGCACATTGAATTGAATTGAATTGAATTGAGAGAGAGAGAGAGACAGAGAGAGAGAGAGAGACAGAGAGAGAAAGAGAGACAGAGAGAGAGAGAGACAGAGAGAGAGAGAGAGACAGAGAGAGAAAGAGAGACAGAGAGAGATGAGAAACAGAGAGAGAGAGAGAGACAGAGAGAGAGAGAGAGAGAGATGAGAAACAGAGATAGAGAGACAGAGAGAGAGAGAGAGAGAGAGAGAGATGAGAAACAGAGATAGAGAGAGAGAGAGAGAGAGACCCCGGGGCGCAGCCTCCTCACACTCGGCCTCTCATTAGCGGTGTGTAGTGGCAGGCCGAGCTACAAGCCAAATGGTTCTGTTCTGACAGCGGAGAGGTGCGGGCAGGAGGGAGGCCGCGGTGCTGCTGCAGAGAGATAGTGCTGACGCCAGTGGACCGGACGCAGGGGTCAGGCGGCGCACACGGGCCTGGACACACAAGCACACACAGATAACAGCATGCTGAGAAGGGGTTTACACACACACTTGTACAGGCACTTGTGTACTCTTCCCCCACCCGACACACACACACACACAGACACACAAAGAGACAAACACACCAATCAAAACTCAAATACAAAATATTGATGATATTGTTGCACATTGCCTTTAATGCACTGACCTGTTTATAAACACTTTAAATATTGCATATAACACAAAATATATTAAACACATTAGCAATAAATAATACAGTACATTGTATATGCCTTTGAATGCAACACACACACACGCGCACGCACGCACGCACGCACAGACTAATGTAGAAAGTGTGCAGAGGCCCAGATGGCTCATTCGCACAGGCAGGGCAGGGCTGCCTTTGATGGGTGTGAGTGATTGATTTCAGGCTTGACTGGCTCTGATAGAGTCACCTCAGGAGGCGCCTGGCAACCACGAGCTCTCGCCACAACTTTCGGGAGAGGGCGAAGGGCGGACACAATTTCAGCGGATGCCCAGCGGATTCATAGGCACCCCTGCCGGAGCCTGAAATCCGCTCGATACTTCATCCGCTGGAGATGAGGGGCTCGTGTTCATGGTATATCTGGGGGCTTCTGGAGTGATTTTGAGGGGCTAGTGAGGGATGGACCGTACAGTAGCCATCGCACCGGCCTGAAGTCCATGTGTAGAGCACACAAACAGCCCATCTAGTTCACTACATGAATGTGAATTTGGGCTATTTCTTCTCTTTACGATTTCTTTCATCAACTAATTGC
>NW_027468650.1:5832748-5912748 GCF_046254945.1 Alosa pseudoharengus | reverse complement strand
ACACCACAGCGCTGGTCAAGAAGGCCCAGCAGTGGCTACACTTCCTGAGGGTGCTCAGGAAGGAGCTACTAAATACTCAGCTGCTGGTGACCTTCTACCGCTCCACCATCGAGAGCCTGCTGACCTACGCTGTGGCAGTGGGGCTCTCCAGCTGCACGGAGGCCGACAGGAAGAAACTGCAGAGGGTGGCAAACACCACACAGAAGATCATCTCTGTCACCGTCTTCTCAGGGTCGGTGGCTACCCCTTCTGAGCCTACTATGTGCCCCAGATATGTCACTTGTTTCTGAAACAATCAGCTTTGTCTGGGCTGGAGCTTTAAGCCATGGCCATTAAGTCACAGAAACACTGCCTAAGTCCTGGAGGTGCTGGTCAAAGCTTGAGGAATACACCATGACTTCATCGAGGTAAATTAATAGCGATTTGTTCAGAAATTCATCAAAACAGCACTGCATGAGTCTTTGGAATGTTGCTGGCACATTACAAAGCCCAAAGCCCGAAATTCCTGACATTCATATCCACAATCCCGTGTCGCGGTGTGAAAAGGCAGAACCGCGACACACCCTTTCTAGCAAAGATACTAGAACAGAGCTCCGCTCTAGAATCTTTGCTTTCTAGTGTTTCACGCAGTGCATTGCAGCTTACGCGGCCGCATAAGCAACACACATCTCCCGCTTTACCGGTAGCCTAGGCTACGTTGTCCAAAAATAAATAAATAAATGTTGCTTTTATTGCAGACTACAGTATGTAACTTTAACAAACAGTATAGAAGTAAACCCCCTCTCCTTGCCCCGCTCTCTCTCGCTCTCCCTCCCTCTCCCTCTCTCGCTTCATGGACACGCGCTCCCCATGAACGGAATTCCACGAAACTTGCTATGCATTCAGAGGGTGTCATAATGTCCATGAATTTCGCGCAGTTTTGACCATGTCAGCCAGAGATACCTGCGATTACAACACCTCATTTTTGCTTTTTCATTATAGGTGGCACTATTTCATTTGAGACCAAGATTATGCTTCTACACAAAGGGGTTCATATACAGTAAGCATTTGATTGTCAGTATGCATTTTGGATACCCAAAAGTCCTATGGGGAGTTTCCGAACATTTTACAAAACGCATGAGCATACCTTGGCAAATAATGGTCATATTTTCATTCTATATTGACCGTTTGCACACAGCTTTACAATACCTGGTGCAAGGGCTCAGTTATGTTTCTAAGTCATATCAAGTGACCTAGAGGGCTGAAATGTGGTCAGTTCAGAGATGCTTATCCGGCAGAAAGAAAAAACAATATTCTAGTCTCTGTAACTCCGTGTCAGTACATCACACAGTTCTTCTGATTCTGAAGCATTTGGTTATAGGCTTAACTAGGTGGGAACAGTGGCCTCTGAAGCAGGTGCTGTGCAATTTCAGGCAAAAACTTGAAATTGGTATTGAGAATGTGGTGGATTTCTATGACTTAACGGATGTATGTATGGTTTTTATAAACTTTGATAGTACTGCAATTATTATGAGACTTCAAGGCCTGTACACATCTTAAACAGACCAGACCAGCAGTCAAGGAGTGGGGTGAAGGAGTTCACAGTGACACCTGGCTAGATGGTCGAGGTGAAGGAGTTCACAGTGAACTAGATGGCCGAGAGCGAGAGGATGATGTAATTGGATGATGTAATGGTGGTAACAGCAAGGCCAAGTAACAGGTGGCAAGATAAGAAGCCCTGTTACAACTGGAAAAAAACAGAATCTGGGAAAAACCCAGAAGAAGACAGTTTTGCATATAATTTATGCATGATGAGACAATGGGTTCCACCAATAGTCGTAACCTTGGTGGATGCTGATAGGCCAACAGGTGTCTTTCGAGGGAGGCGAGAAGGCCCAACTTCAAGGTTAAGGAGTATAAAAGATAGGCCGCAGCCATTTTGATTTCAGATCTCATCGGGGGCGCCAGCTGATGACATCTCACATCACCCTATTGCTTGACACCTGGTCTGGACATCGTTTAGGCTGGACAATCATTGCAATACGGTGAATAAAGATCAACAGTCTTCAGAGATCTCCTGTCTGCATTGTCTCCTTCGGACGCTTTGTTCCAGAGTGCTAATTAGTAAGTAGTTAAGTGATAAATTGTTCATTGGATTCGGAAGTGGACCGGTTTTTCCACGACAAGAACCAATGAGTTAAGACCAACATACCAAATAAATGTGTGGTTCTTTTAGGTCCTACGGTTCTAGAGATATTCACAGAAAACTGTGTCCGCCCTACCCTCCTTTCGGAGGGTCTAGTCCGGCGGAGGGTGATGGATCAAAAAATATATAAAAAATCCTCAGCTAATCTTTACATTTACATCCGGTCCAGCTGGGCTAAGCCCAGGTTGTCCTGAAAGTCTAGAAACGCCCCTGGTTAGGGCTCAGTTGTGTTTCTAAGTCATATCAAGTGACCTAGAGGGCTGAAATGTGGTCAGTTCAGAGATGCTTATCCGGCAGAAAGAAAAAACAATATTCTAGTCTAAGTAACTCCGTGTCAGTACATCACACAGTTCTTCTGATTCTGAAGTATTTGGTTAGAGGCTAAATTAGGTGGGAACAGTGGCCTCTGAAGCAGGCGCTGTGCAATTTCAGGCAAAAACTTGAAATTGGTTAATAAGTTAAGACCAACATACCAAATAAATGTGGTCCTTAGGCCCTACGGTTCTCGAGATATTCACAGAAAACTGTGTCCGCCCTACCCTCCTTTCGGAGGGTCTAGTCTGGCAGAGGGTGATGGATCAAAACGAAAAACAATGGTTTCCGTGTCATCCTTGTGGGGCTACATGCCTACCAAGTTTCGTGCACCCCGGTCTTTCAGTGTCCCGGGAATCCTTGACACAAAATTACTGAAGAAAAAAACTATGACTAAACCTATATGGCCGCTTTGAGTATTTTTGATTTTTTTTTTTTTCATTTTGGTTGGTACCAGGGAGGTTAGGAGATTAATGTTTTTGCCTCTAGGGTAAGTCCATGAAAGGATAAACATGTTTTTAGAGGTCACCAATCCATTTCAGACAATCCCAGGGAAGCAATTAGTTCAGCCACACCAGAGCCCCTGTGGACTGGCTAAACACATCCTGAGCAGACCAGATCAACAGGTCACACACCAGCTGCTCCAGGTGGGGCTGTATCAAGGGAGATACATTCAACCGTTAATAATCTCCCAGTGGAGGCATAATGCAGAGGACAGAGCAGGCCACCCCATGGATATTGTAATGATGCAACTCTTATCATGGCAGGCAGTTATTGTTCTAATGACATGTTTGCATTTCAGGTGTATTAATATAGCAGACATGTCTACAAATCAAGTTAGAGTACAGTGCAGGTATGCATTTATTTTGTATCTATGCTCCCTAAGAATTGAGTACTTGACCTTTGTGCACCTTTGTGAAATCTTGAACCCTGATCTGCCAGATGAGCCACAGGAACACTGTTTTCTGGTTTGGAACTAATTAACAGTTGAGTCATCATCACTAATTAGTTGCTAATAGGTCATGCCATGATTTGGCATTTTTTTTTGCATTTTTGTAATTGTGTTCAAGTGCATGGAAACTGAGATTGCAACATTATATCCTACATTACCGAATTACCCAGAATAGATTTTTCATTAGTTACATTACCAGTCAAAAGTTTCGACACACCATGGAGGTATTATATATAACTGTAGAGAGTGAGGAAGTAACACCTCATTAATATCAATGGCCTTTGCTAGGCTAGTTGTTTAAAAGTTTGAAATCTATATCCTAAAAATACATGGGCAGTTCCAGCGTTATGGATGTGACAATTGGACTCATATTGGTAAACAAAATGCCTTAGAGGGGGCAAAATTAGTATCAGTGAATTAATTTGCATAACTTTTAATGTAACCTCTGTCCTCTGAATACTGAGAAATCCTCAAATTTCATATAATCAATTTCATCCTAAGAATACAAGGCATTTTATCAGCGTTATGGATGTGACATGAAATGGACTCACTTTTGTGAGAGATTACAGGTTTTCTACAAACTCTGTGAATTTTGAAGGAAACTGCTGAAACTATGATATATGTAGCATGAAGGAGACTTGAATGAACACAAAAAGTGTGTTTTTGAAACTATGCGTCATTTTAGTAATGCATAATGTCGGAAAAACTGGCGTTATGGATGTGACGGTTTCACGTTATGGATGTGACGTGTCTGAACCAGTCCTTGCAAACTACATAAAACACATAATTAAGTAGTGAATTTTGATATGAAACAATTATAACAATATGAAATGATTGCTTCCTCAGTGCCCACTAAGATCCACAGGAAGAATCAGGACAAGTGTAAGTTTAAAATATAAAAAATAAATGTATTTTTTTCTTTTACCATCATCAATTTTGGTCAGTGATTCCCGGGTTACTGAAACACCAGGGAACATGAAACTTGGTGGCCACTCCCCTAAATAACTAGCCCTACCTGACCCGTTGCACCCAAGATGACAAAATATTTATGGTATGTTAGTCTCAAGAGCCTGCATCAACCTAACCCATACCCACTCATTTGTGATTTGCACACATGAAGCACGTGCACGTGCACACACGCACATGCACACACACACACGCACGCACGCACAGTCGCACACATACAGACAGGCAAGCACACACACACATAAACACATACAGACAGGCAAGCACACACACACACACACACACACACATGCACAAACACCCACCCACATGAATGCAGACACATAAACACACACACACAGGCACGCATACGCATGTGCGCATGCAAAAACACACACGCACACGCACACACACGAACACAGGCATGCATATGCACATGCACACACACAGACACACACACACACACACTCTTATAAACAAAAGTAAACTCACATATGCACACACTCATTTACAGGCACATGAGTTGCAGGAGTAGGAGATGGAGACAAATTGGAGTAGGAGATGGAGACAAGCGTGATTTATTTTTGCGAAGAGAATATGCAGGACTGAGAGGCGGTCATATTTTGTACCGCTATGCGGTACATCTAGTTTATTGCTGCCGTTACTCATGTTACTCTGTGGGTATTAGCTACAGAGGACCTGACACTTCAAATGCTGGCATATCGCGTCACATTTAAAATTAAACTGTGTTAAGCAGACATGAACAGCAGGCTGAACAGAACTGCAACAGAAGGAGGTTGCTATGTTAACTCCAGCTGCAAAGTCAGCCATTTTCACCAGCTAACACGATAATCCAGTTACTGTACAACAACAGTATGACAGTTACAGGAAGATAATCGCTCAGATTTCCGTTATTAGGCCACTTGAAAATAGGCTATGGCTAGGCTAATCACTGGAGGTATTTTAATATTATGTTTGTTTTGCTAATGGTTAGGCAAGGCCTCCCTGTGGTTTTGATCAACCTAATAATCTTTGAAATGTCAATTGTAAACACTAAGGTGAAATGCGTGGAAACTGACATGCCACCAGAACAGACGTTTTATCGGCTTTGAGGTATAATAAAGTCTCCAGTCTTGTAAATTCACATTATGTAACATCCATAACGTCACATCCATAATGCACCATTAAAGGTTTTAAAAGTAAGAAAGGGGCACAATTTGGTCATCACACTTTACATTGATATAAATCAGCTTTGCACAGACACTATGGACATTGTCGCATCAACACTGTATGTGTAGCATAAACTTTTCCTATAGAGCTGGTAAGTCCCGCCCACCCCCAGTGGACCTCTAGATTGAAAAATCGTCAATGCAAGTGAATGTGAGAAAATAATTATTTTCTGGTCCCGTTTGAATTGTGCCATGAATGTGAACATATGTTGTCTGTGAATTTTTAATATAATTTTTCATGTTACGAGTTTGACAGTATATTATATGATTCTTCGGCTATCAGATGTGGAAAAGACATAACGAGAAAGACTAAATGTCGCCTGTGACGTGAGCTAATCGCTAACATTAGCTGAGATGCTAGTTTTTGTAACGGCAGGAATAAACACACATGGTAACAAAAATATTCGAAACATGTCTAGCTTCACTCAACACATTAACACTATGATACAGTGTGATTGTAAAGTTGTATGGTTCACTGTGTTCAAAGTCAATCTTAATAACCCTCTACATCTCGACCAACTAATGGTTGTTATGGGAAACTAGCTTCTAGTGATCTGTCGTCTAGCGGAAAGTTGTAGTCCACAAAGTGCTCTCACACAAAGTTTAACCGCATCAAACTTCTACCCGGTCAATTGTAGCATTCTTTACACGAAAATTTATATTAAAAATTCACAGACAACATATGTTCACATTCATGGCAAAATTCAAACGGGACCAGAAAATAATTATTTTCTCACATTCACTTGCATTAACGATTTTTCAATCTAGAGGTCCAGCAGGGATAGCGGAAAGGGCGGGACTTACCAGCTCTATAAAACGTTATGGATGAGAGGACTTCCGAGAGACGCGCAGCGAGATGGTCGCCTCACACTGGGCTCCTACCAAAAACTCTTTAATTGGCAGCTTATTCACTTGTTTCCTGCAACAAAGTTGTTCATCTAACATATTGGATAGTTTTGAATACTAGTATTGTGAAATGGCGTCGAAGAAAAGTGCAAGTTCGCCTGCAAAACAAGATTCAGGCAAGCGATTCAAACCTAGCCTTAGCTCAGGAACTTCGCTAACGAGTATACTCCCTGAAGAAATCTCCTTGCTTATCAAGCAGACGGCAGAGGCGGAGAGGGAGACACTATGGGACCTTGTCACTGAAATGCTAAGTGAGACTTTGGCTAGAGCACTAACTACGGTCGAAAGTCAAATAGCAGAAAACGGGACGCTACTGAGATCATTGAATAGCGACATCAACACTCATGCCAAAAACATGCAAAAGGTGTCGGCTAAAGTTGATACATTGCAAGGAGTGCTTCGTCAGACTAAAAAAGATACCAACCACTGTCTCTCAGAGCTAAATAACTTCAGGAAAAAAGTCACCGAGATGGAAGATCAAGAAGGAACAATGTAAGATTAATAAACTTACCGACAGGTGCAGAGGGAGACGACCCAGTCGGATTTCTTTGTACAATGCTACCTCAGTGGATCCCGACTCTGGCCAGAAAATCCATAGAAATTGACAGAGCCCATCGGATCTTCTCTGCTAACCCCTCCAGGCCGCGTACAATAATCTTCAGAGTGCTCCGCTATCGTGATCGCCAAGCCATACTGCAGGGAGCTCGTAATGCTAAGCCTAGACTGCCAGACAACACTCCGCTTGAATTCTACGCTGACTACAGTTCCGAAACAGTAGGCCTACAGAGAAGGAACAAGTACAAAGCCATCCGAGCCCAATTGCGACAGAAAGGCATCGACTCGTTTTTGATCTACCCAGCCATCTTGAAGCTCACATACAAGGGGGATAAACTATCCTTTGATTCAGCAGAGGAGGCTGAACTGTTCTTCGCGGGACAAGGCGCCACTTCAACTCAACCGGTTGAGAATAACGTCAGGTAACTGCTAACGTTAGAGAATCCTTGCACTTCAGACAGCTGTTTTATGGCATTCTAACCTAAGCTTACTCAGCAACAGTGATGCCAGTAACGTGTTACTTAGTAACGCGTTAGTCTATTTTGACCACTTTTTTCGAGTAGGCTAATCTAACGCGCTACTATTTACAAACCAGTAATCAGATTAAAGTTACTTATCTAAGTTAGTGTGTTACTATTTTTGTCATTTTCCTTAATAAAAATATATATTCTTTGCTTTCTTCTTGTCTTGGGGATTACAGTAATGTCATGTAGGCTATGCTCACGTTTTCAGCATGAGGACAATTCACGTGTAAAACCACGCAGCGACACAAACGTAAACAACAATGGAGGGAGAGAGAGAGATGCACATTTTATTACTTTGAGTTTGTGTCAGCTAAACATGACAACATTAAGGTACATTGTACATTCTGTGCCGACGACAAAGTGCTGTCTAGCTAGACATCCCAAGTCTCCCGAAGTTTTGGGAGTCTCCCACATATTGATAGCGGCTTCCTGACGCCCGCAAATTACATAAAATCTCCCGGAACCTAGAGCGAACAAGACCACGCAAGCCAGACCGGTCTTCAAATCAAAGATTCTAGAATCTTTGCTTAAAATCGCGTGTGCATATGAGCTTAACGCGCACACAACGGAGAGAGAGGAGTGGTGCGTTTGTGCCTGAAGCGCATCCAAGACAGAGAGCATCGTGGTCTGTTTTGCTAAATCAACCAATCAGCTTTCAGTGTAAGTGTGCTTATCTCTTTTCTCCCAAACATAATTAATCAGTTCAGTCATTGTATCTAGGAACAGGAGCGTCATGGCAGCGTCAGTACCCCTCAAAAAGGAAGATCCATTTCAGACTACACAAAAGTGTACCCAATTGTCTCAAAAGATTAAAACATAATGGGCTTTTCTCAATACAAAGTACGCTAAAGAACGGTCTCCCGTTCTTGAAAGTTCGAACTTGAAAAGTTAAGATCGTGAGTCCAGACTCTGGAGAACGCGAGGACACAGGACGCTCAATTTGCAGTTTGAGACAGCAGCGTTCGTGCCAACGGCAGCTTCTCTCGGAACAGCTCGGGAGTCTAGTCATTTACCTATTGCTATTGGTCTACCCAGTTTTTCTGACATTTACACTAAAATATATAATTCACCAGCTTGTTTAAGTTTGTTTCTCATTGATTTTTTTTTTTTTTTAAATATTAATAACAATGTATTCACTTGCCGATGGCGGGAACAACGTTTGAAGTTCGCAGTTTAAGTGACAGTTATGATTAACGTTAGTTGTGAAGCCTGTAGCCTACCGTTTATAGCCTAAACATGGATCGGATTGTAGCAGCAATTATGATAGGTAGGCCTATTATGTATCAATGCTGCCATTTCTCTTATGTGAGTGTCACGGCTGAGCTGACGTAATGCATTGTGGAATCTTCAAGCCACCAAGTCACCACCCGATGCATCCTTGATAAAACCAACGATTCGAGAACACTTCCGGGAATTTTATGCGTTCTTGAATAAATGCGAACTTGTGAATTGGAACAGTACTTCGGCGGTGATTGATGACGTTTCAGAACGATTTTCAAGTTCATGAGAACACAAGTATAGAAAAGAGCGCATATTGAGAAAAGCCCCATGCTAATCTTGCACACTACACTGTTTGTAACAGCGACTTTAGCATTGCTCATGGCGGGTTAAATGATTGCAAAAGACTTGTTGAGGTGAGTTTAACAGGTTCATTTTCATATCACTCAGGCCTATACAAGATGGCTAGTTGCCAAGGCTACATGAAAAAAAAATCTACATATTTTACTATAACAATTTCTATCAATAGGCCTTGCTTATTTGGTGTACTTAGACATTATTGAACAAACATCTGAATTTCAGTATCTAAGTAGGTTAGGTTGGGATGTCTGCTATACATTGCTGTTAAAATGCACTTCCAGTATAGTATTGGCAAAATATTTTTTATGTTGAGGCGTTGGGGGTGTTGTCGGCAGCTGCTGAAAGTAACTAATAAAGTAACTTGTAATCTAACTTAGTTACTTTTAAAACCAAGTAATCAGTAAAGTAACTAAGTTACTTTTTAAAGGAGTAATCAGTAATCAGATGACTTTTTCAAGGTAACTGTGGCAACACTGCTCAGCAACACGGTTATCTTCCGTTTTGTAATTTCGTTTATCTTTTGAACCAAGGTTTATTTCTAAAAACATATTTTAGTTATGGAAGCAGTGGAAAGCTGTTCCAATTGGGGGCTAAAAGGTACAGGTTCAATGTTAGACATCGCTTCATGGTTCTCACAGACGACAACATGGGCGAGGGGGAGGGGTAGGGAGAAGGGGAGGGGGGCGGGGGCGTTCAGGGGGGGTTTCCACATGGGATTGATATGTTTTAGCACAGGCAATTGTTTCAAGACGGTAGTTTCTCCTATTTTATTATACCAATCAGCAGGTTACTTTAACCCTATCACGCACAGTTTGTTTTTGCCATATCTCAATAGTGACAATGGATAGATACAATGTTATGTCATTTAATGTAAGAGGGCTAAACTCTCCATTTAAAAGATCCAAGGTCTTGGATTTCCTTCATCGGAAAAATGCTGATATAGCGCTATTGCAAGAAACTCACATCAAGCCTAGTGACACCTTAAGACTACAAAACAGGAGATATAAAATGGTAGCTGCCTCATCAGATGGCACTAGCACCAAAGGGGTAACTGTGTTAATGAGATGTAATCTGAATATAAACATCATTAAGGTAAGCTCAGATGCTTCAGGAAGGTTAGCATTCTGTTGTACCTCAATTGAAGGCAGGAAAGTAGCCTTTATTAGTATTGTAACGTTTGAAGGTTTCAGGACGCCAAGAGTTGTTCAGTGTAAGCTTTATTGGCTTTACAGGGGAGGTCCAGCCCCCCACACAAAAGGAATATACATGAGGGAAAACTAAAATGGAAACATGTTACACTAAAGACACTAACTTTATACTTATAACTTACGAGAATAACGACATAAACCCCCCAAATGTTCGCTCTCGTATCCCAGCATGCTTGTCGTGGGAGAACGCTAACACTGTCTTTTTGCGCCGACGCTACAGTATTTATGCCCCAACCATCTTTGACTATGCATTTTTTCAGTCCATTACAAAAGAGTTGTTAACTTTAGATGAATATCACTTGGTTATTGGCGCAGACATGAATACAGTTTTTGACAACACCCTAGATAGGTCTGTTACTGTCACTACCCATACCCAGATAGCCTCTTCTAAGGCATTAGGTAATTTAGCAAAGGACCTGAATTTGGTGGACCTTTGGAGACTTCATAATCCTTCATCAAGAGATTACACATACTACTCTCCAAGCCATAAATCTTTTTCTAGGATAGACTACCTACTTATTTCTAGTGAATTGGTTTCTGCATCTTCCACCATGGATATTCTTCCTAGGCATATTTCAGACCATAACCCTATTGCAGCGATATTTAGTTTTGGGGAAATTTAAAATAATAAGACTTCTAGATGGAGGTTTAATTCTTCATTACTACAGAATGAAGATTTCCTTAGTCAACTTAAACTTGAATTAAAGGAGAACTTGGCAACTATTTCAACGTAATAAACCCGTTTAGAAATCATTTGGATGGTTAAATGACCTGTTCCGGCGAAAATGGTGACTTTTCCCGCTGCCCCTAGCGTCCCCAGGCGGAAAACCAACCTTGCAACATTGAGACTACCGTCCCGGAAAGAGAAGTGAGAAACAAGAAACTTGTTTTAAATCGTGTTTCTTACCTTGTAACATCCACATTGTCTACCGAGCTTATGCTAACCGTTTTGCTAACTTGTAAACAAATCCATGTGCTTTATCGTTACCTTTTTCCACAGTTTGAAATAGCATAATGCACAATTTCTCCAGCAGAGGGGGAAATCCTGCCAAGTTTCCCTTTAAATGAATTCATAGACATTAATTGTAGTGTAGATAACCCAATGTTCTTATGGGCCTCCATAAAGGGATTGCTCAGGAACAATGCTATCAGGTTTTCATCTTACCTCAAGCATAATAGGTTATGTCAGATTTCTGATTTGGAACAAAAATGCAAACAGCTAGAAAGTCATCTTAAAATTAATTATAGTAAAAACATAGAATCTGAATTGAAGACATATCAAGCTGAACTAAACAATTTGCTACGACATAGAGTAGAGTATTTGATGCATATTACTAAGCACAAGTATTATTCACAAGGCAGCCGTCCAAGTCATCTTCTTGCCCTGACTCTTAAACATCAGGAGAAGAGCCGAACAATAGCATCCATAAAAAGAGATCAAGGAGACACTGTGACAACTACTCTAGATATAAATGAGTCTTTCACATCCTTTTTTGCAAAACTGTACTCTAGCGATTGTCAGCCATCTGAGAAGGATTATATACATTTCTTTGACAACCTGAATCTTCCTACCCTTTCCATAGAAGATGCAGAACAACTTGACTTGCCTATCTCACTACAAGAATTACATCTGGCACTAGGAAGTATGAAGAGAGGGCGTTCTCCAGGCCTTGATGGATTGCCGGTTGAGCTTTATTCAGCTTTATGGGAGATTTTAGGTCCTTTATGGCTGAATTCTATACATCTTGCTATTGAACAAGGGCATTTCCACAAAGACCTTAACACTGCACTTATTTCAGTCATCCCCAAACCAGACAAAGACCCTTCTGAATGTGCAAGCTACCGGCCAATATCACTTATTAATGCTGACCTTAAAATTTATTCCCGTGTATTAGCCTGCAGACTAGAGTCAGTATTGCCAGATCTAATACATCCAGACCAAACGGGATTCATGAAGGGCCGTTTGGCTGCAGGCAACATTAGGCGACTAATTCACATTTTAGGTGATTCCCTCTTCTTGTGGCCTTCTCTTTCTTGATGCGGAGAAGGCCTTTGATAGGCTTGAATGGCAATACCTATGGCGTGTCCTTAAAGAATTTAAGTTTGGTCCTAAGTTTATTCAAATGATTCAGGTTTTGTATGCGAACCCTTCTGCTAGAGTCTGTATAGGAGGTGTAATTTCAAATTTGTTTACTATAAACCGTGGTACAAGACAGGGCTGCCCCTTGTCCCCTTTAATCTTTAATCTTTCTATAGAACCACTCGTGCAGTATTCGTAACTGTATATCTATTTCTCCTATTCAAATTGGCTCTTCTATTCACACAGTGTCAATGTATGCAGACGATACATTAATCTATATGTCAGATGTACAGAACTCTCTTCCCAACACTATTAATGTGTTAAATATGTTTGGTGCACTATCCGGTTTTAAAATTAATCTTTCTAAATCTGCCTTGATGTTAGTTAACAGAGATAGAAGTCAGCTAGTTTTACCTACTAATATTGTAATTACCAAAGAGGTCAAATATCTAGGGGTGCTAATTCAAACATCGGTCACAGCCATAACTAAACTGAACTACACCAATGTTTTAAGAAAGGTTGAGGAGGATACAAAAAGATGGTCTGCTCTCCCTGCATCTGTCCCGTCTCGCATAGCAGTAGTGAAAATGAATATTTTACCACGCATTAATTTCATCTCCTCTATGCTGCCACTATCTCCGCCGAAGGATTACTGGTCCAAAGTTGACTGACTCACTACTCACTAAATACATTTGGAATGGGAGACGACCACGTATAAAACGCACCACACTACAACATAACAAACTAGAAGGAGGCTGGGCACTTCCTAACTTTAAATACTATCACTGGGCATTTACCATGCGCCCACTGAAGCAGTGGCTGGATCCAAATTCTATATCACCATGGCAGATAATAGAGAAAGACATAATTGCTCCCATTAGGCTTAAGGATTTTCTGTTTTCTGGTCTCTCCATTAAACAGTGTACATTGAGGTATGGCCCAGTATTGACATACATGCTTCAAACATTTAGAAAAGTTGAGAAACTTGTGGGGTTTACATCGAAATGGCATAAATCATCTCCTGTTTGGCATAATAACAATCTATTGTCTGGAAATAAGCCATTCACTCAAGGTTTATGGGCAGAGAAGGGTATATGGGTCATTGGAGACTTAAATGGTAGTCACTCTTTACTAAGCTTTAATGAGTTGGTTTCACTTTATGATATCCCTAGACATTCCTTATTCTTTTACTTCAGACTTAGGTCAGCTCTTAACGCACACAAGGTTGTATGGGGCTCAGAGATGAAAGAGCATCCTCTAGTCAGTTGGATACACGTGGCCCCTAAAAGCGTTGTCTCTTTTCTGTATGCCAGGCTTCTCTCATATTTGTCTCCTAAGCCTAGTACATTGGCATGGGATCGTTCAATGGCAATAGACTGGGAAGCAAGCTGGGATAACATATGTAGCTCCTCTCATAATCCTAATCATCAGTTTATTCATATGAAGATATCTCATAGAGCTTATCTTACTCCTAGAGTCAGACACTTAATCGGTCAAGCTCCACATCCATTTTGTACTTTGTGCTCACAAAATGCTTTGGGGACTTTTATGCATATAATGTGGGACTGCCCTAAGATTTATGATTTTTGGAATAAGGTGTTACAGTCATTGTCTGATCTCATTGATATTCAGCTTCCTATGGATCTGTTTTACACCTTCTCAATGATGACTCCAAACTTGAATGCATGAATGAAAGGTCTAGAAAAATTTGGTTAGCTGGTCTAACAGCAGCCAAAAAGATCATTGTTCAAGTTTGGGTTCCACCTCACAACCTACTGTAGCCCATAAGGATTGGCTGAATACATTCTTAGAGATTCTTTTTCTTGAACTTTCTTCTGCCAAGATTAAAGGAGAATTCCGGTGTGATTTTTACCTAAAGTGTTTTGAAACATGATACCGAGTGTGAACGTATGTCTCATAGCCCATCTCGGCTTGTCCCCTGCACTCCGAAATCTGGCGCTAGTTAGCCGATGCTACCAACAAGGCGGTCAATGGTGGTGCCTCGGCATCGGCATAGCCATGCAAATAAATCACTGTTTTACACCATTTACGAGGCTCAATGTATCTCCACACTTCATTGGTAGACTTCCGAGGGCCCTGACATTTAAAACGAGACATTGAGAACTTTGAAAAAGCACTGGTAGTTTACTTACAAGACGATTTATACAGACAGTATCTTCTCGAAGTTTAGCGTTTGCAGCCATCTTGAATTTAGTCACGATAAGTCGAGCGACGAGTAAGAATGAACAGGTATGATAAGGGATCAGATTCCAAAAATAATTCAGTGGAAATGCATGGATTCCAGTTGCTGCTACTGGAAGAAACTGTAATCCATGCATTTCCACAGAATTACTTTCTCAATGTCTCGTTTTAAATGTCAGGGCCCTCGGAAGTCTACCAATGAAGTGTGGAGATACATTGAGCCTCGTAAATGGTGTAAAACAGTGATTTATTTGCATGGCTATGCCGATGCCGAGGCACCACCATTGACCGCCTTGTTGGTAGCATTGGCTAACTAGCGCCAGATTTCGGAGTGCAGGGGACAAGCCGAGATGGGCTATGAGACATACGTTCACACTCGGTATCATGTTTCAAAACACTTTAGGTCAAAATCACACCGGAATTCTCCTTTAATGGCGCTACTCCTCGGACAATACAAACTTGGAGCAATGGAATTGCCAGAGTTCAAGACATTTTACTGGAGAGAAAGAAGTGGACTGTTCTATACTGACTGTGCTACACTGATAGTTGTGTTGTATCCCATGTGGTAGGGGGGGAGGGGGTGGGGGGTATGTTTGGGTTTGTGTATCTGTATTGTAACAATGCCTTTCATATATGTTGTTACCCACCAAATACAATAAAAAATGAGTAAAAAAAAAAAAAAAAAAGTTATGGATGTGACATGGCCATGGAACTTGCTGACTTAAAAACAAAAGCCTTACAAATGTAAAGAGTTGTGCTCTTAAAGGCAAGCTGAGCATAGACATTGCTCTACCTTTCCCTTGTCAATCTGGAATTTGTCAAATGACACAATTTGTTTGAACCTTGGGTCCCTTTATCCACTTTTTAAATATGTATAATATTACCATGTGGAAAATGTTGTTTCTGTATGGTTGCATACCATATTTATGATGTAAAAAGAGTGTAATCCTCCATCAATCAGATCAGTTACAAACAATAAAATATAGACCTAAATGAAGATTTTAACAACAGTTCTATTTGCGTATGTACAACTTTTTTTCCATGGTAAGGATGACCTTTGCATGGAATTGCCCACATGCCATTTTATCACAATTTTATGGGAGATTACAGGTTTTCTACAAACTCTGTGAATTAAGGAAATTGCTGAAAGCATGACATGTGTAGCATGAAGGAGACTTGAATGAACACAAAAAGTGTTTTTTTTTTAAAAACTATTTGTCATTTTTGTAATAAATTATTTAGGGAAAACTGGTGTTATGTCTGACCAGTCCTCCACAAATTACATGGGCGCCGCGCTGCTAAAAAAGCTGGGCCCTATGAAAGCAAATAATTTTGCTTTGGGGGTCTGGGGGCATGCCTCCCTTTGAAAACCTACACAGGTTTACACATAATGTCTACACATCATGGCACAGTGTAAGTATCCTATACACAACAAGACTGAACCATAGAGAGGGGGTGAAATACTGTCATGATCATTTTGCCAACAATGATAGAACCATGGATTTGCTTAGTTTATAACCCCCAACCCCACAATGGCACCCCTGCACACTTGCTTGAGTAGTACATTTTTACATGAAATAATTTAAATAATGAAAAACTATAGCAATGCAATCACTACATCCTCAGTGCCCAATACGATCCACATGAAGCATCGGAACAAGTACTTCAAAATATACTGTATAATTGAATTTATTGACATACATAGACCAACAGTTTACAATATTAACAAATAGCCCAAATTAATGAATAATATAGCCTGATCCTCTGAGCTCAAAGTTAGTCTGGAATATAGCCAATTGAATATCCTTCATATTCTAAATCCTGAACATTAGGTGACACAACAAAGCAGGTCCCAGGCACTCAGTCAGACATAAAAAGAGGAGAAGGAATTAATTAAAAAGCCTTTAGATAGATAGATAGATAGATACTTTATTGATCCCCAAGGGGAAATTCGAGGGTCTCAGTAGCATACAGACATCACACACAACATGCACTTACAGCAGAAATGGTAAACATAAGTATAAGTATAAACATATAACTAAACTCCACTGTACAATAAAGACAGTAGAAGATAAGAAAAATAACAAAACTAAATACTAAATATACTATATAAATTAAATTTAAAAAGTCCAATGTGCTTGTGGGTGATCAAGCATAAGACGCTTGTAGTGACAGGGCCGGGACTGGTAAGGTGCTCAAGGGAGTGAGTGTCATGGTGAAGGTGCAAAAAGTAGTCCAACCATAGTCCTTTAGTTATGTGTGCATGGTAAGGTGCTCAAGAGAGTGAGTGTCATGGTCAAGGTGCAAAAAGTAGTCCAACATTAGTCCAACAGTGCAACAGTGCAAGAATAAGGTCTAGAGACCAGCATAAATAATATGGACAAATAGGAGAGTAAAGTATAATGTAGACAAAGTAATATAAAAAACTATGTCAGCGCAAGAACAGGTTGAGGTAATAGGGTTATAGCCATTCATTCATTCAGTATTGTAGCAGAAGCCTGACCGCAGCCATTGATCATGTGTGCTAATATAGCATGAAAAACAGTGTAGCAGTAAAACAGTAGTAAAAACATTAGGCTGTGGACATTAGTAAAACAGTAGTAAAACAGTAGTAAAGCAGTAGTGGGCAGTCAGTACTCAAACATGGAGAGGCAGACAGACTAAGCAGAGAAGCCTATCTCTCCTCTTCCCTTTAGTGAGGCATTGAACAGTTCAATGGCCCTGGGGACAAATTACTTCCTCAGCCTTTCAGTTGTGCATGGCAGTGAGCGAAGTCTCCAGCTGATCAAGCTCTTTTGCTTTTTAATAGTGCTGTAGAGTGGATGACATTCATTGTCCAAGATGTTGATCAGTTTGTTCAGGGTCCTTTTGTCAGATATTGAAGTGATGCACTCCAGTCCAGCTCCCACTACAGAGCCAGCCTTCCTTACCAGCCTGTCAAGTCGCCCAGCATCCTTCTTCTTTGTGCTTCCTCCCCAGCATACCACTGCATAGAAGAGGACGCTGGCCACAACAGACTGGTAGAACATCCTGAGGAGCTTGCTGCACACATTGAAGGACCGCAGCCTCCTCAGGAAGTACAGCCTGCTCTGTCCTTTCTTGTAGAGTGTGTCAGTGTTGGCTGACCAGTCCAGTTTATTGTCCAGGTGGAGACCCAGATACTTGTAGGTGCTTACCAACTCCACATTGACCCCATCAATGGAGACTGGTAGCAGAGCGGGCTTAAACCTGCGGAAATCCACCACCATCTCCTTGGTCTTTGAAGTGTTGAGTTGAAGGTGATTGAGTTTGCACCAATGCACAAAGTCCTCCACCAGGCTCCTGTACTCCTCCTCTTGCTCGTCCTTGATACACCCCACAATTGCAGTATTGTCAGAAAACTTCTGCATGTGGCATGACTCGGTGTTGTAGCAGAAGTCAGATGTGTACAGGGTGAACAGGACTGGAGAGAGCACAGTTCCCTGTGGCGCTCCGGTGCTGCTGATCACAGTGTCAGAGAGACAGCACTTCAGTCTGACGAACTGTGGTCGCTCGGTCAGGTAATCTGTAATCCAGGTTACCAGGTGAGCGTCCACACCCATCTGCAAGAGCTTGTCTCCCAGTCTGAGGGGTTGGATGGTGTTAAAAGCAATTGAGAAATCAAAGAGAAATGATTCTCACCTCACTTTTCCCCTTGTCTAGGTGAGAATGTGTCCTGTGTAAAAGATAAGTGATGGCATCGTCCACGCCAACTTTCTCCTGGTATGCAAACTGTAACGGGTCTAGTGCATGGTGTACCTGGGGTCTGAGCATACCTAAGACCATTCGCTCCATTGTTTTCATCACATGTGATGTTAGAGCGACAGGCCTGAAGTCATTAAGATCACTGGGGTGTGGTTTCTTGGGGACGGGGGTGAGACATGAGGTCTTCCACAGTGTTGGAACTTGTCTGAGACGTAGACTCCAGTTGAAGATGTGCTTCAGTGGCTCCCATAGTTCAACAGCACAGGCCTTGAGTAGCCTTGGACACATTCTGTCAGGCCCGGCTGCCTTACGAGGATGAAGTTTTTTTAAAAGATAACTTACTTGATCAGCTGTAATGATGGGGGGATGAGGGGAGTGGAGGGGGAGGAGGAGGAGGGGTGCTTCTGAGAGGGTTGTCGTGTGGCTAGAGACTGATGGCCGTTGGCTGAAGCCATTGTTGCCGCACTACTCGTGGTCACCATGTGGGGGAGAGGTGCGATAGCCTGATCAGCAGTGATGGTGGTGGGGGGGAGGGGAGGGGAGGGGGGCAGCATCTCCATAAAGCATCAAGAATTTTGATACTAATAATATTCATGTATATTTTTTATCTATATTCCTAGGTCTAGAGCACTGTTGTCACTGTTATGTCACTGTTTTCTGTCAATGTTGTTTAATGTCATCTATGTGTGTGTGTAAGAAACCCACTCTTTTGACCTGCAGCCAAATCTACCCTTGGGTACAAATAAAGTTACCTTACCTTACTTATCTGGGGTCTGTGTGTCTGATGGCTGTTAACTGAAGTCGTTGTCACCTCGTTGTTCGTGGTCGCCATGTGGGGGAGGGGTGCAATATCCAGTGATGGTGGGGGTGAGTGTTGCACTGGTAATGAGGTGGGGTGGGGGCTGGGGGATGACCACCTCCTTGATGTCCCTGTCAAGGTTGCCAGAGTTTTGGACACCTCAACAGGCACAGGCAAGGAGGCATCAGGCGGGGGCAGGGCGTGGGGTGATGGGGGCTCAGATCGTTGGATGTCCCCGGGATGCAGAGCTGGAGAGACTGGGAGGTGGGGGCGGTGCGGGCACGTAACCAAGAGCAGTACCTGGAGCTGGTGCAGGGCAATCGAACCTGTTGTAAAAGTGGTTCAGCTGGTTCGCCCTGTCCAGGTCTCCCTCCACAGAGCTGCTGCTCTTCTTAAGGCCAGTGATGAATTTCATACAGTCCCACACCTCCTTCACGTTGTTTTCTTGCAACTTCTGTTCCATCTTCCTTCTGTAGTCCTCCTTAGCCTCTTTCAGCTTATTCTTGAGTTCCCCCTGTACTCGCCTCAACTCTGCCATGTCCCCCTCCTTAAACGCCATCTTTTTCCTATTGAGAAGGGTCTTGACATTACTGGTTATCCAAGGCTTGTTATTTGGATAGCAGCATACAGTCCTTGTGGGAACAACAATGTCCATACAGAAGTTCAGATAGTCAGTAGTGCAATGTGTGACCTCCTCTAAGTCCTCTCCATTCAGTAGCACACTCCAGTCAGTGGACTCAAAGCAGTCTCTCAAAGCCTCATCCGCTTCCGGTGTCCACTTCACTTCCTGAAGGTGCGCGTGGCAACTGGTAGCCTCTGAACTTTTGGCTTGTATATTGGCTGAAGATGAATGAGGTTATGGTCCGACTTCCCCAGTCGGGGAAGGGGGGTGGCACTGTAAGCATCCCTCACGTTTGCATACATGAGGTCTATTGTCCTGTTTTTCCTAGTTGGGCAGTCAACAAACTGGTAAAAGTTTGTGAGGGTGGAATCCAGTGTAATGTGGTTGTAAAGTCACCAGAGATCACAAAGAAGGCATCACTGTGCTGACTGTAACATGTACAAGTAGTTACTGGTACTAACCCTTTCCCCTTACGGCCCCGGGCGGAAAGCAGCCCAATTCATGGTGGCTATGCTTTCTTTGACACACACACACACACACACAGTTCATATATCCACGCCACCTTCATGGTTGGCGAAGATCAGACATGGGGGACTCGAGTCAGACTCGGGTCACATTTTTTAAGACTTGAGACTTGCTTGATCAACATGTATAAAAGACTCGACTTGACTTTGACTTGCTATTCATGACTTGAGACTTGACTTAGACTTGAGACAAATGACTTGAAATGACTTGACTTTTACATTTTTTTACATAGATATTAAGGAGTTAACTTTACGATTTTAGAAAATCTGCTTAGGTGCTGTTGCATGCGTCATGCGAGCGAACCTGTCATAGTACCAAGTGATGTGACGCGACAGACCAACAGCAAGTGGCAGATCAAATGAGACAGACTGAGGTAGGCTAACATGGAAGGCTCTACGTTTATACCAAAACATAATAATGTTTGTCTTCACAGATGATGTATCTGACAAGTCAAAGGAGAAATGAACAGCAGTCTGCAAGTGTGCAAAATAGCGACATAACCACCACCACGGCATGTTAAGAGTTGGCTTTGAATCTATTATGCTTTTTAGTTAACGCCATATTAGGTTAAAATGTGTGAAATGGCAAAGTGAAAAATTTTCTTAATCTTGATATAGCGAAAATGTTGCCAATGTAACCTAAAGTAAGCGCCTCTCTTTCTCCCTCCCTCTTAAACACGTCCCTGTTCCATACGTTACAGCCTAGTAATAGGCTAACAACAGTAAGTAGGCCTAGCTAACTGCCAGCAATCAGCATAGAACATTTCACATGTTAGGCTTATGTATAATATGATATAGCATTGACGGTCCTAAACCCTCCTAAAACCCATCGCGCTGTCGCGCTTGTCAAAGTGTGACAGTGACGTCGGCGGCAGCGTTTGATTGATTGATTAGTTCACTTTTTCAACATTATTGGTTCCCTGGAGATGTGACAGGTCAGGACAGGTGTAACTTGAACTGTTTGAATATATTTTCATGATTTGATGTAGCTTAGGCTACCTAATATTTGAGGCATATTGAAACAATAATAGGCTATTTTACAATACTTGAAATACATTTATTTTTATTTGTATACATTTCATCTTATTCTATAAACCGTTCAGCTGTAGGCTATGTGGCTTGAATGAATGCAATGTCTATTTGTTTGTTACAAATAAAACTCCAGCAGTTCATAACTAGCCTATTGTAGCTTATTTTAAAATGAAAACATGGGTAAATCATCATGAATTTCAATGATTTGGCTATGACTTGACTTGCTTGACCCAAGCTATGACTTGACTTGACTTGCTTGACTGTCACAAAAAATGACTTGGACTTGCTTGAGACTTGAAGGTTAAGACTTGAGACTTGCTTGTGACTTGCACATGTGTGACTTACTCCCACCTCTGGCGAAGATCATCGTAAAGGATAGACTCCTTGAGAAACATGTAAAGAGAGAGACAGTTAAGCATAACAAATATAAACATGAATGAACGAACAGAAAAACAATCTGAAGACACACAAATGTAGCTCTTTTTTTACTATTGTACCTCAACAGATTCATGTTGGAGAGGAGTGTGCTGTGGTCTTTTGCAGATGCCTCCTTAAAGAATATCTGATGATATATCTGTAATGCGTGTAAAACATAATCTTTGAACAAAAGGATAAACGAACACTGTTTCCTCTCTAAAAAGGAAAGTGTGTTTTATGTACACAAATGTGTGGAATCTAAGGAGCTTGTAGTTAATTAGAAGCTTACAAACTCTTACAAGTCTTCGTATTTGAACACGAGGCCCTCCAAACGTTCCTCCTCAGTCTCCCCTTCTGAAAAGCCAACCCGGCATTCCGGCAATTGCCCTCTGTTAGTCTGTTACCCCCAACCAAAACCTTGAGAATTCCATCAGGGCATCTTGGCACATACCTAAAGAGGCATCACAGTAACATTATCAATTCAAACACTGTATGCTTCTCTTCCTTGGAGATGCTTAGAGAAATGAGAAATGTTTTTATAGATCTCGCTTGATATTTACTCCCGTTGAAGATGCTGGAGCACATCCACCAGGTCAGCTGTGTGAGTCTCATCCTTAAACAGAAGTCCAAGTGGGTACTATGGATAGAGTAAAATTAAGAAAACATGTGTTGGTGTCACACCTCGGTCTGCCAGGAGATGCCGCCAGAAGGCTCAAGCCCCTGGAGATCACCCTGGGAGACCCTGTGACTGATGATCATGGGGCTCACCTGTGGCTTGTTTGGTGTGGCCTTCTTAAGTCCCTGTTGTCTGCTATTCTATGCTCAGTCATGGTTTTCGCCCTCGTGGATGGTGGTTACTCTGCTCCTGTGGATCCGACGCCTGTGCTGCCTGCTCCTGTGCTATCGACCCGGTCTGTAAGGATTACTTATTATTTGCCTTGGATTTTTGAACTGCTGGCCCTCTTCCTGCATCTACTCTTGTGAATTGAACCGGCACTTCTGTTTCTTTGTTTATTCCTCTATTGGATGGATCTTCTGTGTGTTAAGACTATTTTGACTGAAAGACTTCTCTGAAGTGAAGCCTGTGGGCTTCCGTTTAGTTTGTTAGACAATAAACTCTGTTGAAACCTGATCTCTGTGGTCTCTTGCAATTGTGCTCACCCAGTAGTATAACAGTTGGTGTGTAAAACAAGAACTTGACGCAATCTAGCCTGCAAATCATTTTCAATTTAAAATTAGAAGTTAGACAATTATATATTCCTTTTCATAGTGAAAGAACCAGGGACATACAGGTGTCGAGCAGTGGGCCATTTCTTCAGAGAACTGCAACCACGCTTGAGAGGGTCTTGAATGGATCCAGATACGGCTTCCCAACACATTCCCGCCGCATACAAGCTTGCGTGTCTGGTCCAGGAAGTGATTGGCCGAGATAATAGTTGATCAAAGCATTTGTTGGTTTCACATTGTCCGTGGAATGAGTTGACTCTGTTAAAGGAGAATACCGGTGTGATCTTGACCTAAAGTGTGTTGAAACATGATACCGAGTGTGAACGTATGTGTCTACCAATGAAGTATGGAGCTACTTTGAGCCTCGTAAATGGTGTAAAACAGTGATTTATTTGCATGGCTAGGCCGATGCCCGAGGCACCGCAACGAAAAACTGTTGGTAGCATTGGCTAACTAGCGCCAGATTTCTGAGTGCAGTGGACAAGCCGAGGTGAGCTATGAGACATACGTTCACACTTGGTATCATGTTTCAACACACTTTAGGTCAAAATCACACCGAAATTCTCCTTTAATGACACACATGTGGTGGACCCAGTGTATCGACTTGTTTGAGTGATGGACTGCTGATGTGTCTGAATGTAAAAGTCCAGGTTGTCAAATATTATGGAATATGTTTGGGGTGTAGGACTGGTTGGAAGTACTGGGGCAGACAATGGAGCAACACCCAAATCAGCCATCTCTTCGTCAGTCAAAGTGCTAAACGTGAAGACGTCCGGGGAATCGCCCTCCTTGGCGGATTTGCTAGTGGACACGTCTTTATGGAAAATAAAAGAACACAAGTTAAAATTGCTATTCCATAAAAATAACAGATGTATACCTATAAGGTTTATATAAAGACTGGGTTACACAGTCTCACCTGATAGGGAAAGGTCTTCCAGGCTGTGTGTTGTGCATATGCCCATTTTGGCAAGACGCTGAAAAGCTGCCTTTTTTGCTCCACCGTACAGTAGCACACAGTTGACGTAGTACGCAAGGGCAGATAACCATGGTTCTCTACCCCACATGGCTATTGAGGCTGCTGCACAAATGTGAGGAATGGAGTCTTTTGCGATTTTTGATCAAATGCAAAAAAGGAAAGGGGACGGCCGCTTCAGGTCATCATGCAACTCTTCAAATGAAAGGTTTTGCAGGTCAGGACCACTTGCCCTCCACAGCATGAAGTGGTTTTGTGGTTTGCAGAGAGCCACACAGTCTGTCTCCACTATATCCATTACACTGTGTTGTAAATGCTTCATTACCTCTTTATTGCGTGAAATGAGATTGGCAGCTGTAGCAAACTTCCGCTTTACAACATTTTCCACAATTCCAGCTATGTCGGCTTGGCATGCAATTGTTGTCTTTGAATGGTTGCCATAGGTGATCGTAATCTGATGTATGAATATAAAATTACTCTTCCATGGAATTAACATTACAGTAAAGGTACATTAGGTATAGCATTAACATGGTGCAACTGCCAAGACCGAGGTTATTTTATGGTGGGATGATGAATGTGGGGGAGGGTCTTCCAAAACCGGCTAGCTTGTAGCTCTCCTTCTGTCTTCTTGGCTCTGACACTGAAGTTGTAACCCCAAGACACATTACGCACATGTTCACTCTTCTGTATCGCGCAGTAGCCTCGATATTACAGCATACGCGGCAGACCGTAAGCGGCGTGTTTTCAATGTTGACATCTAGCTTTGACAACTGTGATGATATATTATCTTCAACCTTACTGTCGAATATTAATCTGCTATTTCCTATTCTTCCACTGACTCTTAGATTTGTCTCGCAAAGCCGCCATCGGTCATTAAGATCCATCTTGTTCGCTCTGTCTGCGTGGTGGGGAATGGTTGTTGCTGTTTTCTCTATCACTCTGGGTTGTTGTATCAGGCACACAATTTCCGGTGAGCGTCGTAGCGTAGCTTACTTCACGATCGAGCTGGCGCATAACATACGTCACGGCTAAATATTAGCGATTGGGTGAAATCAGATCCAATCGTTTCAAACTTCTACAGAGTCCACGCCTCCAGCTTGCAAGCGTTCCTCAGTAGCAGAGATCCCAGACCCTGGTGGAAGCGAAGCGTACCAAGGGGATGGCAAATGGCCAGGCTAGTGTGGGCCTATTTCTGCTTCAGTTTGTGCAAAACTAATGCCTGCATCGCTTCCGCGTCATTACGAACAAACTTCATGTTTCTCGCGTGTAATACAAGTATTTCCTGAAAACTTTGTGCAGCTTGCGCTGCGTCGACGTTTCTTCCGTGATTTGGGAAAAGCCCGTAAAAGTCCTTGCAGGAAGTGATAACATCAACGTTTTTTAGTATATCCAGTTTTTAATATTTTTTTTCCGAAGTGTTTACAACTCGGTGTTAACTAATAATTGTTGCAAACTGGACTACGAACAAAATATTAGTACATTGGTGTATGGTCACTAAATGTACACATAAATTATTTTATTGTAAGGCCCCCCATGAACGAAAGTCCACGAAACTTGTCATGCATTCGGAGGGTGTCATAATGATCCTACACTTTCAATTTTGTGCAGTTTTGACCATGTCAGCCAGATATATTGTGATGAAAACACCTAATGTTTTGCTTTTTAATTTTTAACTAGGTGACGCTATACATGAAATAAGTGGTAATGGGATAGGTTGACATGCCCCCTTAAGACCAACATACAAAAAAAAGGTGGACCTCCTAGGCCCTATGGTTCTCGAGATATTCACAGAAAGCTGTCTCCGGCCACCTACAGGCCAGTTGGTGTATAGTAACATAAATTAATTTATTGTGTGGCCCCCCATGAACGGAATTCCACAAAACTTGGCGTGCATTCAGAGGGTGTCATAATGATCCTACACTTCCAATTTTGTGCAGTTTTGACTATGTTAGGTCACAGATACCTTCAATTACAACACCTCATTTTTACTTTTTTGTGTTTAACTAGGTGGCGCTATACATGAAATGAGTGGTTATGGAATGGGTTGACATGGCCCCTTGAGATCAACATACAAAAAAAAAAAGGTCCTCCTAAAGCCTACGGTTTTCGAGATATTCACAGAAAACTGTGTCTGCCCTACCCTCCTTTCGGGGGGTCCAGTCCAGCGGGGGGGTTACAGATCAAAACGAAAAACGATGGTTCCATGCTATCCGTGTGGGGTTACATGCCCACCAAGTTTCGTGTACCCCGGTCTTTCAGTGTCCCGGGAATCATTGATGGAAATTTGGGCATGCGAAAAAAAAAAGAAAAAAAAAAGACTAAACCTATATGACCGCCGCTTCGCTGCGCGGCGGTCATAATCATATAGGGTATTATTAGCCATGACATTACTAGGCTATGAATCGTTCGTTCATTTTTTATTTATTTTTTTGGGGGGGGGGGGGGGGGGGGGGGTTACAAACTTATTCAAAATCATCCCCCCCTCTGGTTTTTACACAAATCGCACCCTGGGAGGAAGGATAACAGTTGTGATTGGTTCTCTCAAGGATTTCACACCCCCCACAGACTGAAGAGTTTCCTCACAGTTTTGAACATATAAGAGCTCTGTTTCTACTTCACCCAAAGAGTGTTGTCTTCTGTTTAGTGAGGTACACTAAACATACATACATTAGATTAGGTAAGTATTATATTTACTGTTATTTGAAGTGTATTTTCTATATTTTAAATTTTCTAGAACTCAAAGGCTTTGAAGTTTGTATTGACGGATATTAATATTTGAGGAGAGGGACAGGGTTGTTGTAGAATGTTACAAATTATTTTGCTGAGTGCATCAAAGTTCTCACATTTCTGTCAAACTGCAATTTTGCAGAGTACCATGGACAACATATCTTCAGCAACAACTTTCATACTCAAGACATATGAAAAAATGGAACATCAGAATAATTTATACTTAACTGTTTTCCTTCTACCATACATTTTAACTATTGCTTTGAATACACTTGTAATTGTTGTTATTTACAAAGAACAAGCCCTACATAAACCTATGTACATTTTCATTTGCAATTTATCATGTAATGGAATATACGGAAGCACATCTTTATTGCCACATATGATGACTAAGCTTGCTACAAAGTCATATACAATCTCTTTGGTCAACTGTTTTATTCAGATATTTTGTTTACACACTTGGGGTATTGTTGAACTGACAACGCTGGCTATAATGGGATATGACCGGTATGTTGCCATATGCACCCCATTACACTATCATGACAAAATGTCTCCAAGGAAGGTCAAAATTCTCATTGCATTCAGTTGGATCTTTCCTTTCTGTACTTTTCCACTTTATTTAGTACTGACTATCCGGCTGTCTTTTTGCAGTAATATAATTCATAAAACCCACTGTGTAAATTTTGATCTAGTTCAGCTTTCCTGCACTAGCACTTTTGTAAATAACATTGTTGGGCTTCTTATAATGGGTGTGTATATGTTCCCTCAGCTCCTTGTGATTTTGTTTTCATATGCTCAAATTCTAAATATTTGCATACATGCATCCAAGGAGTGTCGAAAGAAAGCCCTTCAAACATGTATACCACATTTGTTGACAGTTATAAACTATTTTTTTGGTGCTTGTTTTGAAATTATCCAAGCTCGCATAAGAGGAACCCAGACACCATTTGGTGTAGCAGTATTTTTGTCTCTGTATTTCATAATCTTGCAACCACTATTTGACCCTCTACTGTATGGTTCTAGTTCGCTCAAATTGTACATTGTGCAGTTTTTTCAAAAGAGGAAGTTGTCACCATTAAGTAAGCGATAAAGTCATGTTTTCCATTTTGTCATTTAAAAATGTTTATGCATGCAAAAGTGTGATTTGTTTTGGCATAATAGGCCATCCAGTACAACAACATGACACATGTGCAATCCAACATGGACATGCCACTCTAAACCCAGATTTAGTTGTAATAAATATGTTAGGTGGTCACTACTAATGTTTGTGTGTTTTGTGAAAACTCTGTCATAACTAAAAGAAATGAGTTGATTGTACTATTTAAGTGAAATATACAGTGCACTGATCATGTTAAGCAGAGACAACGATAAATGTTATGTTTTTGCAAGGCAGAGGAGGGGTCTAATAAAAATTCTGCCCATCAACCGTTCCTCCTGCTTCTCAGTCCAGATGAATGACTCCATGCCTTGTGCTGCTGTGACAAATAGGCTACTACATCAAATGGTGGGTGAACTTTCTGATGAACTTGTTGAAAAATTAAAATTCTGATGAAATAACTGAAAATTATTTTCAGTTTGACCAATAGTTAGCTAAATGTTTGTTTACGTGATTAACTTACATTAACCTGAGAAAAGTAAGGTAACATTAGCTCCGTTGTTAGCATGCTAGTAGTCTTTCGGACAGTTAGCTCATGGTAGCTACCTTCCAATGGGTGTGTATGCCAGATTATAACAATATCACATATGTTTTCGTGTAAATATACTTGTCTTGGTGCTACTAAGTTTAATTCAGACTTTATTGAAATAGGTGTTTCTGTCTGTAGACAGTTTTAGCTAACCATAGCAGCACATGTTGGTTAGCTTTTGGCTAATGTTAGCCGATGTCCATTCACTTATTTGTTGCATTCATAGGTGATATAACAAACTTTTATTTCAACTGTGTAAATGAACATGGACTAAAAAATTGTTTTCTTATGTTCTTTTTTATAGGTTCTTCGTCTTTTTTTTATAGGTTCTTCATCTACAGTGGATGTGGAATATTTATGAGTTTAAATGTTGTTTGTTCGTGTTTTATCAATAATAAAAGGCATTCCTATACATTGTGATGAATTTCTTTTCAATTTTTAATAAAACAATTAAATTAATACAGTACCCTAATCTTAAAATAAAAAAACAATAGGCCTATCTGAACTTAGTTCATATTTTAATGAATTTGTTAACATGCATTTTAACCTAGTTATTTTATACAACTGCAACTTCTGAAACAATAAGTTAAGTGAACTAAAGATTTTTAGTAAAGACTACTAATGTAAGCTTAATTTGTCTACAGCATCAACATAAGGTTGTTAGTTGACACAACTAAACATGTTTAGTTTTATGTTTTGTAAAAACTAGAATGGTTTAAGGCAATCGGTTTCCACGCAATTTTCTAGTAATGACAACTAGTTCGGGTTTAGAGTGTGGATGTCAGCAAATGTTTAAGACATAACACATACTTCTAAATTGTGTTTTTCAACTGCTTAATAGTTTTCTCAGGGCGATAGACTACGGTAATATATTGGGAACAGTGTTCATTCATGTAAAATTTTCTGTGCACTTCTGTAGCTCTCCCAATGTAACACCATTTCTATGACACAATCACCGTCAATTCTATTATACATTCATAAATGCAACCAGGGCTAATAACAAAACTATATTTTATTTTTTTGTATTTTGTTGGTGAATCTTGTCTAATTTTTTCACCAAAAAGCCATAGAAACATATTTTTATTATTCTAAAAGCATGCACATACATTATGAAAAACAAAAACAGAATCAATAGGGGCTTTATCAGACTTTCACCTTTCTGACCAATCTTTTTGCCGAGTACTTTTGCCTAGCCTGGTTTTTTCACACTTTCATAGGCTCAGATACTTTCAGAATACCTCATGATATTTCGTGGTTCATCTTTGCTTAAAGCCCTGGTTTTCCTTCCTTTGTTACCAGTGAAGAGTCACACTACTAACCCAAACCATACCACCATTTATAAATAAGTTTCCAATTTGCTCTATGCCAGTGATATATCAAATCTATCCAAAACTGCTACTTGATTATCTAGTTTTTAGACTGTGATATCTAGATCTAGATAAGTCTCTTTGCCTTTGTGGCTGACATCTTTTATCTGACAATATAATGTAATGTGTAATTATCTATATCAATAAAGGCTAAAGTCCTAAAGTAATCTCTAATTTAATCCCCCAGTTTGGAGTCTAGCCTGGGTGCCATTCCGAACTTAGTCCCGCCCACAACATTTGAGGTCGGGAGGTTCGGTCTGGCATTGCTCCATTGTGGTGGAAGTATGCTCGCCCTATATAGGGCGGACCAATCAAATCAGGCTTTACGATGATGGACAGGTGAGCAACAGCGCCTGGTCTATCACGTCATCTGAGCACGCTTAGATTAGGCTTATGTTTGAAACAAAAACGCTGTGGCTAGAAGGATACATGGCTTTTAAGACCCATATGGAAAATTCATATTATTATGACCGCCGCGCAGCGAAGCAGCGGTCATATAGCTTTAGTCAGAATTTATTTTATTTTTTTTTATTTATTTTTTTCCGCATGCCCAAATTTCCGTCAATGAGTCCCGTGACACTGAAAGACCGGGGTACACGAAACTTCGTGGGCATGTAACCCCACATGGATAGCATGGAACCATCGTTTTTCGTTTTGATCTGTAGCTGGACTGGACCCCCCGAAAGGAGGGTAGGGCAGACACAGTTTTCTGTGAATATCTCGAAAACCGTAGGGTTTAGGAGGACCTTTTTTTTTTTTTATGTTGATCTCAAGGGGCCATGTCAACCCATTCCATAACCACTCATTTCATGTATAGCGCCACCTAGTTAAACACAAAAAAGTAAAAATGAGGTGTTGTAATTGAAGGTATCTGTGACCTAACATAGTCAAAACTGCACAAAATTGGAAGTGTAGGATCATTATGACACCCTCTGTATGCACGCCAAGTTTTGTGGAATTCCGTTCATGGGGGGCCACACAATAAATTAATTTATGTTACTATACACCAACTGGCCTGTAGGTGGCCGGAGACAGTTTTCTGTGAATATCTCGAGAACCGTAGGGCCTAGGAGGTCCACCTTTTTTATGTATGTTGGTCTTAAGGGGGCATGTCAACCCATCCCATTACCACTTATTTCATGTATAGCGCCACCTAGTTAAAAATTAAAAAGCACAAAATTAGGTGTTTTCATCACAATATCTCTGGCTGACAAGGTCAAAACTGCACGAAATTAAAAGTGTAGGATCATTGACACCCTCCGAATGCATGCCAAGTTTTGTGTACTTTCGTTCATGGGGGGCCTTACAATAAAATAATTTATGTGTACATTTAGTGACGTACACCAACAAGGATTCCCGGGACACTGAAAGACCGGGGTACACAAAACTTGGTGGGCATGTACCCCCACATGGATAGCATGGACCCGTCATTTTTCGTTTTGATCTGTAGCCCCCCTGCTGGACTGGACCCCCCAAAAGGAGGGTAGGGCAGACACAGTTCTCTGTGAATATCTTGAGAACTGTAGGGCCTAGGATGACCATTTTTTTCTGTATGTTTGCCTCCAGGGGTCATTTTAACCCATTTCATGTGCACGCATGTGCACGAACAGATACACACACACACACACATACATTCACAGTAATCATACGTATGACACATACTCACACAGTAGACATATGTACGCTTGCATGCACAGGCACATACGCAGGCACACACACAAGCACGCACACACACACACACACACCCACACACACACACACACACCCACACACATAACATAAACATAACACAAACAATCAAGAATTTCTCAGAATTAAGAATAGGCAAGATGGAGGTGGGGTTGTATAAAATGAATTTTACATGTGAAATCAATGAACTAATCATGTTTTGGTACTTGTCTAGCAGATACCAGTGAGAATTGAGTGTGAATAATGCAATTTAGTGAGACAGTTAGAATCATATAGGCCTTTCAGCGTGATTTCTTTTTGTGGAAAAAATGTGCTGGACTGGGCGGCGGTCATATTTTGTACCGCTCTGCGGTACATCTAGTTTAATGAGGTTGTATCACTGAAAACGATTATTTCTGAAAACTTTGGCCAAAGTTGAGATGTGGGAAAACTCGTGGTTTTTCATCAAGGTTTTTCATCAAGGGAAAACAGCGCTGTTGCATTGCGACATGTTTCCTCGTTCGTTTGAAATCTCTGATTGACCACCTGTTCGAGGGATTTGCGACAGCCTTTCCCAGCTGTTTAACATGTTTGTAGCATATCTCTGTACAACAGAATTATTTTTAAAAATGCTATTTTGTTGCTCTGATTGGTTAGGTCTATCCAATTGAGTGCAGAGGCATTCCCCCCCTGTATCGGTTGAAACACGCCCCATAATTACGTCCCAATGGAGCAGTATCAGACTCATATTCTGAGTAGAATTGAGTATGACTACGTCAGGCTAGAGTCTCCTCTTACCTTCTCACAAATTACCAAGTCAAATGAAACAAGTCAAATTTATTTATAGTTTGTTTCATACACATGGGTCATTCAAGGTGTTTTACATAAACAAAAGCAAACAGTAATAGCAAATAAAAGTATAGAAGCGCAATAGTCAAAGAATAGTTTAAAAAGTAAATAATAAAAAGGAAAACATAATATAAAAGCATAAAAGGGCAATAGTTGAAAAAAAAAAAAAGTAATAATTAAAAGATGTAAAGAGTGCAAAACAACAAATTACTGAAACATCGCCATTAAGTGAGTGCGTCTGGCATGTTTACTATCGTCACTTCCAGTCTTCTCGTGCACTGATTCACTAGTCAAGGGCTAGCACTCCAACAAAATCCATCTGGGCTAACCCACATAGGGCCACCATGGAAACCAAGCTAGGCAAAAATAGATGTACCGCAGAGCGGTACAAAATATGACCGCCGCCCAGTCCAGCACATTTTTTCCACAAAAATAAGTCAAAACAAAAACTTTGTTCCTTTTTTTGTTGTTTTTGTGTATATGTGTGCTTCTGTGTGTGTTTATTGAGTGTGTGTGTCGCCTAGTGCTGACAACAACCCCTGAACAGGCTCGGAATCCCAGAACACCCACCACAACACAGACAGATGTTTAAGAAAATGTACAAATCTTTATTACATACAGGTCAGAAACATTCCACCCACACAGGTTTCGAGCAAGAGTTAATAGGTCAGCATTGGTCACACAGCACAGATAGGATCTTGGAAACAAGTGAGTAGAACCACACCATAAGCTACCATAGGTTTCAGAACCCTAGTCACGACAAGATATCAAGCGGAGTACCACAGCAAATCTGGTTCACGGCACACAACCATTTGCACACGTGCACACTACGGATCCCCAGACCATTACCAGCAACTTAGCCTCCCACCCCCCCAAGCCAGAACCCATTCACGCAGGCAGAGACATAACACACAAACCAACAACAAGTAAAAATGTCCGTTCGGTCAGGGCCCCTCCTGACCGAAACAGAGAAAAAAAAGAAAACGCAAAATAAAAAATAAACTGAGTCTCACCCGGCCACTGTGCACTAAATAGGCCGGCAAGCCAGCTAGCAAGCCAGCAGCACAGGACCTTTAGCTTGAAGCACAGCCAGAGGACTCTTATTTTGCCTTCACAGGGGATGGGGTTGGCGTGGGCACGTCGCCGCTTTCCTGGCGTGATGACGTCACCGTCCTGGGAACCCGGAAGCACTGCGCCACTCGACTCGCTGCTGCTGACACTGTTAAGGAGTAAACAACCACGATGAGCGCTTTGTGGCAAACAATCACAATAACTTCATTCACACGGGCATTTACATGGGATCACCGTTCCTTTAGATCGGTTTGAGAGCGCAGAATAGTCTTAACGATCATACGATCTCCAGTTCTCTCTCGTAGCCTCTTCCCTCTTGCTAGACGCGGCCGGCAAGCTTCATCGGTGATATGGATTGCAGGGCCGTGCAGGAACAGCGGCACCGTCTTAATGGCTGGATCAGTCATCCGTGCCTCGCTTGTCGCTCCCTCTCCCCCAGAGTCCCGAATCACATACTGGTGAGCCCTTTTATTTCCCAGTCCATTACGAGCTCCACCAATCTGCATCGCAGCCGTCCAATCTTCCTAGAGAGTGCCTACACCTGTATGTCATTCACCCCGTGGGCGGCGATCATCCATACTGGCCACCGATCATATTGTAACGATTTGATAGCGACACACACAGTTGTCCAATCAAAAGGTTTATTAGCTGAGAACGAGAGCAGGGACAAAGACACAGAACACAATACACACGGGGCAGGTCAAGTACACACACACACGCTACACATACAGGGGTGGACGCAGCCCCCCACACAAAAAGGATCACACACGAGGGAGAACTAAAAGGGAAACATGTTACAACAAAGACGCTAACATTACACTCAAAACTAAGGAGAAATAGACATAAACCCCCAATTGTTCGCTCCCGTATCCCAACATGCCCTGCGTGGGAGAACGCTACGCAATGTCTTGTGCGCCGATGTTACACAGCTCCCCTAACAAGCCATTGCCATCCTCGGCTATGACCACGAGGTAGCCACATGCTAACGTCGGCGCGCGTCGCCCGCCACTCAGTCCAGTGCGACAGTACCGCCAACTCACGTGGGGTGCACGCCGCAGGAGCTCACTCAACGGGGAGCCACGCTGCTAGCAATCCAGTGCGGGCGTGCTAGCAACCACGTGGCCGACCCGCTCGTCACCAGCTCCCTCTCAGCAGCCGCCCTCAGGCTGCACTTTCCGCGGCGTGTCACCGCTGCCTTTCCAACCGTCGACACTGTACCAAGCACCGGGGTTCGAGGGGGGTCAGATGAAGCTGCACCAACGCCACTCCGCTCCGTCGATTCACTGACCAGGACAAACAGGCACCGACTCCGCAGCAACCGGACCACGCTGAGCTCTCCCGCTGCAGCTACCGTCTTTGGCGTCCCTCCTCGTGTTGCCTCCTCGCAGAGCCGTCCTGCTCTGCTCCCGGCCCGTTCCACTCCCTCGCGGCCTCAGCGAAGGCACGACCCCCGAGATGGCCATGCTATAGAACTCCACACCACAAACTTTTTTTTTTTTTTAAAGGCGCCGGCCAACAGGCCAACTAGAACTGGCGCCCACACAGCACGGTGCCTCTCACACGCACCCAAAAGTTTTAAAGTTCAGAGGGCCTTTTCGTCGAAGCTGCCCCACCGTCGTGAGTTCGCTGCCCCCAGCGCCTCTGCCAACCTCTTCCTCGCCACTCTCCCTCGACTCTGCTCACGCGTCGCGGCCACCGCCAGCTCCAGCCTCGAACCGCCCGGCGCGGAGTCACTGCCCAGGCCAGCGTCGTCTTCTCCGCGAACGCTCCTTCAGGCCCCTCTTCCGGCAAGATCTCCTCCCATGGCAGCAGGCAGGTCCAGACGACAGCACCTCTCCTCTGTCGGCAGTAGCGATAGAAGGCCCTGAGCTTTTCAGCAGCCCTTACAAGGGCTCTCTCTGGCTCCTCTTGCCAGTGGTGAGGTCTCCCGCTCCCAGCTTCTCTCGCTGAGCGGAGGCCAAGTTTGAAAGTCGCTTCTGACACCAATGTAACGATTTGATAGCAACACACACAGTTGTCCAATCAAAAGGTTTAGGCTGAGAACGAGAGCAGGGACACAGACCCAGAACACAATACACACGGAGCAGGTCAAGTACACACACACCAGTGGCGGAACAAGTCAGAGCCGGGCCGGGGGCGGGGCACATGACCGGGCCCTTTATTAAACTCATCATAACATAATTTTACAACATAGGCTACACATGCCCGCAACAGCGGGTCTTACAAGCGTCAACGCCACGGAGAGCAACTATGTAATTTTGAAGTCCATTGAACGTACATGAAGTGTAACCAAGAGAACAACAACAAAAACATTAGGCTACATAACCCCTAATAATAAAACAACAATAATACGCAGCACTATTTGAAGGGCGTACGACGAGCCTTGCGCTCCGCGAACTCGTCCACGATGCTCTGTGTATGTCCATCTTTGCTCTCTCATTCTCTATGGTGGTTTTTAATGATCTTTAACTTGGAGAATGAACGCTCAGAGGTTGCAACGGTGACGGGAAGAGTCAAAAATAAAATTAGGGCGGTGCAAATCACTGAATGCAGAAGTTACTGCTGGGTGGTTGCATTGGTGGAGCGAGAGGGTGGTTTCGGGGGCTCAAGCCCCTCGGTTTCTCTGTAAATGTTACAAAATGTAGCCTACTATTACTGAGCAAATATGCCTTACTTTCAAAGCCCAATATTGACAGATTATCTGATTTCCCACACGATGACTTTAGGCAATGCCAGATCCGAGATGCGGTTTACGTCATAAACCTGGCAGGAAAGTTCAGAGCGGCGCAGTCAGTTTAAACAGCAAGCCGGTAAGAAAAACTATTGTCAAGACATTATGCAATTAGGCTACTGTGCCCCGGAATACAAAAAAAATTCAGAAAGACAGAAAGTTTGTTGTACTGTATTCTGTAGTCTGTAGTCTCAATGACCGAATTAGTAGATATACCTGTTGTCAGTTGAGTTCGTTCAATTTATTGTAGGCTAGTAGCCTAGGCAAATATGAAACGGAGATGTAACGTGGCTACCGGCGGGATTTTGAACTTGCATGTTTCATGCATTTTAGGGCAAAAAATACCATGGGATTGATGTGTTCTCCATTTGAGGAACGTAGGCTAATCAATTGCGGACGTGCACAGACAGCTCAGACACAGAGCGCATATAGGCCTAGGTTAGGCTACTTTCACTTTCTAGAGCGCATTCATTAGGCTACGTAAAAGATGCTTCATACCAAAACAACAATCAAACATTATCAGATGTATCATGATGACGTGGTGTCACAAAGACTTACTCCAATTAGAAAATCGAAACCAAAATCAAGTGTAAGTGTTCTCTCATTGACGCCTGTAGGAGACAATATCGTTGATCCAATTTTGTAAATTTGCACGTCGTAAAGTTCAATATGAGAGTTAAAATAAAGTCAGTCATACAGCAGAACATTTTATTCAATATTTTACACCTACTAAATCATCAAAGTAAATTTCAAAACTTTTCAGCAACCGTAGTCATAACTCGTCCTGACTGGGGCAACCTATAAGCCTAATACGTCCCACTCTGATGAAAATGATTGAAAAGAAACCGTTTGCATGATCTTAGCTCCTCCGGCCTTGTGCCGTGGGAGAGGCCCGTCCCACCTTACTCGGAGGTGGGGGAGGGGCGCCCTCGCTCCGGGCCCCTGCGGGGCCGGGGGCGTGCCGCACCCCCCGCACCCCCTCAAGCTCCGCCCCTGACACACACGCTACACATACAGGGGTGGACGCAGCCCCCCACACAAAAAGGATCACACATGAGGGAGAACTAAAAGGGAAACATGTTACAACAAAGACGCTAACATTACACTCAAAACTAAGGAGAAATAGACATAAACCCCCAATTGTTCGCTCCCGTATCCCAGCATGCCCTGCGTGGGAGAACGCTACGCAATGTCTTGTGCGCCGACGTTACAATATAAACAAAACAGCGGCAGACACAGACCCAAAGACTGGCCATTACAGTACATCCCCCCTCCCTCTTAAACACAATATGTCCAGTGTTCTTGTTTGCAGTCTGTATTGCCCCAATAAAACATTCATAATTATCACACGTGTCTGTCCCCCCTCTGCATAGTCCCCGATGGCCAGCAAACACACAGGTAAACAGATATGCAACACATTCAATGCAACATTTGGGAGACACACAGGGCCCACACGACATGTGTGCGTGCATGTAAGTTAGTTTTTGTGTGTGTGTGTGCAAGTATGTGTGTGTGTGTGTGTGTATATATATATTAGGGCTGTCAATCGATTAAAAAAAAAATCGAATTAATTACATACTCTGTGATTAATTAATCTAAATTAATCACATATATAATTTTTGCTGTGAAAGTATTTTAAATATTTAAATTTAAATGAATCATTGAATAATCAGCATTAGTGACATTAAAGTTCAAAAACTCTTTTATTATTTTTTTTACTGTTCAAATAATTGCCATAATAATCTATGATATGACCTAATATGCTGAGGAAATAAATTCAAAAGTGCTTCGGGAAGAAGTTTTTTTTCACATACAAGGCATTTCAGGCCACAAATATAACCTAGGGGACACAATGAAAATAAATTAACACTCCCCTCAATGTCAGCACTTATTTCTTTACATTGATGTGCGACTATAGAGTTGATGAACTCCGGTGATATGCAAATTCCTTGCTGCAGACATTGCAGAGGACTTTATTTTCAACACTTTATTTTTATCAACACCATCAGGCCGTTTTTTAAAAGTAAATGTTCCAATCAATGATCCAGAAAGCACGTTTTCTTCTCTCTCCTTCATTTTACAGTCTAATTTTTACTGACTAGAACGGCTCGGGGTCAAAGGTCATACGGAATCGATTAATATGCACTAATTTTTTTAATCAGTTATTTTTTCTCAAATTAATTAATCGAAATTAATCAGTTATTTTGACAGCCCTAGTTACAACTGATCTAAATCTCCCCCACATGCCTCTATAAACATATCCCAGTCAGTGCAGTCGAAACAGGCTTGTAGACACTGCACAGACTCTTCTGTCCAATTTTTAATGTCCTTTGTAGAGACCTTTTCCCTCTTCAGAACAGTTCTGTATGTGGGCATGAGATACACACAATTGTGGTCTCCGTGGCCCAGGGGAGGTAGCAGCAGTGACTTATATGCCTCCTTTACTGACCCATAGCAAAGATCAAGAGTCTTATCACGTCTGGTGGGGCAGGTTACATATTGGTGGAAATTGGGAACCGACTTCTTGAGGGAAACATGGTTGAAGTCACCCAGTACAAAAGCCAGGGCGTCAGGGGAGATAGACTGCAGTGTTTGTACTACGTCATACACAGTTTTACAAGAAAAGGGGGCGTGTACTCTGGGGTGGATATACACAACTGTAATGAAGAGCTGGGGAAATTCACGCAGTAGGTAGAAGGGGAATGTGTCCTGTGTAGGAGATAAGTGATGGCATCGTCCACGCCCACTTTCTCCTGCTATGCAAACTGTAGCGGGTCTAGTGCATGGCGTATCTGGGGTCTGAGTATGTGCAGGACCAGTCCCTCCATGGTTGTTGTGCGGCCGCCGGCCAATTTTCAAAACCCAAAAGTTTGCCCACCGCTGGCTTACACAATTGCAAAAGGGTTCTCGACTGATGTAGAAAGAAATGGCTGATCTTTAATGCAATATCTACATTGTCTATTATCAGCAACTATTCATCTAATGTTTCAAAAGCAGATTCTGTTTACTAATCTGATATCATTTTAAAAGGCTAACTGAGAAAACATTGGAGAACCCATTTGCAATTATGTTTTTAAAATTTTCCAAAGTTCTGTACAGAAATGCAGTACACTTGCTCAGTTGAAGTGCAAATATGAAAACAAGTAGCTAAAAAACAGAATTACCATTATTGCGTTACTACGGTTACTACACTATAACTAAGCTAACTTTTTTGCAGCTGTTCCCTGCAGTGTCAAACCAATGATTGGATAAGATGGGAATTACTTTCTGATTTTTTTCCGATTCTGTCAAGTGGATTATTGCCATGCTGTGCTAATGAAATTAACCTTTAAAGGGACACCAGGCAACGTTTTCGTGTTAATTACTCATCTTCGTAAATCGGTATACGGTTAAATGACTCATTAAAGGGCGAATGAAGACTCTCTCGCCGTGCAAGTTCAGTGTATCGTACCCGCCGACCGAAGCAGGATCAGTTTACATCCTGTATCCACAGCACAGAGGCAGGCTAACAAAACGCTAGCGATTGTTGCAAACGTGTGTATAATGGCAGAGCCGGCGAAGAAGCAGCGAAAACCCTTGGCGGAAGATGCAAAGAAAAGGAAAAGAGCTTCAGACCGAGCGAGGGGGAGTTTCGTAGAGAAAAAGCATCAGGCTTGTCTGGTGTCCCTTTAATGCCATAAAATGCCACCTCTTTCAATGATGATGTGCAGGTGCTGAGTTTTGTCCTGCCACTGAAGCCGTTGCAGGGCAAAAAAAATATGCAGGGCAAAGGTCAAGTCCAGCAACAAGTCCAGGTGCACCAGCTGCCTGCTGCAGTGATGAAGGTTATACAAGTGACTTCTCCTTCTGGAAGACTAACCAGGGCATCTGAAAGGGTCTTTCAGCAAAGTAACATGGTGTGGGTGTCCCTGTGCTACAACAGTTGGTGTGTGGGCTGTATCTGGGCTTTGTACTGGTCTACTGCTGGTTGGTGTAAAGTGGGCTGTATCTGGGCTTTGTACTGGTCTACTGCTGGTTGGTATAAAGTGGGCTGTATCTGGGCTTTGTACTGGTCTACTGCTGGTTGGTGTAAAGTGGGCTGTGTCTGGGCTTTGTACTGGTCTACTGCTGGTTGGTGTAAAGTGGGCTGTGTCTGGGCTTGAGTGGTCAAGGGTGCTTTTTGCCTTATAGGCTATATGTTATTTCATATAAAATAAATGCTTTAGCCACTGTTGAGGTCAGTTGTGTTATCTCAGCCCCCCCCCCCCCCCCCTTTTTACATGCAGCTGGTAGGAAGAGGAGGCTGCCAACTGATGTCTCTGATGACACTGTCATAAACTTATTCATTACCCTTATATGTATTACCCTGTCTGTTCAACCCCTAGTTACTCTGGGGATTGCAATGATGATCAGATACATACCGTAGTTACATGCAGTTATTGGCTCACATGTGTTGGGCGCCATGGCAACAGCTGTGTGGATATTTGTGTTCCCCTTTGTTAGTGCTTTTCGATTAACACATGCGCCAACTAGCTCTCAGATGGCCATGATTTGTCACTTTTTCCATTGGGGAGTCATTCTCTGATAAGCTCTTGGTCTTTTTCACAAAATCCAAAAGGTGGATCCAGCCTGGTAGTTGGTGGGCAGTTGCAGCTTGCAAGAGCCCTTGAACTTGGACAGTTGGTTCCAGAACCCTATTGCAAGAGTCCTGGAACTGGGACAGTTGGTTCCAGAACCCTATTGCAAAACCATGTGCTGGTTTAACACAGGGCCATATAAAGGTACCTTTATATGGCTCTGGTTTAACATATTGCCATGTTTAAAACACTCCAGGAAAAATGTAACAATTGCATCAGTGTAAATGCATTACATCTATAGATTAAAACCAGACAGTTTCTCTCTAGGGTTCTTTCATAACCTGGAAACTACTCTTCAGTATTGTGTGGCTAGTTAAAATACACATTTTTTTTTTTCAATTGTTTTCACTGTAGTCCCTGAACCTTCACAAAGTTGAGGATGACGTCCATGTTGGCTTCAGTAAGCTCTTTGCTGAACTAAACCAAGAGGGCGCCCCCTACGCCCTGAGTCTGGCCAATCGCCTCTACGGAGAGCAGTCCCTCCAGTTTGTTGAGGTAAGACCAGTTTGTCTGTACTTTCATTCTGTGTGAAACCAAACACTGGACACCCATGGTTTATGATGAATAGCCCAAAGGAGATATCGGATATCAATGTGATGATCATCCCATGTGGATCTCACTTGATATCGTCCAAGTTCATCATCAGAGTTTTTTCCCCCCACTGTTCAGAAATACCTTGCTGACACAGACACACTACCTTGCTGAGCTGGAGGCTGTTGACTTCCGTACAAATGTAGAGGCAGCTCGAGTGAACATCAACAAATGGGTGGAGGAAAAGACTCAGGGTAATCAGGAGTTCAGGGCAAAAACATGTTCAAAATATTATAAATCAATTAAAACTATTTAGTATCCATGTAAAGATCTGTTATTCAGCCAGTAAGCATAATCTCAGTCATTTCTTATTTAATTTCTCAGTAGTGGTTCTATGCTCTGCTGAATCATTAAACCTCCTCATGTCTCATCAATCTCTCATTGACTGATTCCTTTTGATTGTAGACAAAATCGTGGACCTCTTGGCCAAAGGAGTTTTGGATGTGGATACCAGACTGGTGCTAGTAAATGCAATCTACTTCAAAGGCAACTGGGACAAGAAGTTCAAAAGCATTCGAACCAAAAAAGTTCAGTTTAAGCTCAATAAGGTAAACGTGTGTGTGTGTGTGTGTGTGTGTGTGTGTGTGTGTGTGTGTGTGTGTGTGTGTGTGTGTGTGTGTGTGTGTGTGTGTGTAGATATACATTGGTTCATATTGTATCACACACACACACACACACCAAGGCCGTAGTCATGATGTCAGCATTGGGGGGGGAGCCAAATCTGTGGTGGGGTCTGAGGGACCCCTAAACAGAATTTGAAAACATTTCCTACCATGCAAAAATATTATTAAAAATCACAAACAAGTCGTTAGTTAAGTCAGTCAATTAGGGTATTCCAAACTTTTGACGGGCATATATATATATATATATATATATATATATATATATATATATATATAGAGAGAGAGAGAGAGAGAGAGAGAGAGAGAGAGAGAGAGAGAGAGAGAGAGAGAGAGAGAGGTGTATCAAAATATTATTGGTTGACGTGTATGTATCACATCCGTGTCTCTGTGTTCAGAATGAAAGCAAGCGTGTTAAAATGATGCATCAGAAGGCCAAGTTCCCCTTCACCTACATTCCCGACGCCGAGTGCCAGATTCTGGAGCTGCCCTACGTGGGCAAAGATCTGAGCATGCTCATTATGCTGCCTAATGAGATGGAGGACAACACCACTGGACTAGAGAAGGTAAAACGGCAAACCTGGCAGTGCAGTGCACAGACGTGTCAGAGGGAGCAGTTTATAATATCTATTTATTAGACATGCAAAGGTCACCGTCTCTCTCTCTTTCTCTCTCTCTCTCAGCTGGAGCAGATGCTCACATATGAGAACTTTGCGGAGTGGACCAAGCCAGACAGGTTGCACACTGTTGAGGTGGAGGTTGGTCTCCCCAAGTTCAAGCTGGAGGAGGAATATGACCTCAAGGAGATCCTGGTGAGCATGGGAATGACGGACGCCTTCAACGAGAGCAAGTGCGACTTCTCCGGCATGTCTCCCTGCGATGACCTTGTTCTGTCCAATGTCGTGCACAAGTCCTTTGTGGAGGTGAATGAGAAGGGCACTAAGGCAGCGGCCGCCACGGCTGTCGTCGCATCTAATTCCTTTTCTAATTCCAAGCCGCCCCCCGAGAGGTTCATGGCGGACCACCCCTTCCTCTTCTTCATCCGACACAACCCCACCCAGAGCGTCCTCTTCTACGGCCGCTACAGCTCCCCTTAAGCTGAGGATGAAATGAAAGAGATGTTATATGTAGGAACATGATGCAGCTGTTACAGTATACCCTCCAGAATTATTGGCACCTTTGGTAAAGTTGACTAAAAAGAAGTATAAATAATAATCTTTTGGTGATTTATTGTACTCCCACAATGAAAACAATGAGGACAAATCCACCCTTGAAGCTCATTTATTCTGAGAAAAAGGAAAATCTGTGCAGGCGCCACTGATTGGGACAGCCTATCAGCAATCACCTTTCAGCTTTCTGCCAAAGTCAACTCCATGGTCAGATTTAGATACAAGATGAAACCATGGATGAAACAATGGATGAAGACGCAACAGGTCCATCGCGGGAATGTGCCAACCTGTGGCCACACCTCGCCAGACTATTTCAATTTTCTGAACAAGTTAATGATAGTTTTCGCTTCAAGTGTTTCAATTACAAAATAGTATTTTGTATTTTAAATACATGTATTAGAAATACTGCCCATCCCTGCCAACATGGTAAAAAGATGAAAATTATTTGATTTTACTTTCAATTCCTTTTACATTCTCCAAGTAACATTAACATTTTTCATAACTCCATGTAGGACGTTTCTGTAAATGTAAACTGTGGCAGTAGTAATGCAATATTTAGAAAATGTAGGCTACTCTCATCTGACTGTTGTACTTTTACTTGTACTTGAGTAAAATTTAGCAAAGGGTATCTGTGTTTTTACTCAAGTAATGAAGTAAGTGATGTGTACTCTGTCCGCCTTTGTTGGCACCCCTGAAAAATTGTATATACAAGACCTAACAGAAGCATTTTCCTATGTAATTTCAACTTATTTAAGTGTCAGAGTGTCTGTGAACTTTCAGAAGTAGTTAATTTCTTTTTCACTATGGTATGAAAAGGTAAAAGAAAAGCTTACTTACGCTGAGGCAATTAGAAAGGTAAAGTCTAATGACGATACTAGTAGATCAGCACCTGTGACAACCCCCAGTTCAAAGCATACGTTAATGTTGCAATGTTACCAAGTATACACTTATAGTGGAAAAGAGACAGTTTGTAGCGTTTATGGTGGAAATCCGGTAACACTTTATTTGAAGGGGTCTACATAAGGGTGACATGTAACCGTCATAAGAATGACATGACGCATGTCATGCAAATTAATGACACATTATTGATGTTTATGACTGTTGTCATAATGTGTCATTCGGTTTTTGGAATGTCAAGTTGACATTGTTTGGGTGTCATCATTATGACACCTTGACATTAGCCAAGATGACATTATTTGACGGTGTCTTTGTCATGACAACTTGACATTAGCCAAGAAAATGTAACCCGTTTACAATATTGTCATGTAGGGATGTAACGATTACCGGTATAATGATAAACCGTGATAAAAATGTTGACGATAACAATTACCGTTTTCTTTTGAAATATCATAATTATCATGGTTGATTACCACGGTGTTGAAACCGTGTGTTTAATCCTTCCCAGCTTCATCCGAGCCTGCTTTTGACATACAGTAGGCCTGGTACAATGAAGCAAAATTGGTACCCTACTGATTCTGTTGTCCAATTGATGGTTTTAACTGCTATTTGGATTAGGCTACAACTGATTTTAAAAGGCGGAACATTTTCACCGCAAAACTTGCACTGTATCATTTAGCCGCTCTGCGTTTTTCTTTTTTATCTTCGCGTCCACATTAAATCCATTCCACTCACGTTATCAGAAGAGCACTGTAGCCTAAAGTTTTATTTCTCAGGGTAGGAATTTCACGACGGCCACGTCGTTGCCCCTTGCGTTGGCCGTGATGTCCCTTTGAAAATCAGAGGTTTACAGGCCGCGGTGGCCTTGGTGCCCTTCTTTCAATATCCTGCTTTGCGTCCTACTAATAGCGATTTTTATTTAGCCTATGGCCTGTCAAAATATTCACAGCGCAAATTCATTTAGTATTTTATGCAGTGGAGAAAGTGACAGCGCAAGAAAGAAAGTGCATCTAAATTCACCCATTCTTCTCAGTTGAACTACTCGCGAACGAGCCTACTTATCACGCAGACATCAGTATCACATGAAATAGCTTTTTCTCAGCTTTTAAACGATGTTAGCCGCGAATTGCTATGGTGAACGGTTCGCGAGAAAAGTAAATAATATAATTCAATTTAATCATAAATTCTACTGAAGGTTTTGCGTCCATCACCCTACCCATTCCTCTAGGTGAAATACTTCACAAACCTTTCGTTTAACACATAACAAACCATATATCAGAATAAACAGCAGACCTTACCGAACACAAAGATGTAGCCTAAAGCAGTCACCTGTACAGTTAGCCGTTCCAGAGTAATCCAGTTTTGAATTTGCAGTAAATTTCGACATGCATGGATGTCTCCAAATTTGGGCTTTAAGTTTTACAATGTGTTTAAATTGTTCCACATGATTTCATAACGGGCCAAATACAAAATAAATGTTACAAATATCACCTAAATATCGGTAAATCAGAGGACAGCTGACTAAGAGTTTGTGAAAGTAGATCACAAAATGCTAAGCATGCATCTAGGCTATTTGAGTTTCTTAAAGCTGAACTGTGCTTAAATTGTTCAATACATGATTTCATAACAGGCCAAATATAAAATAAATGTTAAATATAGCCTAGATATCTGTAAATATTAGATGATCAAATCATTTGCAGTTCTATGTAATATGTCATGTTTCATGTTTTTGTAATGTTTCATACAGTGATGCAGGTCTACTGCAGTGAATAGGCTATACAACTTTGATCATTGTTATAGCCTACTACTGTATAGTTAACTTTGGCCTTGGTGCCCTAACATGTGGCCTTTGTGCCCTCCACCAAATATGCTCAACTGAAGGCCAAGTGGCCTTGCCCCCAGAATGGTGAAATTCCAAGCCTGGTCTCACTCATTGGATCCAGATAACAGTAATAGCAACCTCCAAATAATGTTAGGGTAAGTTAAGCTATAAGCACATACCCAATTAAACATGAACGGGACACTTTTTGAAACTATTTCAGCTTGTGTAGGCCTATCAGTGCTTTCTGAACATATTGAACACACTTTTAAAAATACCGTGATAATACCGAAAACCGTGATAATTTTGGTCACTTTAACCGTGAGGTTAAATTTTCATACCGTTACATCCCTATTGTCATGACAACTTGACATTTGGCATGATATTGCCATGAAAACTTGACATGTAACTGTGTTTGGCCTGACTTATCTTCTAGGTTTGTGAAGTGATGAGCTTGAACTTGAGTAGCCTACATTTTCTAAATATTCAGTAAGAGATAATGGCACTGAGGCAGTAACCAGCAGAGAAAATGCTGAGATGCTTGCAAAGGAAATCCTTTACTGTTGTGCCCAGGCATATATAGTTGAACAGGGAGAACTAAGATAATTGTAAAAGCGGCAGAAAAGTATTTGGAAATGGAAGACATGTCAGTAGAGATCATTTAATGCAACACTTATAACAGGGATATCAGATTCACAGTCAACATGTGATGGTGGAGATTAATGATGCTAATCATTCTACAGTGGAATGCGAGGAGCCTAATTGCAAACAGCACATTCAGGACCAATCAGTTAAACCTAACATTATCTGCATTCAGGAATCCTGGCTAAAACCCTCACTTGACTTTACATTGTATGGCTATACAGCAGTGCGTAAGAACCCTTGCTCATCCAACATGGTTAATGTACTGTATAGAGCTATCAACAGTAGTGAAGACCTTGAGATAATTATAATTGAGGCATGGGCAGACGGAGATGGGCATATCATTAGATTAGATCAGATTAGATTAGATTCAACTTTATTGTCATTGTGCAGAGTATCATTGGGGAGTTTATAGATGAAAATCAGTTAGTGTGCAGAGTATCATTGGGGAGTTTATGGATGATAATCAGTTAGTGTGTCTTAATGATGGAAGAGGCACTAGGTATGACGCAGCTCATGGTGTAGAATCTGCAATTGATCTTACTTTTGCATCACAACAACTAGCAGTGACACTGCAATGGGCAGTGACCACTATCCTATCTGGGTTAAGATAAGGAATCAAAATATTAGTTTTGAAGAAAATTGTATTCCAAGATGGAGAATGAAAGAGGCCAAATGGGGGCTGTATAGTTTTAAAACAAGCAGCAAATTAATTGAAGTCATGCCAAATTTGAGTGACGACATTGAGGAGTTGAACAATATGATTATTAACATAATACATGAGTCGGCAGAGGAAACAATAGGTAAAACATCTGGAGCAAAGAAGAAGAAAATGGTCCCATGGTGGTCTGATGAGTGTAGAGAGGCTGTTAAAAACAGGAATAAAACCCTTAAAATGGTTACATCTAATCATTCATTTGATCATGTTTGAGTATAAAAAAGCACAGGCTAAAGCCAAACGAACTAGAGAAGCCCAAAGGAAATACTGGAGAGATTTCTGTAGTAATATTGGGACAGGAATAAAGGTTAAGGACACATGGGGAATGATCAGAAAGATGGGCGCCATAAGAAGGGACTTTTCAGTAAGAGATAATGGCACTGAGGCAGTAACCAGCAGAGAAAATGCTGAGATGCTTGCAAAATCCTTTGTAAGGATACATAGCTCACAGAAGCTCTCCAGTGAAGAGCTAGCTATAAGAATGAGGACCATTGAAGAAAATAAAGATATGCTGGGGATGAAAGTTGTAGGGGAGAGCTCACTAGATGCAGATTTCACACTGTTTCAACTTAAAAGAGCATTGATAGGTGTTAAAATACTTTACCAGGGAGATGGGATATGCTATAAAATGATTGAAGAACTATCTGATGTGGCAAAACATGTGATACTGGTTTTATAAGAGTGAGGAAAGCTGCCCACTGGGTGAAAACACTCAGTAATAGTCCCTAGACCCATTTACAGAAAACGGGTCTATGGGAAACGAATGTCAAAAGCTACAGACCAATATCTTTAATGTCTAACCTATGTAATCTCATGGAGAGGATGATTACTAAAAGGTTAGTGTACAAATTAGAAAGCAGAGGGATGATCACACCATACCAGAGTGGTTTCCGTAATGGAAGAACAACTATCCTGTATTCCGCCTGGAGAATGAGGTACGTAAAGCACAAGTTAACAAAGAATCTGTTGTGGCAACCTTTTCTGACATAGAGAAGGCTTATGACATGCTGTGGAAAGAAGGACTTTTAATTAAGTTGAATAAAAATAGGTGATAAACGGAAATAGGTGGTAAAATATTCAACTGGATCAAAGATTTTTTAAAGGGTAGAACCATAGAGGTGCAGGATAGGGTCAGTCATCTAGCACATACACAATAGAAAATGGCACCCCACAAGGTAGTGTGCAGTCCAATTCTGTTTAATATAACGATTAATGATGTCTTTGGTGGAGTGAATCAGGGGATATATTCAGATGATGGGGTGTTGTGGGTGAGGGGCCGTAATATGGACAACTTACAGCAAAGGATGCAAACAGCAATTAGTAAGGTTGGAAAATGGTCATTTGACTGGGGGTTCCACCTTTCAGTGGAAAAAACGCAATTCATCTGGTAAAACCCACAATAGATCTTAAGATATGGACAATCTCTCAAACAGGTCAATGACTTAAAATTATGGACAAGTGTAAAAAACCAATCAATCTTTTGAAGTGTCTTTCAGGGTACAGCTGGGGGGGGGTCAGGCTCTTTTTATAATTTATATTGCAATAATCCAATCAGTGATTGACTGCTCAGTATACAAATCAGCAGCAAAAACTATGAGCTGAACTGGACGGTGCAGGCCAAAGCTCTCCGGCTGTGTAGTGGAGCCTTCTGAACATCACATCCCAGCGCCGTAAGTAGAAGTAGGGGAGATGCCTTTAAGGGGAGAGGCCTTTAAATCTCTGGAGTAGGGGAGATGCCTTTAAATCTCTGGAGTAGGGGAGATGCCTTTAAGGGGAGATGCCTTTAAATCTCTGGAGTAGGGGAGATGCCTTTAAGGGGAGATGCCTTTAAATCTCTGGAGTAGGGGAGATGCCTTTAAGGGGAGATGCCTTTAAATCTCTGGAGTAGGGGAGATGCCTTTAAATCTTTGGAGTAGGGGAGATGCCTTTAAATCTTTGGAGGTTAAAACTCTCTCGCATATTGGGGCATGAAAACTACACACCCTACAAAACTGGTGTTAGAAGAATGCTGGGAATATGGTTGCATTGCGATCTGTAGTTTTGGATGGAATAGATAGATAGATAGATACTTTATTGATCCCCACGGGGAAATTCAAGGTCTTAGTAGCATACAGACATCACACACAACATTCACTAACAACAGAAAAAGTAATAAAAGTATATAATATAAAAAACACAACTAAGCAATAAGGACAGTAGAAGATACAGAATATACTAAAAAACAAATTATACTAAATAACACTAAACCTAAATCAAGTCTAAAACAGGATCCACATAGTTAGGGGTGATTAAGCATGAGGCGCTTGCAATGACTGAGGCAGAGACTGAGCCTGTGAGTCTCTGTGCATAGTGAGGAAGGTGCTCTGTGAGAGTGAGTGTCATGGTGATGGTGCAAATGAGTCCAACAGTGCAAGAATAAAGTCTAGAGACCAGCATAAAATAAATATGGACATATAAGAGATAGGCAAGGCAATATAAAAAACTATAAATAAATAAAAACTATATCAGTGCAAGAATGGGTTGACGTAATAGGATTACAGCCATTATACAAGTATTGATTATAAAGCATTAAGTATTAAGTAAAGGTATAAAGTGTGGCCACAATCCGGCTGTGGGATGGAGGGAGGGATTATGCTTATGTGCTAATATAGCACGCAAACAGTGAAGCAGTAAGACAGTGGTAAAAAGTGGCTAGTGGACAGACAGTACACGGGTGGAGAGGCAGACAGACTGCGGAGAAGTCTATCACTCCTTATCCCTTAAAGGAACAGTATGTAAGATTGTGGCCAAAACTGGTACTGCAATCACTTTCAAATTACTGTAGAGCGGTGTATCCCCTCCCCCTCCCTCCTGACTAGCAGAGCTGGCAACCTGGATGCCGAAACACTACGGACTTCGTGATTAGTAGACAGGTGGAGGGTGGCGCATCAGGCCAAAACACAACAAGACAACATCAACATCAGTTGAGGGCTGCAACTTCACTTTTTAAATGACAATATCCTGGCCGGACTACTGTTGTCAGTGATATAAGTATTTGAAATCGATGTCCTTCCTATAGCATCCAAATCTGCATGCAGACAGGATCTTTTAGATGAAGTTCATCAGATGATTTTCAGGATAGCTCAACAGAAGCTATAAATAGCTACAGTTCACTTGGGTTCCAGCGCACACAGGTATTGAGGGCAATGAGAAGGCAGACAAGTTGGCAAAAGAAGCACTTAAAGCAGAACAAGTAGTACAGGTTCATGAAACATGAGACAGGAATGTGCCCATATTGTACGGAAACAGAAACCGTGAAGCATACTTCTGACATGCAGTAGGCCTATAGGCCTACTCTGAGGGTAACAGATAACTCTGTTACTCTGAGCAACCTAAGTCTACCATAGTCTACAACTAGCAACAAGACTTTAGCCCTTTTTTATTTATTATTATTATTATTATTATTATTATTATTATTGCACAAAGAGTGCATGCTGGCAATACAATTCCCTGATGAAGAAGAAGAAGAAGAAGGAGAAGACCATAGACAGTAAAGACGCAGACCACGTTCTTTCAATCTTGTAGCACCCTTATACTGTCTATGGTAGCACCGCCCTCAACAAATGCGTTGACACTTCCGGGATTTTGTCTGTGCGGAAGCGGTGTTTCTGTGCTTATCAATAGACATAGTCCAGGAAGGATAAATATGTCATAAACTCTGAATATCGTTTCGTATGAATAGTTATGTTAATTGTCGAGGTGCCGACACAGTGAATGATCAGTAGGATGACTTATTTAGCAGAATGGGACCGAACATCCTAGTGAGCTAGCGAGAGCTGCAGTGCAATGCAAAGCAAAGCAAAGCAAAGCATAGTGAACAAGGTAATGATGCTGTGAAGGGAATTTAGCTTTCTAACTAACTAGCCAATTCCTTACAAAGCGGATAATGATCGTTGGTGACTCGCTGTGAATAAGTAAAGTCCGTAGGCTACTATAAAAGAGGAAAGCATGGCGTTTTCAGGGCAAAAAGCCCTCTCTCAACTGATGAGAATGCACACGTTGCTTAGTTTTGCACTTGTGATGCGGCTACTGCTGCTCGGGTTTGGGATTTATCAGGACAGAACAATGATCGTGAAATACACAGATATCGATTACCATGTGTTTACAGATGCGTCAAGATACCTCACTCAGGTAGGCACGAAAGAGTAGGCTACTGTAAAAGCTTTGAGCTGAGTTTTTTTTATGCCTTACTGTCTGGTCAGGTTGAATTGTGGATCCTCTCTCTCTCTCTCTCTCTCTCTCTCTCTCTCAAACACACATACACACTCACACACACCACACCATTGTCAAGATCACGTTCATGGATTACAGGAAAAGGTATGGAGGGGACACGTAACTGACTTACACTAGTGAATTGTGTTTAAAATGTTCAATCAAAAAACAAGCATATCTTCTTTCACTCTTTCAAACTGATGTTTATCTGCTGCCAGAATTCCAGTTATTGCTGATTATTGTGTACATTTTAGTTGCTCTTCAATGCATGCTTAATTTCCCTTCTTAAATAAAACAATGCATGCTTAATTTCCCTTCTTAGATAAAACAATTCATGCCTAATTTCCTTTCTTAGATAAAACAATTCATGCTTAATTTCCCTTCTTAGATAAAACAATTGCAAAAGGGTTCTCAATGTTCAATCAAAAAACAAGCAAATCTTCTTTCACTCTTTCAAACTGATGTTTATCTGCTGCCAGAATTACAGTTATTGCTGATTATTGTGTACATTTTAGTTGCTCTTCAATGCATGCTTAATTTCTCTTCTTAAATAAAATGCATGCTTAATTTCCCTTCTTAGATAAAACAATTCATGCCTAATTTCCTTTCTTAGATAAAACAATTCATGCTTAATTTCCCTTCTTAGATAAAACAATTGCAAAAGGGTTCTCGACTATTGTAGAAAGAAATGGCTGATCTTTAGTGCAACCATTCATCCAATGTTCAAAAGGCACTCTGCTTACTAATCTGATATGACTGGCGTTCTATACATTACCCCTTATGTAATCAATGTGACCGGCGTTCTATACATTACCCCTTATGTAATCAATGTGTTACAGTCGTCTCTTTGCTTTGCCCCTCTGTGTGCCTACAGGGTGAGTCTCCGTACAACAGGTCCACTTATCGCTACACTCCCCTCCTGGCCTGGATGCTGACCCCCAACATCTACCTGACGTTCGTCTTCGGGAAGCTGCTGTTCGTGGCGTGCGACGTGCTAACGGGCGTGCTCATCCAGCGGCTGCTCCTGCTGCGCGGTCTCTCGACGGAGGCGGCCGGCCTCCACAGCGCCCTCTGGCTGCTGAACCCGCTCCCCGCGGGCGTGTCCACGCGCGGGAACGCCGAGTCCCTGCTGTCGGCGCTGGTGCTGGGGACGCTGCTGTGTCTGGAGCGGAGACGGACGCTGGCCGCCGCCCTGCTCTACGGACTGGCCGTGCACATGAAGATCTACCCGGTGACGTACGCGCTGCCCATCGCCCTGTCCCTGCAGGCGAGGGAGCCGGGAGGGGGCCCGTCCGGCGGGAAGAGGAGCGGGACGCTCTGGGCGTTTGTCCGCAGGCTGTTGAACAGAGACCTCCTGATGTTCGCCTTCGTCTCTGGAGGGCTTTTCTGTGGACTCACTCTAGTGTTCTATCGCATGTGAGTTTTCAGAATTGCTCTTATCTTCAAAAAAACTAATATCATTTTTTATACCTTTGATATATAATGTACCCATCTATCTTGGGCACTTGTAAAATTGAGCCCTTGACACCCTGGTCTATACTGACGGTGTGCTTGCCTGTCCCTGGTTTATTCTGACTGTGTGTGTGTGTGTGTGTGTGTGTGCGTGTGCGTGTGCGTGTGCGTGTGCGTGTGTGTGTGTGCTTGCCTCTCCGTTTGATTGACGGTGTGCTTGCCTGTCTGCATTGTGTGCGTGTGTGTGTGTTTGTGTGCGTGTGTGTGTGTGTGTGTGTGTGGGCGTTTGGGGGGGGGGGTGTGCTTGCCTGTGTGTGTGTGTGTGTGTGTGCAGTGGTTGGTTCAGTGTTCAGCTGTAACTGTGGATGCAGTGTATTCGCAGATCTGATCCCTCTCAGTGTTCACACCTGAGTCTACAGGTGACTCTGTTAGTCTCTGCTCCTGACGTGAGTCTTCCTGTGGGCAGGTACGGCTGGGAGTTCCTCCACGAGACCTACCTGTACCACCTGACCCGGCGCGACATCCGGCACAACTTCTCGCCGTACTTCTACCTGCTGTACCTGACGGCGGAGAGCGCGTGGAGCCCGGCGCTGGGCGTAGTTGCCTTCCTGCCCCAGGCCGCGCTGCTGCTCCTGACCTCGCTGGCCTTCCACGCTGACCTGGCCCTCTGCTGCTTCCTCAACACCGCCATCTTCGTCACCTTCAACAAAGTCTGCACCTCGCAGGTCCGCACACCCCACACACACCTACCACAGACACAGAAGCCTGCCATGTCCACAGACACCTACCACATCCAGACACTTACCACAGCCACAGACACCTGCCACGTCCACAGACACCTGCCACATCCACAGCCACAGACACTAACCACAGACACAGACGCCTGCCACGTCCACAGACACCTGCCACATCCACAGCCACAGACACTAACCACAGACACAGACGCCTGCCACGTCCACAGACACCTACCACATCCACAGCCACAGACACCTACCACGTCCACAGACGCCTGCCACGTCCACAGACGCCTGCCACATCCACAGACACCTACCACATCCAGACACCTACCACATCCAGACACTTACCACAGCCACAGACGCCTGCCACGTCCACAGACACCTGCCACATCCACAGCCACAGACACTAACCACAGACACAGACGCCTGCCACATCCACAGACACCTACCACAGCCACAGACACCTACCACGTCCACAGACACCTACCACGTCCACAGACGCCTACCACGTCCACAGACGCCTGCCACGTCCACAGACACCTACCACATCCAGACACCTACCACATCCAGACACTTACCACAGCCACAGACACCTACCACAGCCACAGCCACAGACACCTACCACATCCACAGCCACAGACACCTACCACAGCCACAGCCACAGACACCTACCACATCCACAGAAGCAGAGCTGGGCGGGCCATGGCAACACCGTCTAGTTGAGATCTGATAAAGCTAAAGCGAAGCAAATAACGGCAGTTAATAGCCTATTATCTTATTTTGTGGAAATCGTGAGTTAGAATGTTTGTTGTCAGCACTTTTGATCTTTTGAATGACTCATCATTTTTGTTGACTGTTAAAGGAACCGTATGTAAGAAATGTATTTCAATTAATCATAAAATGGCCCTGATATGTCACTAGACATTAAGAAATCATGTTCATTTCAAATACTTATATCACTGACAACAGTAGTCCGGCCATGATATTGGCATTTAAAAAGTGAAGTTGCAGCCCTCAACTGATGTTGTGTTTTGTCATGTCATGTTGACATGACAAAACACAACATGATGCGCCACCCTCCACCTATCTACTAATCACAAAGTCAGTAGTGTTTCAGCATCTTTATCGTAAGGGGTTTCAGCTCATGATTTTTTTTTTTACTTTAACCCCTGATTATGTACACTACCGGTCAAAAGTTTGGGGTCACTTATTATAAACAATTGCAAAAGGGTTCTCGACTATTGTAGAAAGAAATGACTGATCTTTACTGCAATATCTACTGTCCATTATCAGCAACCATTCATCCAATGTTCCAAAGGCACATTCTGCTTACTAATCTGATATCATTTTAAAAGGCTATATGAAAAAACAATGGAGAACCCTTTTGCAATTACTGTATGTAAGCACATAATGTAATCTGAAACCTGCTGCCCTGATTAAAAAAAACAATGCAACTGATCTCAGCTGTTATTGTCTATAATGGAGTGGAATGGAAATGTCTAAGTGACCCCTAACTTTTGACCGGTAGTGTAAGTACAGCATAAGAATGGTAAGTAGGGTTAAATGTGAAATACTAATTGTTTTGAGGTTAAAACATTTGACTGCATTTGGCCTGCATTTAATCTTTTATTTTTTCCTGTTTTGGTTTTCAGCATCAGTTAACTGCTCTGCTGATGTTTATGTTCTGTTTGTTTGTTTCCCTGTAGTACTTCCTGTTTATGTTCGGTTTGTTTGTTTCCCTGTAGTACTTCCTGTTTATGTTCGGTTTGTTTGTTTCCCTGTAGTACTTCCTGTTTATGTTTTGTATGTTTGTTTCCCTCTAGTACTTCCTGTGGTACCTGTGTCTGTTGCCGCTGGTTATTCCCCACCTCACTTTGTCTCTTAAGAAAGGAGTTGGGATGCTGGCGCTCTGGTTTGCTGGACAGGTATCTATAGACATGCCATAAATCAACATATCATTTGAATGAAAAATTTCTTTCATTTTCTTTTATTGTATAGACTTGCTTGTGTATCAGGAAGTTCTTTATTTATATAGCGTGACGGGTGTGCAAGGCTCTCCCTGGTTAGTTTGTGGATCAAACACGCTCTCACTTTGTCTTTCTCTTTCTGTTTCCACGACGACAGGCCATTTGGCTGGCTCCAGCGTACTACCTGGAGTTTGAGGGACGCGATGCGTTCCTCCTCATCTGGCTCGCTGGACTGCTCTTCCTCAGTATCAACACTTACATCATGGTCACAATCATCTCCCATTACAGGCCACTGTCTATCAAGAAGAGGCCCAAAACGGACTGAATTGTCAGAGAAAAAGACATTTGGTTGGAGTTGTCACTACATAGAGAGAAACGGACGTTTGGTGCTCGGACTGAGTTGTCACCACATGCAAAGAAACAGACCTTTGGTTCTGTGTTTGTTCCCTTGTGGGCCTTTTGTGGTGCTCCGCAGATCTAAAAATGGAGTGGCTTACACATTTGGCTGCAAACAACTAGGTCATGCCCTCGATGACCCTGATGGTGCAGTACAAGGAATAACCAGTAGATGGCACACTGTTCACAAGAGTGAGGCTATTCATGCACTTAAGGATATTCAGGATGTAAACAAAAACATCACGGAGAGGGAAGACAACAAGCAGCAGTGTGCATGGACTTGCGTGTTGTTCCGGCTCAAAACTCTTCTCTGTTTCTCTCTGTACATTGGGCCCGGTGTAAAACTGGCTGAATAACCTCTTTGAGATGTTCTGATAGAGATGAACGGAATGGCGTGGACATGAGGGGATGATGGGTCTGAACAGAAGGATATTAAGGTGTTCTGCTGGAGAGAGAACGTGTGTGTTGAAGAGAGAGGGGCCCTAGAGATAGAGGGCTGAAAGAAATCCAAAATACATTTTAGCACCAAATATATTTAACCACATAGACTGAGTTAGTCAGATGAAGGCCCTTCGTCAGATCAAGCTCTTGACTACTGCCCCTTAAAGTGCTGTTCCGGAAGCGTCCACTAAGGGGCAGTGGCTGCCCAGTCAAGGTCTTGAGCAGAGCTGCATATCCTTGCATGCCCTCCGGGGTAATCGGGGCAGTACAGCGCGAGAGCAACTCAAAACAAACAGTAATGGAGACTGCTTCTGCTTCTTTTCTGCCCCGCTGGAGGTTAGGACCAGATAAGTCCCTCTATTTTGGGCGGCCAGTTGGAGCGGTCCAGAGGAATCATCTCCTCTAGAGTCGACTTGTGCAACCTTTTGACCCAAAACTCTGTACGCGCCTGGGTGCCCTGCTGTAAAGAAAAGGTCTTGGGGGAAATAAATCATAGGGACTGGTCTCTGTGGACGTATTCTTTTGTGTGTGTGTGTGTGTGTGTGTGTGTGTGTGTGTGTGTGTGTGTGTGTGTGTGTGTGTGTGTTGGGGGAATTGCACTTGCACTACATTTAGTGCGCATCCATGTATGTGTGTACACATATTTATTTATTTATTTATTTCTATGCAGTATTTGAGTCATTGTGATGCGCTCTGTGGCCTCTCCAGATACGGCCCAGATACGGCCCAGGTACAGCCCAGCACTCTGTCCCCCTACTCTACAGTCCTTCCGCTCTGTGTGTCCAGAGCGAGGAGTACAGGCCTTATGTTTTGATGAATTTTTCCTTTTACGGCCTTAGTGGCTAACTGTAGCTTAAAGCAACACCAAAGAGTTTTTTGTACCTTAAAATAATGTTTCCAAAATTGTTTCCGTGGTTCATCAACTCCTAACAGGGTGAACGGCACTTCTGCATTCGCTTCGCGGCCCTCTATCGGCTATAACCGCACTATGTAAGTTTGCCAGATCGGGTAGCGGGCTTGTAGTTCGATGGAATGAGACATAAGAAACTACACATTTGACTTGACTTGACATGATGTCGCAATACATAATACTTTCATAAAATCATGCAACATGCAACATTCGTTATTTGCAAAGCCGTTGCTGGATAAACAAATAGCGTGCGTGCAACAGAGGAAAAGTTCTTTGGTGTTGCTTTAATAGTTTGAGTGATTAGGATCTCTGACCAAAAGGCCTCCTAGCCTTGCGTATGTGGCACTTAACGAGAGAAGAGGTGGTGGCTATGTTTGCATGTTAACTCAACTCCTCTCTTGCTGCCCTGCCACCTGACGACCGCCCCCCCTCCCAAGTCACTTCAGGATGAGTGACATTGGCTTCACACCCTGCGAGGCTGCCTAATTTGGAGGCGTGGTCAATCAGAAAGGATGGTGTCACAATAACGACAGGAGGCGTGGTCAATCAGAAAGGATGGTGTCACAATAATGACAGGCAGCATGACTGGTCACGCAAGCCCCTGCAACACAGCTTATGGTCCTAGCGGATAACCTTTCACCGCCCCCCCCACCCCACCCCCTCGCTGCACATCTCCCCTTTCCCCTGCACTCAGCCCGGTCCTGATGCGGTTGTCATAGCGCATAAAGCATCCCCTCTGGCGGTGTTTGTGCCATTGAGAGGCAGGCTGGCTCTTCCCAGCTGCGCAGTCGACTCCATGAAGATAGCGTGCAGCCTGCGGCGTGCTCATGTGAACACTGCTGGAGGATGAAACATTTAAAACTGAAACCTCTCTCTCTCCCCCCTCTCTCTCTCCCCCTCTCTCTCTCTCTCTCTCCCCCCCTCTCTCTCTCCCCCTCTCTCTGTGTGGCTGGCGTTCCTCTTAACCTGAATCGCAGAGCGACGCGGCTTCCTGCTCAAACCTCGGAGAACAATAGAGCGCTGCGTGACCTCTGACCTGAAGAGATTCGGAGTGAGATAAAGCACAACGCATCACTGCTGCCAGAAGTGCTCCATCCTTTTTCTCATTGGTGTGAGCTGAGCTCAGTGTAATGTGGTGTTATGCAGAGTTGCCACATCCCTCCCTGGCACTTAATTAGTGTACATTTGATACATTAGGAATGTACAGTATGTCCGCACGCCTCAGTAAAAGTCAGCTTGAAAACTTGAGCTACTGAGATCCTCGTGAAATTCCACTCGTTCACAGTGGAGTGGAGAAAATACACAAGAGAAAATCATGTCAGGATTTGTTTGTCTTTCTTTGTTAAAAAAAACTGTGATAGTGGGTCATAGCTAACTAGATACCCCCCACCCCCCCCCCCCCAAAGAAAGAGAGCCTAAACTGACCATCGGGAAGCATTGGATTTCCAGTGGGGAGCGCACAAGATGAGCTTATATCCCTAATCCCACATCCCGCACCAGTGTTCACTGTTTACCACTGTCCAAAAACAGTGGATTTCCCCTCTACATCCTCCATTTTGGCCGCTGTGGAGCACATGGGCGATTTAAAAGAGGTGCCGGTGTGTGTGTGTGTGTGTGTGTGTGTGTGGGGAGGGTGGGGGTCCACTGTTCCAGGGGATTAGTTTGGGAAGGGCACAGGACTTGCTGTGAAGGTCTGGACGCCCCGACGGTGTGGATCCCGACCCCCTGCGGAACACAGGCGGGTGTGTGTGTGTGTGAGGGGCATCGGTGGGCAGCTCGGCCGCTAACAGACGCTCAGCGCCGTGGTCAATGCTTTAGAAACACACGGCAGGACTTGGCCCGCAGGAGCAGAGCTCTGGTGTGTGTAACTCCTGCTCCTCACAGGTGGTGTGCCATGAAGCTTCTCCCGTTGGCTCCCTGCAAACCCCATTGTTAGAGAACAAGCCTGTTTTTCTAAAAAGTGGAGTTTAAGGCCTGTTCTTCATCAAATAGCCCAAAGTTGCCGCATGAAAGGGATTTCTTCAAAACACAAAATCGATTTACATTTCTTTAGTCAAGGAAGAGGAAATGGCATTGCTCATGTTGAAGCTCACACACACAGAAAGAGTTCACTGGCAGAAGGAAAACCACCAATGCCAATCAACACCATAAAGGGGAGTTGTGTTAATTATTGTTTTGCTGGATACTCATTAGCAATTACATCCATTACTAGAGAATGTCATTTTCTACCCCTAACACGCAAGTTTCAGAGTTTCGAAACAGAAGCTTTTGAAATCGTCAGAAGTTGGAAACCCCAAACATAAACACAGTGTCAGAATGGTCAGAATTGGACCAAGTCTCTTTGGAAAACTGAGAATTGTAACAGCTTTGTGGTCCTTGGCTTTTTCATGTGAAAAGTTCCCAACGCTCCCTGGTGCGGCCTCCCTGTGCCAACGGATCGAATTCTGCTAGTGTGAGAATAGCTCTGGCTCCGAACCTTGCTACTCTTAGATTTTCCAACCGACGATATCCACTCCACGCCAAAAGACCGAGGCTGTCCGCGCGTAAGTCCATTACATGCCTCGGAAATTGGAGCGGCATCTTGATGTGTGAGCTGCATATGCGCCCTCTCTCTCTCTCTCTCTCTCTCTCTCTCTCTCTCTCTCTATCTGGATTGTGCTTCTGACAAAGCTACAGCACGTTCAGCAGCAACCTCCAGAGAAACAGACGCCTGGCTCAGGTAGACGTGGAAGGGATTGCCATTTCATTTGATCCTGTTGGCAGGCTTTCGTTACGGGTGAAAAAAAGAACAGTTTGTTGGCCCTCCTCGATTAGGCTTTTTAGGCCGGGTGTGTAGGCTGAGAGGTGTGCTTCACTCTCTCCTGCATCTCTCCGTGTGTAGGCTGGGAGGTGTGCTGCTTCACTCCTGCATATCTCACTATACATTGCTTTGATGGTCCTGACTTATTATTACTACGGCTAGATATAGTATACCATATAACCGGCTAGATATAGTATACCATATAAGCTAGATATAGGATACCATATAAACGGCTAGATATAGTATGCCATATAAGCTAGATATAGGATACCATATAAACGGCTAGATATAGTATGCCATATAAGCTAGATATAGTATACCATAAGCTAGATATAGTATACCATATAAGCTGTCACTGGGGGGTTAGGGGTCGAGGGTCAAAAGTAGAAGTAGGTCCACGGTAGTGGGCAGGGCTGATGATGAGAGCTCACAGCCTTGTGTTAAACAAGTGCAAACTTGGTTGCATAAGGAGAGACCAATGTTGGGTAAAGATGCATATTCATATTGTGTACTTGGTTGCATAAGGGGGTAATGATGCATATTCATATTGTGTACTTCAAAAATCACGTGAGAAGGTTCGGTACAGCGAGAGTTGAACTGACTGGTCATGTTGCATTCATTTCCTTTCTGGCTATCTCTTCTCTGTTTTACACAATGTTTGCTGTTGATGGTGCTGGTGGCTGAGCTGAGCGTAAACGGTGCTTTAGCCACTTACTCATCCTTGTAAGATGATTACTTAAGGCCTCTCCAGAAGAAGAGTGGACTCTTCTGCCCGGCCTAGTTGCGGGCACTTTAAGGATTAGCAGTTCTTATTCCTAGAATATTGGTGCGTTAATGGCTCATCAGCAGTTCTTATTCCTAGAATATTGGTACGCTAATAGCTCATCAGCAGTTCTTATTCCTAGAATATTGGTACGCTAATGGCTCATCTCCAAGAACATGATCTCAGTGGACTGGGTTGGTGGACAAGTTCATTTCACCGACAGAAGACAAGTTCATAACACAGAACCACAACACAGCACTGCTATTGCAATCAGTCATCGAGGAATTGTCCTTCGTTCATTCATAGTCCAGTTTAAGAAGTTACTTTCCAACAGTCACTGTGCAGTTTGTGAATTGTTTAACTTATCATTAAGTGAAATTATCATACAATAAGTAGAAGCTCATTTGCAAAAACAGATATCTGCCAGTTTTCCTTTGACTTGATATATCATTATTTATTTATTTATACTTAATCAAAACATTGAATTGCTGTTTCCGCAAATGAACACATATGACATTTCATCCATTTTTTTTTTTTCAGACATCCACTTAAAGGAAAATTCCGGTATTTAGCACTTTGAGTCCCTTTTTTAGTTTGTTTTGGATGAACTAGAGTGGTGGACACCAAAATCGTTGATTATTAAAATCAAATATATCGGCGCAATGTATGATTTCCAGCCGTCTTATTTGCTATTGTGGAACTATTTTTTCAGACACCTCACAACACACAACACACATAGACGGTGGCGCAGTAATATCAACGTGCAATGAGTCTTCCAACAGAAATCAATGATTTTACAAAATGCCAAATAAAACACGACTGTAAACTGTATTTCGCTATGATACTTGTTTTGGAACATCAATGAACACCACTAACCACTCGGTGAGTTGCACAGTTTTGAAAACGAACGTTAAGGGTTGTTTTAGGACATGTTTGTGCATGCCTGTTGCAGCCACTCTGAAGTAGTCAAAGGCGATTCAAAACGAGTCAGAAAAGTCGAGACAGGACCAATCGTCAAAATTTCGGTGTCCACCACTCTAGTTCATCCAAAACAAACCAGAAATGGGACTAAAAGAGCTAAATACCGGAATTTTCCTTTAAATACCCTCTTGTACAAGAGAGTAGTCTGAAAACTGCAAACTGTCACAACTGTAAAGGGACAAGCATTGACGTCTTATATTAAGGATATAGGAGCTTCTTAAGCTAGTAGGAGCTTCTTAAGCATTTTGATGGAGGACACAGGGCATTGTACTTTCTGTAGTCACTGCCCCCAGAGTCACGCTAGCTGAGTGTCCGAAGGTCGGAGAGGACTGGGTGGGGTATTTAAGCTGAGCATCTCAGAAAGTTCAGGACCTCATCCAAATGCATCCAAAAATAGATGCATCTGAAATCCAATCAATCGTAGCCCAGATAGTGGATGCATCTTTTCGGTTAAACCAATCATGTAGAGCAGGGGTCTCAAACTCAAATGAGCTGGGGGCCAATTCTGCCAACGTCATCTGATTGGAGGGCCGGCTATTTCTGAAAATGCAATGTTCTTTTTTTCAAATACCACACAAAACTGCAAACAGAAAGTGCAAGTGTTTTTATCTAGTTTTAGACACCTGTGCTAGCAACCTTAGATTATAAATAAAATAATGATAAAATAAATATTAATACAAATTATAAAACAAATGAAAAGCATAAAACAGGTATGTGTGTGTTTCACACCAAATAAAAATATTTTCCTCTCATAACTTTTTTAAACCTGGCAAACTATAGGCGTCAGGGTTAAGAAAAAAACACCATTGGATTTTTATATCAAAATGTCAAAAGGCCATGGCTTGAAAGTGGCCAGAGATAAAGTCCTACTGTAAATGTAAAAATCTTTGAGTAAAACAAAAGTTTATGAAGGGGGTAAATTTACCCATCTAATTTGCCACTGGATGGCAAGCACCTCAAATTATGCACCTTTCAGTAAATACTGGATGAACATATTTGAGCAGGTTTACTTTCCTTTTTTCATATTACCCACATAACAAATTAACAGGAAAACACCTAAGATGTATACCAACACCTAAGATGTATATGGTTTCTAAACCACAAGGCCTACAATAAAGTATTCTGGTCAAATCAGTTCCTATCGCGGGTAATCTGAGTACCCAGAAGTTCGCATCATATTGCGGGTGACTTTGTAGTTTAGAGCCCTATTTCTACTAGCCCTGCTGTCTGTACCACGTCCATTACGGACACTATCATCACGATTACCACTGCAACCTCCAAGCTATGTTGGGCAGAGGCTCGAAATAAGCATGGTATGCTTAGTGGACACCGTTGTATACACGCAGACGCACCTCCATTCAATAGACGATCGATCATAATCCCCAAAAGGATATTCTCCTTCAGATTTAGAATAGGTGAATAGCATAGCCTACCTAAGACTTAATCACACGTAAACGTTTTTCAACATTTGGTGTAGGCCAGTGTTTCTCAAACTTTTTTTTCTGGGGACCCACTTTTTAAAAATGACAGACTATCGCGACCCAACTCGTGACTGTGGTAGTTATCAAACTTTTTCTTTCATTCCCCACTTTGATCAAGGGGGCATTCTCGAGACCCATGCCTGTCCCTCATCGCTCTAAGAAAGTAGTAGGTCAAGCTTAAAATTGTCAAATGTATTGAAATAATGACAAGTTCTAAATATATCCTCTTCAACAGAGTTAAAATCAGCTGGTGCTGCAGATATAATAATAAATAAATACATAACACACATATTTCTGTTTTCCAGCAACATATTAGGAAGCATAGGCCATTTTACAGCATTACAATATATTCAATGAAATACCAACATGCTGCATTAAATGGATCCATAATCCAGTCATACTGAGCACTGCTGGTTGGGAAATATTTTTTAAATAAACTTTGCAGGGATGTGATGTAGGCCTACTGTTTAATACATGGGATCACAAGTGTCTCCCAATCAGACGTTTCAGCGATTTCGCTCAGAAATCTCAAAGGCATAATACTGTCGCGATCGAACGAGGCTACAGGCGCCTGTCCCATACTCAAGTTTTTTTGGTGAATGCAGTAGGCTAATCTTATTTGCTAGGTGAGGTAGGTGCTTGTCTTTGCCTTGTAACTGGACATTTAACTCAAATGTATCGCTAAGATATATCAAATATATCGCTAAGATAGGCCAGCTTCGTCAAGAAATGTTCATTAGTGAACGTGCTTGCAGATTCAAACATGCGCTCTTCCTCCAAGAAGAGGCGACTCGGAGCTCAAACACGCGCGACAGCACTTTACCTCGGGAAAGCCACCTTGCCTCGCTGTGAAACAGTACAGCCTTTTGGTCAGCTACCATCTCTTCGCAAAGTGCGGAGAATAGACGCGCTTTTAAGGGCCGGGTTTTGATGAAATTCACCACTCTCACAACAACGTTCAAAATCTCATGTAGGTCGGGACTAAGCTGCCTTGACACGAGCGCTTCCCTGTGAATAACACAGTGCGTCCATTGCGCATCGGGTGCTACCTGGGCCCAGGCTACAGATAAATAAATAAATAAAAAAACACGTCAGTTCACGCCCCACCTGGCATGTCTCCGCGACCCAGTAGTGTTTGAGAAACGCTGGTGTAGGCCTATTTCTGCTTAATTTCTGCTTCAATTTATGCAACACTATGGCCTGCATCGCTTCCGCGTCATTACAAATGCACGTCTTTGTGTTTCTCGCGTGTAATACACGTATTTCCTGAAAACTTTGCGCAGCGATTTTGGGTTTGAATGAAGCTCTGGATGTCTAGCACATAGTGGAGCAGAGTACAAATGAGATTTGTCACCATACTTGGAACTATCGTCTATTTTAATAAGTATCGTTGTTTGTCGCAATTAAAAATAGTCTCAAGGGCCGGATTACATTATTATTTTGACATACGCCGCGGGCCGGAATTGGGCCGGACGCGGGCCGGATTTGGTCCGCGGGCCGGGTGTTTGAGACCCCTGATGTAGAGAAAAGCTCCCCATGCTGCCAGATCAAGCCGCTGGGGCCAAATGCATGATGAGATGGTAATGGTGCATTTGGAATGAGAGAGGTTCAATTCTGTAATTGAGTACTTAGCAGAAAATTCACCTAAAGGACTATTTCTTTTGATGTGTTGACCGTCTTATACACTAAGTCACATATTCTCCCCCATCTTGCCTTACTCATTATGAATGGGACCGAGAATTGACCTTCCACTGCTGCTTTGAAAACCCCTTCCTGCAATCCACAACATCACTCATTCAGTTCTCTAGGTCTGTTTTCTCTAAATGCAGAATTAGCAGCATTAAGCTGTCACAGCTGAGGCTTCCAAACCATCCACTGAAGACCTCTTTGTGGTTTAACTTGAGACAACTAGAATTATAGTCCCTGGTCGCTTTTAAATGAAAACAATGTAGGAACATACTGGGTACCCATTTAGCACTAAAGGGTACCGAATTCCTCTAATAATACCAACAAAAATATCTCTTAAACTCAGTGGCTATTCACTATGGCTTATGTGATTGTTTGTTGAATGTAATGTTTGACACAGAAGACATGAAATAAGCACAACATGCTCACTGAAAACATTTTATGTTTTTTTATTGCAACATGTTTTGGAAAAGCCTCACAGAAAAGTAACAAGAAAACAAGTTGTTGTTGTTGTTGTTGTTGTTAATGTGTCAGAGTAATAGTACAGATAAAAGTCTTCTTTAATCCTTCGTGAAACAGAAACTCTGTTTAAATACACAAACCCCCAAGACAATAAATACTCATTATGGGACCTCAAAAAAAACCTTTACAAACATCGAATTAAAATTGTAATGTGGTGTCATAATGTTTGTGCATGTCAATTTGACATTAAGTCTAGGTAGATATCCTACAGATTATCCAGTCGCAGTAGTGCAAGTTTTAAGTCAATAGAAGAAAAACACAGTAGTCACACTGAATGATGTTTCTCATCAAAGAACAAATTGCAAATGTGTCTAACATAAGGACTGGATGCATTTTTATGACTACAAAAAATATTGAAATGGGGCATTTGATGATCATAGAATTAGTGCAGCATTGTCAAAACATGATATAAAATACAAAACCTTCCAAACTCTCTCTTTCTCTCTCTCTCTCTCTCTCTCTCTCTCTCTCTCTCTCTCTCTCTCACACACACACACACACACACACACACACACAAACACTCATTCACTCCCATTCCCATTCTCACTAACAAACATACACACACACACACTCACATAAATATGTACACAGTACCATTCATTAAAAACCCAATCCTTCAGTTTAGTCTTCAAAAGAAACCTGATTAGAAATAAGCATGCATTAACTGTTACACCTGTTGCACTGATCATTTATTTCAACAAAATAAACAACTTAAAACGTAAAAGAAAAAAAAAGAGTTTTGATTTAGTCAAACATTTGTACATGTGTTGTGGTATAAACCAAAAGCTCTCTCAATCACTCACTCACTCCCTAAAGGTGACAGAGAAACAGTCAACTGTCTAACTTTAGTGTAGAACATGCCACTGTACTTGGGAACATCCCACTGTACTCTAGAACATCCCACTGTACTGTAGAACATCCCACTGTACTGTAGAACATCCCACTGTAGAACATCCCACTGTACTGTAGAACATCCCACTGTACTGTAGAACATCCCACTGTAGAACATCCCACTGTACTGTAGAACACCCCACTGTACTTCAGAACATCCCACTGTACTGTAGAACATCCCACTGTAGAACATCCCACTGTACTGTAGAACACCCCACTGTACTTCAGAACATCCCACTGTACTGTAGAACATCCCACTGTAGAACATCCCACTGTACTGTAGAACATCCCACTGTAGAACACCCCACTGTACTGTAGAACATCCCACTGTACTGTAGAACATCCCACTGTACTGTAGAACATCCCACTGTACTGTAGAACATCCCAGTGTACTGTAGAACATCCCACTGTACTCTAGAACATCCCACTGTAGAACATCCCAGTGTACTGTAGAACATTCCACTGTACTGTAGAACATCGCACATAACAACAGAAATGGTGTGAGTCAGGAAAAGAGTTCATATTTACTCTATAGCAAAAGTGCATATTTGAAACATCATCCTTTCAGAAAAAATAATACAAGCAAAACAGACAAACAAATGAACAAAGAGAAACATAACGATCTCCACTCGAACAAAGAGTTGATAACCTGAGCTGAACCAGTCTGTAGAGATTGTGCGTTAGTGACGGACTGCATTGCGAGGTGGTTTGCGTGAGCGTCTACTGCATGTAGACGTACGGGTTGGTTTTGTGCGGCCCATTTCCCATCATGCAGTTGGGCAAGACGCCCCTCTGCAGAGCTACTTGTGGCGGCTCGTGTCCCCCGCCTCCTCCTCCTCCTCTTGCTCCTCCTCCATCGTGCCACGGTGGGGAGTCCATGGGCTCGCGCTTGATGGAGTGCAGGAGCCCGTGACCTTTGACCTCGTAGCCCAGCTTGTAGTCCTGCGGTCCGTAGCCGCCGCCGTATCCGTGGGCGTCCATGCAGTTGGCCGTCTGGCTGCCGCAGAGCGGGTCTGACGGGCCGAGCCTCTGCGGAGGGCTGAACTGGGTGGCCTGCGCTGGGGGCTCCTTGTTCCGGACGCACTTGAGTGGACGGCCCACCACGCTGGACCCGGGGCCAGGTCCGCTGCCGCACAGGTTCTGGTAGTGGCCGTTGAAGGGTGCGGGCGACATGATGGCTTTGCTCCTCTGGCAGGGGGAGTACTGCTCGTAGAACTCCCCTTCTGCCTTCATCTGCACGCCCCCCCCGCCGCCCTGGTAGACCCCCCCGCCGCCGTAGCGTCGGTCCAGCGGCTGGCGGCAGCCCCATGGCCGGCCGTAGGCGTCGCAGCCGTTCTCCGAGTCCGAGTCCTGCTCCACCTTGATGGGCATCTGCGGCAGCAGGCGTCCGTCGTAGCACACGCCCCCGCCGTGGCTCTCGTAGCCGCCGTTCTCGCTCTTGATGCCGTCCACTGCACAGTAGCCCTCGATGTCATCGTCGCACGCCGCCCCACTTCCGCCCCCGTACGGCCTGGGCATGTAGAGGTCCGGCCGGGCGGCGTGGTGGTAGCCGGGCGACATGCGGTAGGGCTTGCTGTAGTGCCCCACCTTGCCCAGGCGCGCGGCGGCGGCGGTGGTGGGGGACATGTTGAGGTTGCCGCGGTAACCGCCGCCCGCGCCCACGCCCGCCCTCAGTGGCCAGCCTCCGTCCGGCCCGTGACCCCTCAGACCCGTCGCCCCGGAGGACTTGCAGAAGTTGAGCGGCTCGTCTTGGCTGGTGCAGTAGCCGTCGCTCTTGTACTTGAGGCCTCCGCCGCCGCTGTCCTTGGAGAGAGGGGTCCAGGGCGTGTGGTGCCGCAGCACCGGGGTCGGGCAGTTCAGCAGCAGAGCCTCCCCACCCTCCCCCAGAACGTCTGCCACCGCGTGCCGCCGGTACTGGTCATCACTAGAGAGAGAGAGAGAGAGAGAGGGAGAGAGAGAAAGAGAGGGAGAGGGAGGGGGGGAGAGAGAGAGAGAGAACAGGGCAGATGGAGAAAGGGTGAGACAGAGAGAGAGATGGAGAGTCAAAGAGAGAGATAGAGAAAGAGGCAGAGGGATGAAGAGAGAAGGATGGGACAGAGGAAAAGAACCGGAGAGGAAAAAAGGAGAAACGAAAGATGAGGAAGAGAGAGAAAAAGATGGAAAGAGGAAAGAAGGAGCAGTGGAGGATACAGGACAGATACAGGACAGATACAGGACAGATACAGGACAGAGGGTAGAACATGTGGATGGAGGATACAGGACAGATACAGGACAGATACAGGACAGAGGGTAGAACATGTGGATGGAGGATACAGGACAGAGAGGGAGCCAGAGGAATGTGGAGGGAAGAGAGAGATGGCAGTATTGAGGGTGAGGTAACAAGGGAAGAACAGATGAAAAGAGAGAGAGAGAGAGAGAGAGAGAGAGAAGAGCAAACAAATTCAGTCTGAAAACATCTGCAATCTGACATCAATAATAATGTTTTGTCATCTTAGCCGCACAGAGACCTCACCAAAGATTCTAATAAGACTAATAAATCAGTCATGAGACAAGGCGAATACCAGCGTCTCTCTATGATTTGTGTCATAAAATCAGTATTCAGATATTAAAATGCAGTTCATCCAGCTCATAGTTGGATCACAAGTTGATCTCAAGCCTGCCTGTGCGCACAGGAAAGGGTGGGATGGTGCGTTTTAGTGTGGAGTTGGCCGAGCTCGCCTTCACTTGAGACAGAACACCAAGTCGGGACCAGCCTGGGCTCGAAAAACAAGACGCATGTTCAAAGCATTAATTTCTCTTGGTTCGTCTGAGCGCAAAAACATGTTTTGAAACCTTTGTCTGTGCACGGCCTGATGTGTCTGTGGACATCTATCAGTTTCAAGGAACCTCGTGCCATAGATGATGAAATGAGCGTAAATGGGAAGAAAGCTTGAGTCATAATCCAGACGTGGGTGTTCTGCATTCAACACAGTTAGTAGTAACTTGCCCACGATCACAAACTTAACTGCTGAGTGCAGTAATGGTACTTTTCCATGTGGCACTTCACTTGCAGTATGGAAATAAACTGTCCAGCAGAAATAAATATCCCATTGTAATGCATATAGTTGCATATACAGCATACAATATATTATATTTGTCCCTTAAATGTCTGTTGTTATGCTGTGGTTGTATGTAAATGTCTGTTGTTCTGTGTGTGTATATAAATGTCTGTTGTTGTGCTGTGTTTGTACGTAAATGTCTGTTGTCGTGGTGTGGTTGTATGTAAATGTCTGTTGTTGTGCTGTGGTTTTGTGTTAATGTCTATTGTTATGATGTGATTGTGTGTAAATGTCTGTTGTTGTGATGTGGTTGTGTGTAAATGTCTGTTGTTGTGATGTGGTTGTGTGTAAATGTCTATTGTTGTGATGTGGTTGTGTGTAAATGTCTGTTGTTGTGCCGTGGTTGTGTTTAAATGTCTGTTGTTGTGCTGTGGTTGTGTGATGTGCCTATGTGGCCAAGTCTGAATGACTAATCCAACCACAGCTAATCCCGAGGGATCTAATCCTGCAGCGTCGATAAAAAGAAGTCCGCCCTGACTGCCGGACTGCCCAAACGCACCGACCTCCAGGACGAGCCTAACCTCTGATTTATGGGCAGGAAAGAGGACCTAGCGGGACTCTCTCATGGTCTCACCCTCTCGGTCTCCCCTGGCTGACTGGTCAGACTACGTCTGGTTCAGACCTCACCTAGCTGGTGAGGTCCTTACCTAGCTGAGTCACAGGCTCGGCTCGTCTGCAGTCTCCAGTTCAGTTGGGGGCAGCATCACAGTGTGGGAACAGAGAGCGGTCAGTGACTGTAACCTGTAACCTGTGCCCTGTAACCTGTGCCCTGTAACCTGTAACCTGTGCCATCGAGTCTAAGTGGTGACTGAGGGGTGAGGGGTCCACGGCTGTAACCTGAGCCACTGAGTGCAAGTGTTGACTGGTCACTGGGAGATATCGTAGGAGCATGCTGTGTAGCTTAGTCCTGTGAGTAACAGAAACAGTTGAGCTTTTTCTCTCTCTTAGTCACTTGGTTTTCTGTGTCACTCTCTCTTTCTGTATTTCTTTCTCTTTTTGTTTTTTTGACTCCCGATTTCTCTCTCTCTCCCTTTCTCTCTCTCTCTCTCTCTCTTCCCAATTTCTCTCTCTCTCCCCCCATCTCTCTCTCCCCCCCTTTCTCTCTTTCCCCATTTTTCTCTCTCTCTCCCCCTTTATCTCTCTCTCTCTCTCCCCCTTTCACTCTCTCTCTCTCTCTCTCTCTCTCTCTGTTTTTCTTTCTCTCTCTCTCCCCTTTTCTCTCTCTCTCTCTCTCCCCTTTCTCTCTCTGTTTTTCTTTCTCTCCTCCACAGCTGCTTGGTGCTATTTTGTCTCTGTCTTGGTCCTTAATTGTGCTCTTTTGGTTTGTGTGCCACTGAGACATTACGTACGTCTTCATGCTCTCTCTGTGCTGCCTTCACCCCGAACACCTGTTGTTCCTTCAGGGACACACTGATGCGTTTCACAGACGATCCCTCCTCCGTGCCAAATCTCTGCGTTAGGAGTGGACTGGGCTCTCTTTTTTCACGTCCTACACACACATCTGTTGTCCATCTCTGGCTCCCTCAGAACATGGGCTATCTGTCTGACGGCCAATACTTTTCTAATCATGTTATATACATGCTGAGTCGGAGCCAGTAACCGAAATCTCAGTTGCGCTGTAAAACATTACCGGCACGATAAAAAAAAGCTTTAAAAATAACTTGGACCCAAAATCAAAGGTGGAAATGGAAAGTATGCGGTTTAGGAGCTTACCCCTGTGCGCGCAACAATGGGAGATAGCAGTTATTAAAGCAATGCTACTTCCCTTCTTTATGTGCAGAGTTTGTGAAGTTGAGTCAGGTTGAATGAACTGCCCATGGGTCATACGTGTAAATGCAGACCTGATTAACCCAAAGCTACTGCGTCATAATGTTTGATGGATAGAGTTTGATTGATTGGGATTGATTTCAATCGTGACTTTTCAGACGTTGTTTTTTCCACCTGCACAGACTTTCTGTGGAGTGAGGAGAACAGTGAAGCGTCTTTGTCAAGGTCATTCATCCATGAGTTAGGCCACTTTGACAACGTCACTGAAATTTTTATTTGCCGCAGATGTGGTTGAACTGCCCTATCTTGGAATTTCATGAGTTTTTGCTTGAGTGATTAGTTTGACAGTGTCACAGAGTGCCAAAGACTGTCAAAAGCCTTTTCACAGACAGAATTGTTTTCGACATCTTGAATTTGCACTGAATGGATGTTCTAGCGCCTACACTGAAGTGTCCTTGTTTGCACGTGAAACACTTTTAGACCAAACGTACTAAAAGCGTCTTCCTGATCCACTACAAAGCACTGAGGCTACCAAACAGACAAGGCTGGAGTTGACATGGAACCAACCTGAGGGCACGGCCGTTCAGTCTTGGCTGCGTGTGAGTGAATAAGAGCAAGTGGTACAGTACATGCATTAACAAGGGCTGCCGCTCCAATGCATCACGCTCATCCATTTCCAACAGATTGATTACAGTCTCAAGGCTGTCATACACACCGCTACTAAAAAGATAACAGTGGCCAGATCAAAATGGCAGGCAAAGTGCAAAGTTTATCGATAAGCAAAGATCTCGCGCAGGAACTAGCTAGTTCTGTATGTACCATGTGTTATGAGCTGGTCTACACTATGTTTACGGCTAAGGTCTTGCCCAAGCTGTTAAATTAGCAAATCGTTTCTGCCTACTTTTGAAATTACCTTTAGTTAGACTTTGGACTTTGCCCTCTGTTCAAGTTATGGCCCATAATATAAATAGAACTTTAATGCAAATATACATTTCTATATTATATAAATATACTGACACTGCACATTTATTATGTAGTATACTGGCACAGGACATTTGCAGGGTGGTTGTTTCTGTTTTATATCAGATTGCAGAAAAATAATCTAAGAGAGAAATGGGCAGGTGAGTGTGTAGAGGCAGGATCATGAGGTAATGGTCATCACTGGTAATGATCACAATGGCCAAACAGTGTTGATGGTGCTATTTGGTGCTATGGAAGCTCATGCTGTCATTGTTGGTAATATTTGGTGCTGTGACTGCTTGCATGATGTGGGCTGTCTTGAATTATAATGTCAATTCCTGTCAATGTAAACATAGTTGCATTTTTCCACATTAATGTTTGTTTGGGCCCTACTGAAAGGAATCATCACCACCACTACCACCACCACCATCACCATCATCATCATCATCATCATCATCATCTTGGTCGTGCTGTACCTGTGCTCCAGTGCGGTGAGGATTCCGTTGCTGCCGCTCTTCTGTTTGCCCCTCATCATCATCGTCTTCATCTTCATCTCGGTGATGGAGGGCAGCAGAAGGGGCACGGCCACGCAGAAGAGCGCCAGCTGGGGGGGCAGTGGGGCACCGGAGGGCGTCTTCTTCTTCTGCCCCTGCAGGAACTTCAGCCTGCCCTGGAACTGCATGGTCTGAGGTGGACACAGAGGAGTGGACATTATGGACTACTCACTGAGTCGTCACTACTAGAGCAGGTATGGCATTGAAGAAGCTTCTGATGGAGAGGGATGGCAGCCATTTTGATAAGGTCCAATGTCTTCAAAGGATGGCTATTGAGGTGGCAAATGGCATTATCCTGATATTGTGATATTATTTAGTCTTAAAGGCTCTGCGCTGGACTGGGGTCACAGGTCAAGAGTAATTAGTTCATCAGTGTGACCAGACACTGGCGATTCAAGAGAGAAAAGCTGGACTGACCGCTCACTGCCCATCAGCAAAAAATGAGATGAGCAGACAGCTAAAGCTTTGTCTTTTTGTAGCAATAAAGGCAACATAGAACAGTCTGCACAACTCCAAACCCTCATCAAACTGTAATCTGTGATTCATTTCAAATCCCATAAGTTTCTTAACAACTCACCAAGTCTGCCCTCCAAACACTAATGAATTATTTGTCTTTCTTTAGCTGCAGGCCTGCATGGTGCTCTACTGTAAATGTTTTTGAAATGTCAGTATTCTCATGTCAGTGTGCTTCTGGTTCAGGCCTGCGATGTGATCAGCCGTCGTACATATCTGAAAAGAAACATCACTTGCTCACAACAATAACATGGAAATCAATTGGTTCCGCCTAATTTGACATCAACAACCGTGTCGTACTCCGGCAAACTCGATTCATACTTGTGGATAAGCTCGCTCTGATTCATGTTTTCCAGGACGTGGGCCAAGACCCCTGGTCCCGATCGCAAACCAAATGATAGTGCTGTGTTACTGCCGCAGAGCCTAGCCAGCCCTGCGGACAAGAGCCCGTGGTGACCCTCGCTGGAGGACGCTCTCCGCGTGCGGTTTTACCCCGCTGCTCTCTGCTGCCTCTCCTCCTGACCAGTGGCCAGACCACTCTGGTGAACAACACACACACACACACACACACACACACACACACACACACACTGAAAATATGAACTTGGTGAACGGTCGGCAAAAAGAGCTGTTGATGGGGGGAAGTCATTATGGCGTACTGAAAAACAGTTTGGTTCTCACAATACCTCAATCCCACTGAGTGTGTGTGTGTGTGTGTATTTGTGTGTTTGTGTGTGTGTGTGTGTGTGTGTGTGTCTGTGGGGGGAGTGGGTTGACACACCACGGGTTTGCCCTTGACCTTTGGACAACGACTTTCCACAAATGCGTCTGGCGAAGGCTGCTTCTGTTAGTCATTTTGAGGTGAGCGTCCAGCCAGCTCAGTTTTTTCACATGGCTATCCCTTTCAAACCCACACAGCGCACAGAACAACACTTTCTCTGACCGTCCCAGACAGGAGGAGGACAGACGGAGACTCCGCCACGAGGCCAGGACAGAGGACAGATTGTGGCAGAGGTCACAGGGGTCATGCCATAAACATTCTAATCCAGCGCAGCTCAGCTGTGACTCGAGGGGACGGGCAGTGGCAGAGGTCAGGAGTTCAGCAGCAGAGGCTAACAGAGGTCACTCCCCACGGACGAGAGATTCTATGTTCTCTTCAATCCACAATACAGTAACCACGTGTACAATCCCACAACGGGCTCATCTGTGTTATCGCACATACATTATGTCGCAAAAGTCGCAATCATTATTTCTACTCATGAAAAAATGTCACTGTCAATGTCCAGTCTTCAGCTGAAGCCAATTTTGATTGATATGAGTTGCTGTATGAGCCTCAGGCAAGGTTAACTTATTATAGTCTACATACTTGACCTAATATACACACTCAAGTCTTTATACTGATGGAAGTCAGAGTGTTGTGAACAATGATTCAAATCATGACATTTTGAACTGCTCTTATTTGTTTTAGATGTTCTGTTTCACCTGCATGACACAAGTGATTTTTCAGTCTGGTGGGTAACCTATTGCTATTCATGACCTTTGAACTCTGACCTGGCTAAGGTCACCGAGGCGACTCACCAGGAAGCCGGAGGTGCTGTCCAGCAGGCATCTCACCCTGGAGATGAAGCAGCGGTTGAGGAAGGGAGAAAGTTCCGGAGAGACGCCGCCGGCCTCTTGAGAATGAAACAGCCGGTTCACTACAAAGTCCTCACCTGTCACAGGGACACACAGAGGCCGTTGCCACGGCAACACTCCAGATCAACATGGCACATACTAAGCAGCATTGTTTAAATACATACTATTTGTTAACTGATACATTTGTATAGAATTCCACTATTGTGACCCGCCATATGAAAACCAGCAGCAAGTTGGCCTGGACGAAATCGCGCAAAACCCAATTTAAGCTTTTTTTTTTCAAATTAGTGATTTTTGTTTTTTTCGTTCTTCTCTTTGTGCTGGGGCGTGTTGGCCATTGACATGCTTTTGTTATTTTTTCGGCCAATCAGCTGCATGTTACAAGCGATACACATGGCTACCTAATATACAGCAGAGGAGCTGGTGCATGAGATACTAGTAGACTAATAGTCTATTACCAAAAATCCAAATATCCAAATGTGTAATTGGAGAGGTGGAGAGGTGGAGTGGTGTGTTGGTTGAGGGGGAGCAGAGGTGGTGCTGCAGGATAATGTGCACTACAGGATTATGTGCACTACAGGATTATGTGCACTACAGGATAATGTGCACTACTTAAGGATAATGTGCACTACAGGATAATTGTGCACTACTTAAGGATAATGTGCACTACAGGATTATGTGCACTACTTAAGGATAATGTGCACTACAGGATAATGTGCACTACAGGATAATGTGAACTACTTAAGGATAATGTGCACTACAGGATAATGTGCACTACTTAAGGATAATGTGCACTACAGGGTAATGTGCACTACAGGGTAATGTGCACTACTTAAGGATAATGTGCACTACAGGGTAATGTGCACTACATGATAATGTGCACTACAGGATAATGTGCACTACTTTGGGGGCATGGTGTTGCAGGGAGAACTGTTTTTGCAGGGCTGGTGTTGTCAGTGCTGATAGGGTGATGTATTACCAGAGATTTTAGATACTTTATTGATCCCCAAGGGGAAATTCAAGAGTGTGTGTGGGTGTGTGTGTGTGTGTGGGGGGGGGGGGGGTGTGAGTGTGTGGGTGTTGGTGTGTGTGTGTGTGTGTGTGTGGGGGGGGGGGGTGTGAGTGTGTGTGTGTGTGTGTGTGTGTGTGAGTGTGTTGGTGTTGGTGTGTGTGTGTGTGGGGGGGGGGGGGGGTGTGAGTGTGTGGGTGTCGGTGTGTGTGTGTGTGTGTGTGTAGGTGTGTGTGTGTGTGTGTGGGGGGTGTGTGTGAGTGTGTGGGTGTTGGTGTGTGTGTGTGTGTGTGTTGATGGTCATTCTCCACACACCAGTTCCTGCAGCTGAATGGGGGTGGTGGGAGCTCTGCTGCGTGGGGTTCATGGCCCAGTGGAGCTGCCGGCGGAACTCCTGTCTGTCGTCCACATGGATGTAGTCAAAGACATTCTGGTGCATCACGTCCGTCTGGGGGAGGGGGAGAGAGAGAGAGAGAGAGAGAGAGAGAGAGAGAGGAAGAGAGGGAGAGAGAGGGAACAGAGGGAGGGAGAGAAAGAAAGAGAGAGGGGGGAGAGAAAGCAGAGGAGGAGGTGGTAGGGGGGATGAGAGTGAGATATATCAGTGCACTGACCCATAACCCCTCACACACACACACACCCACACACAGATGCACATGACCTACCCTGGAATTAACGGCAACGAGCCTGCATTGTGTTTGCAATCAGTAGTGCCCCCTGCACTTAACCTCTGAGACGCTTGAGTGAACATCCCTGCTACCTCACCCCGTAGAGAGAGAACAGCCACGAACGCACGCACGCACGCACGCACACAGAGACCCAGCCAAGCCCCAAATGGCCCTATACTCCTCTTCACTCGCGTCTGATTGGCCGGGCCGGGCTCACTCACATCTGATTGGCTGGGCCGATGCTCTGCTTGTCCCATGTAAACACAGATGCCATTTGCGATGTTTGTGCCGAACTTCTGAAGTTAGCATGTTGTAAAGAAGGAATGGGATAAAATAGCCAAGTGTGTGTGTGTGTGTGTGGCTTTCGCAGTGAAGCGTGGAGATACACATTCCAACTCATGTCATCACGCTCTAAACTTAGAATCGGATGTTCCCTCAAATACTCATTAAATTCTTCTGGAACTTGATTTAAAAGCATGACATTTGGAAGCAATCTTTTTTTTTTTCACGACAGATAAAAAAAAAAATATATTTATGCTTGAACACATTGCCAATAAACTGTTTGGTGTGTTTGGATGTTTGGATGTTCTAAAGTGTGGTATCATATAGTTCACTTGAATAGGTTAGATCTGAGAGGGGAAAAGTCCTGGTTTGTTTTGTGTTCATATGCTTCTGTCTTCTGCTATCTTCCTGGAGGTTTGACACATAAATGCTTGACTTGCACTCAGATATTTCATTTGTATCATTTTGGTCAGGCAGCCGTTAAAGTGCCTCTCTAAGGCCCCTCTGGCTCTGAGGTCACGGGGGCCAGCCTTGTTTGTCAAACATCGCGTGACACCGGCTGCCGAGGAACAGCCCTGCCCTGCCCTGCCCTGCCCTGGCGTAGAAGAAGACGGACGAGGAAAAAAAGAAAGAGGGAAGAGAGGGGAAAAAAGAAAGAGGGAAGAGAGGGGAAAAAAGAAAGAGAAAGGGCAAAAACCCATCCCACATTTGTAATTCATCTCCCTTTCCAGCAATAGCTTTGCTTTCTGTCAGGAATGACAGATTCCCTCTAAAATATTCAACCTTCCCCCATAATTTCCACACGGCCCGCACGCAAGGGCTTGAACATTTGCCTTGCAAAACAGCCCCGGCAAGGCAAGCGCACGCAGTGCCGCCACAGCCGTTTCTGCCGTCGGCCAGATCGGGTGACTATTGTGTGAGTTTCACTCGTTAAAAAAACAGAAGGGCAGAAGTAAGTTGTTTCCTCGGCTACAAAGGATGATTGCCATGTCAGAGCCGGGATCAAAGGGACAGCGCTGAACTCCCTGCCTCTCGTGCCGCGCTTTCTTGTGGTGTCACTCTTAAGAAAAGGACTCTCTCTCTCTCTCTCCCTCTCTCTCTCTCTCTCTCCCTCTCTCTCTCCCTCTCTCTCTTTCGCATGTGACTCTTCACTCGGCTGTGTTGTCTTTATTTGCGTTGGTGTTGTGTCTGCTGGCTGCTGTCTGGTGCACTTTCATTAAGATGTGGGTGTTGACACAGACAGAGGCTTCAGATTGGGAGTTGACACACAATGTAACACTTTGATGAACCCACCCCCCACCCATGCACGGCCAGAAATATATGCCAACATAAATTTGCATCTGCAGTGGATGGAGGGGATGGAGCAGCTGGTCTTACACACACACACACACACACACACACACACACACACACACACACACACACACACACACACACACACACACTGCTCCTGCCCCGTTCACCAGGGACTCCGGCAGCAGTTCCGCTGACGTAATCCCCGCGGTCTGTCTCACGGCCCGGACGCGCTCCCCTCCCCACCTCTCTTCCCTGAAATGATGGAACACGAAGACGCACAGAGCTTTGGAAACAGAGACAGAGGAAGATGGGCAGCAACTGACCATTTAAAATGCATCTACACCCGTAAGGGGAGAGCCACTGGGGGAAAGGAGCAAGGTGTGATGACGAGGGGTAGTGACAACCAGCGGTGAGAGGGAGGGGGGATGGAGGGACACAGAAAGTAGGGACAGAGAGAGAGAGGGGGGGAGAGGGAGTAGGGTTTGGCACGCATTTAAGCGCTCCTTTCAGACCACTTCAAGTTTTCATTTCATTTTAATGGCTGTATTATTGCAGCCACTTCCCTTATGGCAAGCAGGAGAGAGGGGGAGAGGGGGAGACATGGAGCAAGAGAGAGAGAGAGAGAGAGAGAGAGAGAGAGAGGGAGAGAGTGAGAGAGAGAAAGAGGGAGAGAGCAGTAAGGCGGAATGATTGCTGTGGGCTTCAACAGCATCCTTGTCTGGTGAGCTCCCGGCGGCCCGTAGAGACCCATAGTGACCCATAGTGATGTAAGGCACTTTATTCGAGGGTCGGAGAGGAAGATTTAAACGGCGCGAGACAGCCACACCGGACGATAGCATCAATAATTAAAGGCCACAACGGAACCCCTTCGCTCAGGGCTTCCTGTTTAACCTGGCTGGGATGTTACCTCCTGACCTGACCTGAGGACAGCAAGGGCCTCCACACACACACTCCACACACACACACACTCCACACACACTCCACACACACACTCCACACACATACTCCACACACACTCCACACACACACGCACACACACACACTCCACACACACTCCACACACACTCCACACACACACTCCACACACACACTCCACACACACACACACTCCACGCTGCCCTGTTCCTGAGCTGGCTGCCTTTGACTCCTGAGAGCCTAAAGCGTGCTCGCTGAGACATTGTAAGATATGGGAGAAGGCTAGCTTGACGAGCCAGACCCACATCAAGATTTCGCAGTGCTCAGTCCGAGGGGCTGTTCGCCAACAGTAACATCCATCTTCTTTGTTTTCAAGTAGCAGGGAATTCACGCCGAACCGTTGCAACTCTGCCATCAATCATTATGTTAAGCCCGCCTACTGATTCTATACACGATGTGATTGGCCTTATCGAAGTTTAATTTTTCCAGGTCGCAAGCCAACGGAGAGTTGTGAGACTGCCCTGGCAGCCAATTACATTTGACTAGATTTCTAGGAGAAGACGTCACCCACTGGAACATGGATGGGAAATCAGGGGGCATCCGTGATGCTGGATATGGTGGATGATATGGTGGGGCATCTGCAATGCTAGATATGGTGGATGATACGTGCTGGATCGATCTGAAGGTCTGCCCGTGTTCTAACCAATGAAATGGCACAGCTGCTATGTAGCATCACCAATAGCATCTGCTTATTTCCACAGTAGCATAGTAATAGCAGGACCATGACAACTGGTCCATTCATCAACATGAAGAGCAACGTGGGGTAACCTGGGTTCATGTGATGTAGGCTGTGTATAATGTATCC
>NW_027468650.1:5792194-5832548 GCF_046254945.1 Alosa pseudoharengus | reverse complement strand
GAGAGCAAACACACACTGCACACACAGAGAGAGAGAGAGAGAGAGAGAGAGAGAGAGAGAGAGAGAGAGAGAGAGAGAGAGAGAGAGAGAGAGAGAGAGAGAGAGAGAGGGGTATATGTATGTATCACATCCGTGTCTCTGTGTTCAGAATGAAAGCAAGCGTGTTAAAATGATGCATCAGAAGGCCAAGTTCCCCTTCACCTACATTCCCGACGCCGAGTGCCAGATTCTGGAGCTGCCCTACGTGGGCAAAGATCTGAGCATGCTCATTATGCTGCCTAATGAGATGGAGGACAACACCACTGGACTAGAGAAGGTAAAACGGCAAACCTGGCAGTGCAGTGCACAGACGTGTCAGAGGGAGCAGTTTATAATATCTATTTATTAGACATGCAAAGGTCACCGTCTCTCTCTCTCTCTGTCTCTCTCTCTCTCAGCTGGAGCAGATGCTCACATATGAGAACTTTGCGGAGTGGACCAAGCCAGACAGGTTGCACACTGTTGAGGTGGAGGTTGGTCTCCCCAAGTTCAAGCTGGAGGAGGAATACGACCTCAAGGAGATCCTGGTGAGCATGGGAATGACGGACGCCTTCAACGAGAGCAAGTGCGACTTCTCCGGCATGTCTCCCTGCGATGACCTTGTTCTGTCCAATGTCGTGCACAAGTCCTTTGTGGAGGTGAATGAGAAGGGCACTAAGGCAGCGGCCGCCACGGCTGTCGTCGCATCTAATTCCTTTTCTAATTCCAAGCCGCCCCCCGAGAGGTTCATGGCGGACCACCCCTTCCTCTTCTTCATCCGACACAACCCCACCCAGAGCGTCCTCTTCTACGGCCGCTACAGCTCCCCTTAAGCTGAGGATGAAATGAAAGAGATGTTATATGTAGGAACATGATGCAGCTGTTACAGTATACCCTCCAGAATTATTGGCACCTTTGGTAAAGTTGACTAAAAAGAAGTATAAATAATAATCTTTTGGTGATTTATTGTACTCCCACAATGAAAACAATGAGGACAAATCCACCCTTGAAGCTCATTTATTCTGAGAAAAAGGAAAATCTGTGCAGGCGCCACTGATTGGGACAGCCTATCAGCAATCACCTTTCAGCTTTCTGCCAAAGTCAACTCCATGGTCAGATTTAGATACAAGATGAAACCATGGATGAAACAATGGATGAAGACGCAACAGGTCCATCGCGGGAATGTGCCAACCTGTGGCCACACCTCGCCAGACTATTTCAATTTTCTGAACAAGTTAATGATAGTTTTCGCTTCAAGTGTTTCAATTACAAAATAGTATTTTGTATTTTAAATACATGTATTAGAAATACTGCCCATCCCTGCCAACATGGTAAAAAGATGAAAATTATTTGATTTTACTTTCAATTCCTTTTACATTCTCCAAGTAACATTAACATTTTTCATAACTCCATGTAGGACGTTTCTGTAAATGTAAACTGTGGCAGTAGTAATGCAATATTTAGAAAATGTAGGCTACTCTCATCTGACTGTTGTACTTTTACTTGTACTTGAGTAAAATTTAGCAAAGGGTATCTGTGTTTTTACTCAAGTAATGAAGTAAGTGATGTGTACTCTGTCCGCCTTTGTTGTCACCCCTGAAAAATCGTATATACAAGACCTAACAGAAGCATTTTCCTATGTAATTTCAACTTATTTAAGTGTCAGAGTGTCTGTGAACTTTCAGAAGTAGTTAATTTCTTTTTCACTATGGTATGAAAAGGTAAAAGAAAAGCTTACTTACGCTGAGGCAATTAGAAAGGTAAAGTCTAATGACGATACTAGTAGATCAGCACCTGTGACAACCCCCAGTTCAAAGCATACGTTAATGTTGCAATGTTACCAAGTATCAGTGTGCACAGACATTTTGGGGGGCAGGTGCTCAGGAGGGGGGGAGGGGGCACTTTTTAGCTCACGTGAAATACTTAATTATAAAAAAAAAATCACACACACATGTTGAATGAAATTTGACTTGTGCTGCAATTAGTAAATCAATATACAATTAAGACAATAAATAGACCAAAATGTGTTAATTTATGTTGCCTAACAAAACCTATACAACAGAAAACGTTCGTCTTAACACATAGATTTGCAATTGCAAACTCTACCGAAATTATTTGTAGCCTATGTGGTCGTCCTCACGTTATCTGTCATTGACTTGGGCTACAGCGTAAAACTTTATCAGGTGACCAGTCGGCTAAAAATGCTTAGTTGTTTGATGCTGTATGAGACATTTTACTGCACAATAAAATGATTACACGTTGGGCTTAGAGGGCAAACTGTACGATTTTACTTGATCTGTAAGACAATAAAGAGACCAAACATGAGGAGTTATAGTGGGCTACTGACTGACATTACATGAATGCAGATGGGCAGTAATGGGGAACTTCCCGTTTCTTCTGTCACAAATGAATTGTTGCCTAACAAAACATATACAACAGAAAACGTTCTTCTTAACACATACATTTGCAAAATCTACCGAAATTATTTGTATGTGGTCGTCACGTTATCTGTCATTGATTTGGGCTACAGTGTAAAACTTTATCTAGCTTCATCTAACTAGTTTATCAGGTGACCAGTCGGCAAAAATGCTTGTTTGGTGCTGAATGAGACATTTTACTGCACAACAAAATTATTACATGTTGGGCTTAGAGGGCAAACTGTAAGATTTTGCTTGATATGTATGTTACCTGGCTGATGGGGCACGGGAGAAGCAGCCTGTCAGCGACCATGCCTGCTATCTGAAGACTCGCGACCGCGCGAGTTCACGTGACAAAGGAAGAGAGATAGGTCGGATATGCGTGCGCAAGGAGGTGGCTCATTTCGGGGCATTGTTTCAGTCGTTTTTAATGACTCAGGTTTTCAAAAGATCATTTCAAAACCGACCTCAGTAAAATCTTAATAATATTAATAATAAAAAAAAGTTTCAAAAGGGCATTTTCGTTGATAAAGGGCAAACTTCCTAGTGCCGTAGCACCACCTAGGGTCTATGTATGCACGCCTATGCCAAGTATACACTTATAGTGGAAAAGAGACAGTTTGTAGCGTTTATGGTGGAAATCCGGTAACACTTTATTTGAAGGGGTCTACATAAGGGTGACATGTAACCGTCATAAGAATGACATGACGCATGTGATGCAAATTAATGACAGATTATTGATGTTTATGACTGTTGTCATAATGTGTCATTCGGTTTTTGGAATGTCAAGTTGACATTGTTTGGGTGTCATCATTATGACACCTTGACATTAGCCAAGATGACATTATTTGACGGTGTCTTTGTCATGACAACTTGACATTAGCCAAGAAAATGTAACCCGTTTACAATATTGTCATGACAACTTGACATTTGGCATGATATTGCCATGACAACTTGACATGTAACTGTGTTTGGCCTGACTTATCTTCTAGGTTTGTGAAGTGATGAGCTTGAACTTGAGTAGCCTACATTTTCTAAATATTCTAAGAGATAATGGCACTGAGGCAGTAACCAGCAGAGAAAATGCTGAGATGCTTGCAAAGGAAATCCTTTACTGTTGTGCCCAGGCATATATAGCTGAACAGGGAGAACTAAGATAATTGTAAAAGCGGCAGAAAAGTATTTGGAAATGGAAGACATGTCAGTAGAGATCATTTAATGCAACACTTATAACAGGGATATCAGATTCACAGTCAACATGTGATGGTGGAGATTAATGATGCTAATCATTCTACAGTGGAATGCGAGGAGCCTAATTGCAAACAGCACATTCAGGACCAATCAGTTAAACCTAACATTATCTGCATTCAGGAATCCTGGCTAAAACCCTCACTTGACTTTACATTGTATGGCTATACAGCAGTGCGTAAGAACCCTTGCTCATCCAACATGGTTAATGTACTGTATAGAGCTATCAACAGTAGTGAAGACCTTGAGATAATTATAATTGAGGCATGGGCAGACGGAGATGGGCATATCATTAGATTAGATCAGATTAGATTAGATTCAACTTTATTGTCATTGTGCAGAGTATCATTGGGGAGTTTATAGATGAAAATCAGTTAGTGTGCAGAGTATCATTGGGGAGTTTATGGATGATAATCAGTTAGTGTGTCTTAATGATGGAAGAGGCACTAGGTATGACGCAGCTCATGGTGTAGAATCTGCAATTGATCTTACTTTTGCATCACAACAACTAGCAGTGACAATGCAATGGGCAGTGACCACTATCCTATCTGGGTTAAGATAAGGAATCAAAATATTAGTTTTGAAGAAAATTGTATTCCAAGATGGAGAATGAAAGAGGCCAAATGGGGGCTGTATAGTTTTAAAACAAGCAGCAAATTAATTGAAGTCATGCCAAATTTGAGTGACGACATTGAGGAGTTGAACAATATGATTATTAACATAATACATGAGTCGGCAGAGGAAACAATAGGTAAAACATCTGGAGCAAAGAAGAAGAAAATGGTCCCATGGTGGTCTGATGAGTGTAGAGAGGCTGTTAAAAACAGGAATAAAACCCTTAAAATGGTTACATCTAATCATTCATTTGATCATGTTTGAGTATAAAAAAGCACAGGCTAAAGCCAAACGAACTAGAGAAGCCCAAAGGAAATACTGGAGAGATTTCTGTAGTAATATTGGGACAGGAATAAAGGTTAAGGACACATGGGGAATGATCAGAAAGATGGGCGCCATAAGAAGGGACTTTTCAGTAAGAGATAATGGCACTGAGGCAGTAACCAGCAGAGAAAATGCTGAGATGCTTGCAAAATCCTTTGTAAGGATACATAGCTCACAGAAGCTCTCCAGTGAAGAGCTAGCTATAAGAATGAGGACCATTGAAGAAAATAAAGATATGCTGGGGATGAAAGTTGTAGGGGAGAGCTCACTAGATGCAGATTTCACACTGTTTCAACTTAAAAGAGCATTGATAGGTGTTAAAATACCTCACCAGGGAGATGGGATATGCTATAAAATGATTGAAGAACTATCTGATGTGGCAAAAAATGTGATACTGGTTTTATATAACAAAATTTGGGAGTGAGGAAAGCTGCCCACTGGGTGAAAACACTCAGTAATAGTCCCTAGACCCATTTACAGAAAACGGGTCTATGGGAAACGAATGTCAAAAGCTACAGACCAATATCTTTAATGTCTAACCTATGTAATCTCATGGAGAGGATGATTACTAAAAGGTTAGTGTACAAATTAGAAAGCAGAGGGATGATCACACCATACCAGAGTGGTTTCCGTAATGGAAGAACAACTATCCTGTATTCCGCCTGGAGAATGAGGTACGTAAAGCACAAGTTAACAAAGAATCTGTTGTGGCAACCTTTCCTGACATAGAGAAGGCTTATGACATGCTGTGGAAAGAAGGACTTTTAATTAAGTTGAATAAAAATAGGTGATAAACGGAAATAGGTGGTAAAATATTCAACTGGATCAAAGATTTTTTAAAGGGTAGAACCATAGAGGTGCAGGATAGGGTCAGTCATCTAGCACATACACAATAGAAAATGGCACCCCACAAGGTAGTGTGCAGTCCAATTCTGTTTAATATAACGATTAATGATGTCTTTGGTGGAGTGAATCAGGGGATATATTCAGATGATGGGGTGTTGTGGGTGAGGGGCCGTAATATGGACAACTTACAGCAAAGGATGCAAACAGCAATTAGTAAGGTTGGAAAATGGTCATTTGACTGGGGGTTCCACCGTTCAGTGGAAAAAACGCAATTCATCTGTTTCTCTAAGAAAAAGGTAAAACCCACAATAGATCTTAAGATATGGACAATCTCTCAAACAGGTCAATGACTTAAAATTATGGACAAGTGTAAAAAACCAATCAATCTTTTGAAGTGTCTTTCAGGGTACAGCTGGGGGGGTCAGGCTCTTTTTATAATTTATATTCAGTATACAAATCAGCAGCAAAAACTATGAGCTGAACTGGACAGGGTGCAGGCCAAAGCTCTCCGGCTGTGTAGTGGAGCCTTCTGAACATCACATCCCAGCGCCGTAAGTAGAAGTAGGGGAGATGCCTTTAAGGGGAGAGGCCTTTAAATCTCTGGAGTAGGGGAGATGCCTTTAAATCTCTGGAGTAGGGGAGATGCCTTTAAATCTCTGGAGTAGGGGAGATGCCTTTAAGGGGAGATGCCTTTAAATCTCTGGAGTAGGGGAGATGCCTTTAAATCTCTGGAGTAGGGGAGATGCCTTTAAATCTTTGGAGTAGGGGAGATGCCTTTAAATCTTTGGAGGTTAAAACTCTCTCGCATATTGGGGCATGAAAACTACACACCCTACAAAACTGGTGTTAGAAGAATGCTGGGAATATGGTTGCATTGCGATCTGTAGTTTTGGATGGAATAGATAGATAGATAGATACTTTATTGATCCCCACGGGGAAATTCAAGGTCTTAGTAGCATACAGACATCACACACAACATTCACTAACAACAGAAAAAGTAATAAAAGTATGTAATATAAAAAACACAACTAAGCAATAAGGACAGTAGAAGATACAGAATATACTAAAAAACAAATTATACTAAATAACACTAAACCTAAATCAAGTCTAAAACAGGATCCACATGGTGTGCTTAGGGGTGATTAAGCATGAGGCGCTTGCAATGACTGAGGCAGAGACTGAGCCTGTGAGTCTCTGTGCATAGTGAGGAAGGTGCTCTGTGAGAGTGAGTGTCATGGTGATGGTGCAAATGAGTCCAACAGTGCAAGAATAAAGTCTAGAGACCAGCATAAAATAAATATGGACATATAAGAGATAGGCAAGGCAATATAAAAAACTATAAATAAATAAAAACTATATCAGTGCAAGAATGGGTTGACGTAATAGGGTTACAGCCATTATACAAGTATTGATTATAAAGCATTAAGTATTAAGTAAAGGTATAAAGTGTGGCCACAATCCGGCTGTGGGATGGAGGGAGGGATTATGCTTATGTGCTAATATAGCACGCAAACAGTGAAGCAGTAAGACAGTGGTAAAAAGTGGCTAGTGGACAGACAGTACACGGGTGGAGAGGCAGACAGACTGCGGAGAAGTCTATCACTCCTTATCCCTTAAAGGAACAGTATGTAAGATTGTGGCCAAAACTGGTACTGCAATCACTTTCAAATTACTGTAGAGCGGTGTATCCCCTCCCCCTCCCTCCTGACTAGCAGAGCTGGCAACCTGGATGCCGAAACACTACGGACTTCGTGATTAGTAGACAGGTGGAGGGTGGCGCATCAGGCCAAAACACAACAAGACAACATCAACATCAGTTGAGGGCTGCAACTTCACTTTTTAAATGACAATATCCTGGCCGGACTACTGTTGTCAGTGATATAAGTATTTTAAATGAACATGATTTCTTAATGTCTAGTGACATATCAGGGCCATTTTATGATTAATTGAAATACATTTCTTACATACGGTTCCTTTAAGTGAAGCATTGAACAGTTCAATGGCCGTGGGGACAAAATGACTTCCTCAGTCTGTCTGTTGTGCAAGGCAGTGAGCAAAGGCTCCAGCTGATCAAGCTCTTCTGCTTTGTAATAGTGCTGTGGAGTGGATGACACTCATTGTCCAAAATGTTGATCAGTTTGTTCAGGGTCCTTTTGTCAGATATTGAAGTGATGCACTCAAGTTCAGCTCCCACTACAGAGCCAGCTTTATATTTATATAAAAATATAAGACAGGATTGTATCAAAGTGTACAGCAGTATCTAGAAGTAATGTAGCCTATGATGACACAGTACAAATATTTACAGATGCATCCAAAAAAAACAGCAGGTAAAACAGGGGTGGCTGTATACATTCCTAAATGTCATAATACAAAAAAGAACCTCAGACCACCTCTCAATCTTCTCTGCAGAGATGATGGCCATCATAATGGCACTATTGGGTGGAAGAAGTGAAGCCATATAAATCTGTTTTCTGTTCAGAATCGATGTCCTTCCTATAGCATCCAAATCTGCATGCAGACAGGATCTTTTAGATGAAGTTCATCAGATGATTTTCAGGATAGCTCAACAGAAGCTATAAATAGCTACAGTTCACTTGGGTTCCAGCGCACACAGGTATTGAGGGCAATGAGAAGGCAGACAAGTTGGCAAAAGAAGCACTTAAAGCAGAACAAGTAGTACAGGTTCATGAAACATGAGACAAGAATGTGCCCATATTGTACGGAAACAGAAACCGTGAAGCATACTTCTGACATGCAGTAGGCCTATAGGCCTACTCTGAGGGTAACAGATAACTCTGTTACTCTGAGCAACCTAAGTCTACCATAGTCTACAACTAGCAACAAGACTTTAGCCCTTTTTTATTTATTATTATTATTATTATTATTATTATTATTATTATTATTATTGCACAAAGAGTGCATGCTGGCAATACAATTCCCTGATGAAGAAGAAGAAGAAGAAGGAGAAGACCATAGACAGTAAATACGCAGACCACGTTCTTTCAATCTTATAGCACCCTTTTACTGTCTATGGTAGCACCGCCCTCAACAAATGCGTTGACACTTCCGGGATTTTGTCTGTGCGGAAGCGGTGTTTCTGTGCTTATCAATAGACATAGTCCAGGAAGGATAAATATGTCATAAACTCTGAATATCGTTTCGTATGAATAGTTATGTTAATTGTCGAGGTGCCGACACAGTGAATGATCAGTAGGATGACTTATTTAGCAGAATGGGACCGAACATCCTAGTGAGCTAGCGAGAGCTGCAGTGCAATGCAAAGCAAAGCAAAGCATAGTGAACAAGGTAATGATGTTGTGAAGGGAATTTAGCTTTCTAACTAACTAGCTAATTCCTTACAAAGCGGATAATGATCGTTGGTGACTCGCTGTGAATAAGTAAAGTCAGTAGGCTACTATAAAAGAGGAAAGCATGGCGTTTTCAGGGCAAAAAACCCTCTCTCAACTGATGAGAATGCACACGTTGCTTAGTTTTGCACTTGTGATGCGGCTACTGCTGCTCGGGTTTGGGATTTATCAGGACAGAACAATGATCGTGAAATACACAGATATCGATTACCATGTGTTTACAGATGCGTCAAGATACCTCACTCAGGTAGGCACGAAAGAGTAGGCTACTGTAAAAGCCTTGAGCTGAGTTTTTTTATGCCTTACTGTCTGGTCAGGTTGAATTGTGGATCCTCTCTCTCTCTCTCTCTCAAACACACATACACACTCACACACACCACACCATTGTCAAGATCACGTTCATGGATTACAGGAAAAGGTATGGAGGGGACACGTAACTGACTTACACTAGTGAATTGTGTTTAAAATGTTCAATCAAAAAACAAGCAAATCTTCTTTCACTCTTTCAAACTGATGTTTATCTGCTGCCAGAATTCCAGTTATTGCTGATTATTGTGTACATTTTAGTTGCTCTTCAATGCATGCTTAATTTCCCTTCTTAAATAAAACAATGCATGCTTAATTTCCCTTCTTAGATAAAACAATTCATGCCTAATTTCCTTTCTTAGATAAAACAATTCATGCTTAATTTCCCTTCTTAGATAAAACAATTGCAAAAGGGTTCTCGACTATTGTAGAAAGAAATGGCTGATCTTTAGTGCAACCATTCATCCAATGTTCAAAAGGCACTCTGCTTACTAATCTGATATGACTGGCGTTCTATACATTACCCCTTATGTAATCAATGTGACCGGTGTTCTATACATTACCCCTTATGTAATCAATGTGTTACAGTCGTCTCTTTGCTTTGCCCCTCTGTGTGCCTACAGGGTGAGTCTCCGTACAACAGGTCCACTTATCGCTACACTCCCCTCCTGGCCTGGATGCTGACCCCCAACATCTACCTGACGTTCGTCTTCGGGAAGCTGCTGTTCGTGGCGTGCGACGTGCTAACGGGCGTGCTCATCCAGCGGCTGCTCCTGCTGCGCGGTCTCTCGACGGAGGCGGCCGGCCTCCACAGCGCCCTCTGGCTGCTGAACCCGCTCCCCGCGGGCGTGTCCACGCGCGGGAACGCCGAGTCCCTGCTGTCGGCGCTGGTGCTGGGGACGCTGCTGTGTCTGGAGCGGAGACGGACGCTGGCCGCCGCCCTGCTCTACGGACTGGCCGTGCACATGAAGATCTACCCGGTGACGTACGCGCTGCCCATCGCCCTGTCCCTGCAGGCGAGGGAGCCGGGAGGGGGCCCGTCCGGCGGGAAGAGGAGCGGGACGCTCTGGGCGTTTGTCCGCAGGCTGTTGAACAGAGACCTCCTGATGTTCGCCTTCGTCTCTGGAGGGCTTTTCTGTGGACTCACTCTAGTGTTCTATCGCATGTGAGTTTTCAGAATTGCTCTTATCTTGAAAAAACGAATATAATTTTTTATACCCTTGATATATAATGTACCCATCTATCTTGGGCACTTGTAAAATTGAGCCCTTGACACCCTGGTCTATACTGACAGTGTGCTTGCCTGTCCCTGGTTTATTCTGACAGTGTGTGTGTGTGTGTGTGTGTGTGTGTGTGTGTGTGTGTGTGTGTGTGTGTGTGTGTGTGTGTGTGTGTGTGTGTGTGTGTGTGTGTGTGCGTGCGTGCGTGCGTGCGTGTGTGTGTGTGTGTGCTTGCCTGTCCGTTTCATTGACGGTGTGCTTGCCTGTCTGCATTGTGTGCGTGTTGTGTGTGTGTGTGTTTGTGTGCGTGTGTGTGTGGGCGGGCGTGTGTGTGTGGGGGGGGTGTGCTTGCCTGTGTGTGTGTGTGTGTGTGTGCAGTGGTTGGTTCAGTGTTCAGCTGTAACTGTGGATGCAGTGTATTCGCAGAGCTGATCCCTCAGTGTTCACACCTGAGTCTACAGGTGACTCTGTTAGTCTCCGCTCCTGACGTGAGTCTTCCTCTGGGCAGGTACGGCTGGGAATTCCTCCACGAGACCTACCTGTACCACCTGACCCGGCGCGACATCCGGCACAACTTCTCGCCGTACTTCTACCTGCTGTACCTGACGGCGGAGAGCGCGTGGAGCCCGGCGCTGGGCGTAGTTGCCTTCCTGCCCCAGGCCGCGCTGCTGCTCCTGACCTCGCTGGCCTTCCACGCTGACCTGGCCCTCTGCTGCTTCCTCAACACCGCCATCTTCGTCACCTTCAACAAAGTCTGCACCTCGCAGGTCCGCACACCCCACACACACCTACCACAAACACAGACGCCTGCCATGTCCACAGACACCTACCACATCCAGACACTTACCACAGCCACAGACGCCTGCCACGTCCACAGACACCTGCCACATCCACAGCCACAGACACTAACCACAGCCACAGACGCCTGCCACGTCCACAGACACCTGCCACATCCACAGCCACAGACACTAACCACAGACACAGACGCCTGCCACGTCCACAGACACCTACCACATCCACAGCCACAGACACCTACCACGTCCACAGACACCTACCACGTCCACAGACACCTACCACGTCCACAGACACCTACCACGTCCACAGACACCTACCACGTCCACAGACACCTGCCACATCCAGACACCTACCACATCCAGACACTTACCACAGCCACAGACACCTGCCACGTCCACTGACACCTACCACAGCCACAGACACCTACCACATCCACAGCCACAGACACCTACCACAGCCACAGACACCTACCACAGCCACAGCCACAGACACCTACCACATCCACAGAAGCAGAGCTGGGTGGGCCATGGCAACACCGTCTGGTTGAGATCTGATGTAAAGACAAAGCGAAGCAAATAACGGCAGTTAATAGCCTATTATCTTACTTTGTGGAAATCGTGAGTTAAAATGTTTGTTGTCAGCACTTTTGATCTTTTGAATGACTCATCATTTGTGTTGACTGTTAAAGGAACCGTATGTAAGAAATGTATTTCAATTAATCATAAAATGGCCCTGTTATGTCACTAGACATTAAGAAATCATGTTCATTTCAAATACTTATATCACTGACAACAGTAGTCCGGCCAGGATATTGTCATTTAAAAAGTGAAGTTGCAGCCCTCAACTGATGTTGATGTTGTGTTTTGTCATGTCATGTTGACATGACAAAACACAACATGATGCGCCACCCTCCACCTATCTACTAATCACAAAGTCAGTAGTGTTTCAGCATCTGGGTTGGCAACCTCGAGTCAGTAGGAGGGGGAGGGGATACACCGCTCTACAGTAATTTGAAAGTGATTGCAGTACCAGTTTTGGCCACAATCTTACATATGGTTCCTTTAACATTCAGTTTGTAGCCTAAGAAAGTCACAAACGTTTGGCTGACATGGTAGCCTATGGGATTCATTTATCATTGTTAATTACATTGCCAAATATAGGCTGGGCCAAAAAAAAACATTTGTCTTTGCTACAGCGTAACTTAATAAAGAATTTTATCTTAACGAAAAAACAGAAATGACTGAGTAGATCACCTATATTGAGGTATAGCCGAGTTTAAAGTTGCGATGCACCCTTTGGCGCGTAATACAGGAAAATTCCCGACACTGCAAAAACTTCTTAACAAACAAACAATTGTTGTCCAGAGCTCAATGTTCCATCAGTCGGCGTCAACAAAGTAAATCATGCAGATCAAACGTTTAGTACCAAAATTAAAAAAAAAAGATTCAGACTGTGAGTGGAGAAAGGGATGCAGTGTGAGGAGTTGGGTCATAAGCAGCTGGCCGCGGACTCCAACATAGGCCTTCAACAACGTTGGAGCAACAGCTCCTTACAAAAAAGAACTAGGCTAAAGTATACTAGGCCTATAAGATTTCTATAGTAAAGTATCAGTAAGTATAAGTGTAAGGAAGTGTATATATACTCTTTTTATCCCGTGAGGGAAATTTGGTCTCTGCATTTATCCCAATCCGTGAATTAGTGAAACACACACAGCACACTGAACACACAGTGAGGTGAAGCACACACTAACTCAGACCAGTGAGCTGCCTGCTACAGTTTAGGTGCCTTGCTCAAGGGCACTTCAGCCATGGATGTGAGCATGGGAGAGCAATGCTCAACCACTTCCCCCACCTACATTTTTCCTACTGGTCGAGGATCGAACCGGCAACCCTTCTGTTACAAGCCCGAAGCCTTAACCAGTAGGCCACGGCTGCCCAACAATGTAGTACTATGTAGTAGCCTATATTGTAACATAATAATGTAATCCAAAATATTAAATGATTTCTATAGTTCTTAATCGTAAGGGGTTTCAGCTCATGATTTTTTTTTTTACTTTAACCCCTGATTATGTACACTACCGGTCAAAAGTTTGGGGTCACTTATTATAAACAATTGCAAAAGGGTTCTCGACTATTGTAGAAAGAAATGACTGATCTTTACTGCAATATCTACTGCAAGCCCATTATCAGCAACCATTCATCCAATGTTCCAAAGGCACATTCTGCTTACTAATCTGATATCATTTTAAAAGGCTATATGAGAAAACAATGGAGAACCCTTTTGCAATTACTGTATGTAAGCACATAATGTAATCTGAAACCTGCTGCCCTGATTAAAAAAAACAATGCAACTGATCTCAGCTGGTATTGTCTATAATGGAGTGGAATGGAAATGTCTAAGTGACCCCTAACTTTTGACCGGTAGTGTAAGTACAGCATAAGAATGGTAAGTAGGGTTAAATGTGCAATACTAATTGTTTTGAGGTTAAAACATTTGACTGCATTTGGCCTGCATTTAATCTTTATTTTTTCCTGTTTTGGTTTTCAGCATCAGTTAACTGCTCTGCTGATGTTTATGTTCTGTTTGTTTGTTTCCCTGTAGTACTTCCTGTTTATGTTCAGTTTGTTTGTTTCCCTGTAGTACTTACTGTTTATGTTTTGTTTGTTTGTTTCCCTGTAGTACTTCCTGTTTATGTTCTGTTTGTTTGTTTCCCTCTAGTACTTCCTGTTTATGTTTTGTATGTTTGTTTCCCTCTAGTACTTCCTGTTTATGTTCTGTTTGTTTGTTTCCCTCTAGTACTTCCTGTTTATGTTCTGTTTGTTTGTTTCCCTCTAGTACTTCCTGTTTATGTTTTGTATGTTTGTTTCCCTCTAGTACTTCCTGTGGTACCTGTGTCTGTTGCCGCTGGTTATTCCCCACCTCACTTTGTCTCTTAAGAAAGGAGTTGGGATGCTGGCGCTCTGGTTTGCTGGACAGGTATCTATAGACATGCCATAAATCAACATATCATTTGAATGAAAAATGTCTTTCATTTTCTTTTATTGTATAGACTTGCTTGTGTATCAGAACGTTCTTTATTTATATAACGAGACGGGGTGTGCAAGGCTCTCCCTGGTTAGTTTGTGGATCAAACACACTCTCACTTTGTCTTTCTCTTTCTGTTTCCACGACGATAGGCCATTTGGCTGGCTCCAGCGTACTACCTGGAGTTTGAGGGACGCGATGCGTTCCTTCTCATCTGGCTCGCTGGACTGCTCTTCCTCAGTATCAACACTTACATCATGGTCACAATCATCTCCCATTACAGGCCACTGTCTATCAAGAAGAGGCCCAAAACGGACTGAATTGTCAGAGAAAAAGACGTTTGGTTGGAGTTGTCACTACATAGAGAGAAACGGACGTTTGGTGCTCGGACTGAGTTGTCACCACATGCAAAGAAACAGACCTTTGGTTCTGTGTTTGTTCCCTTGTGGGCCTTTTGTGGTGCTCCGCAGATCTAAAAATGGAGTGGCTTACACATTTGGCTGCAAACAACTAGGTCATGCCCTCGATGACCCTGATGGTGCAGTACAAGGAATAACCAGTAGATGGCACACTGTTCACAAGAGTGAGGCTATTCATGCACTTAAGGATATTCAGGATGTAAACAATAACATCACGGAGAGGGAAGCCAACAAGCAGCAGTGTGCATGGACTTGCGTGTTGTTCCGGCTCAAAACTCTTCTCTGTTTCTCTCTGTACATTGGGCCCGGTGTAAAACTGGCTGAATAACCTCTTTGAGATGTTCTGATAGAGATGAATGGAATGGCGTGGACATGAGGGGATGATGGGTCTGAACAGAAGGATATTAAGGTGTTCTGCTGGAGAGAGAACGTGTGTGTTGAAGAGAGAGGGGCCCTAGAGATGGAGGTCTGAAAGAAATCCAAAATACATTTTAGCACCAAATATATTTAACCACATAGACTGAGTTAGTCAGATGAAGGCCCTTCGTCAGATCAAGCTCTTGACTACTGCCCCTTAAAGTGCTGTTCCGGAAGCGTCCACTAAGGGGCAGTGGCTGCCCAGTCAAGGTCTTGAGCAGAGCTGCATATCCTTGCATGCCCTCCGGGGTAATCGGGGCAGTACAGCGCGAGAGCAACTCAAAACAAACAGTAATGGAGACTGCTTCTGCTTCTTTTCTGCCCCGCTGGAGGTTAGGACCAGATAAGTCCCTCTATTTTGGGCGGCCAGTTGGAGCGGTCCAGAGGAATCATCTCCTCTAGAGTCGACTTGTGCAACCTTTTGACCCAAAACTCTGTACGCGCCTGGGTGCCCTGCTGTAAAGAAAAGGTCTTGGGGGAAATAAATCATAGGGACTGGTCTCTGTGGATGTATTCTTTTGTGTGTGTGTGTGTGTGTGTGTGTGTGTGTTGTGTGTGTGTGTGTGTGTGTGTGTGTGTGTGTTGGGGGAATTGCACTTGCACTACATTTAGTGCGCATCCATGAATGTGTGTACACATATTTATTTATTTATTTATTTATTTATTTCTATGCAGTATTTGAGTCATTGTGATGCGCTCTGTGGCCTCTCCAGATACGGCCCAGATACGGCCCAGGTACAGCCCAGCACTCTGTCCCCCTACTCTACAGTCCTTCCGCTCTGTGTGTCCAGAGCGGGGAGTACAGGCCTTATGTTTTGATGAATTTTTCCTTTTACGGCCTTAGTGGCTAAATGTAGCTTAAAGCAACACCAAAGAGTTTTTTGTACCTTAAAATAATGTTTCCAAAATTGTTTCCGTGGTTCATCAACTCCTAACAGGGTGAACGGCACTTCTGCATTCGCTTCGCGGCCCTCTATCGGCTATAACCGCACTATGTAAGTTTGCCAGATCGGGTAGCGGGCTTGTAGTTCGATGGAATGAGACATAAGAAACTACACATTTGACTTGACTTGACATGATGTCGCAATACATAATACTTTCATAAAATCATGCAACATGCAACATTCGTTATTTGCAAAGCCGTTGCTGGATAAACAAATAGCGTGCGTGCAACAGAGGAAAAGTTCTTTGGTGTTGCTTTAATAGTTTGAGTGATTAGGATCGATCTCTGACCAAAAGGCCTCCTAGCCTTGCGTATGTGGCACTTAACGAGAGAAGAGGTGGTGGCTATGTTTGCATGTTAACTCAACTCCTCTCTTGCTGCCCTGCCACCTGACGACCGCCCCCCCTCCCAAGTCACTTCAGGATGAGTGACATTGGCTTCACACCCTGCGAGGCTGCCTAATTTGGAGGCGTGGTCAATCAGAAAGGATGGTGTCACAATAATGACAGGAGGCGTGGTCAATCAGAAAGGATGGTGTCACAATAATGACAGGCAGCATGACTGGTCACGCAAGCCCCTGCAACACAGCTTATGGTCCTAGCGGATAACCTTTCACCGCCCCCCCCACCCCACCCCCTCGCTGCACATCTCCCCTCTCCCCTGCACTCAGCCCGGTCCTGATGCGGTTGTCATAGCGCATAAAGCATCCCCTCTAGCGGTGTTTGTGCCATTGAGAGGCAGGCTGGCTCTTCCCAGCTGCGCAGTCGACTCCATGAAGATAGCGTGCAGCCTGCGGCGTGCTCATGTGAACACTGCTGGAGGATGAAACATTTAAAACTGAAACCTCTCTCTCTCTCTCCCCCCTCTCTCTCTCCCCCTCTCTCTCTCTCTCTCCCCCCCTCTCTCTCTCCCCCTCTCTCTGTGTGGCTGGCGTTCCTCTTAACCTGAATCGCAGAGCGACGCGGCTTCCTGCTCAAACCTCGGAGAACAATAGAGCGCTGCGTGACCTCTGACCTGAAGAGATTCGGAGTGAGATAAAGCACAACGCATCACTGCTGCCAGAAGTGCTCCATCCTTTTTCTCATTGGTGTGAGCTGAGCTCAGTGTAATGTGGTGTTATGCAGAGTTGCCACATCCCTCCCTGGCACTTAATTAGTGTACATTTGATACATTAGGAATGTACAGTATGTCCGCACGCCTCAGTAAAAGTCAGCTTGAAAACTTGAGCTACTGAGATCCTCGTGAAATTCCACTCGTTCACAGTGGAGTGGAGAAAATACACAAGAGAAAATCATGTCAGGATTTGTTTGTCTTTCTTTGTTAAAAAAAACTGTGATAGTGGGTCATAGCTAACTAGATACCCCCCCCCCCCCCCCCAAAGAAAGAGAGCCTAAACTGACCATCTGGAAGCATTGGATTTCTAGTGGGGAGCGCACAAGATGAGCTTATATCCCTAATCCCACATCCCGCACCAGTGTTCACTGTTTACCACTGTCCAAAAACAGTGGATTTCCCCTCTACATCCTCCATTTTGGCCGCTGTGGAGCACATGGGCGATTTAAAAGAGGTGCCGGTGTGTGTGTGTGTGTGTGTGTGTGTGTGTGTGTGTGTGTGGGGGGAGGGTGGGGGTCCACTGTTCCAGGGGATTAGTTTGGGAAGGGCACAGGACTTGCTGTGAAGGTCTGGACGCCCCGGCGGTGTGGATCCCGACCCCCTGCGGAACACAGGCGGGTGTGTGTGTGTGTGAGGGGCATCGGTGGGCAGCTCGGCCGCTAACAGACGCTCAGCGCCGTGGTCAATGCTTTAGAAACACACGGCAGGACTTGGCCCGCAGGAGCAGAGCTCTGGTGTGTGTAACTCCTGCTCCTCACAGGTGGTGTGCCATGAAGCTTCTCCCGTTGGCTCCCTGCAAACCCCATTGTTAGAGAACAAGCCTGTTTTTCTAAAAAGTGGAGTTTAAGGCCTGTTCTTCATCAAATAGCCCAAAGTTGCCGCATGAAAGGGATTTCTTCAAAACACAAAATCGATTTACATTTCTTTAGTCAAGGAAGAGGAAATGGCATTGCTCATGTTGAAGCTCACACACACAGAAAGAGTTCACTGGCAGAAGGAAAACCACCAATGCCAATCAACACCATAAAGGGGAGTTGTGTTAATTATTGTTTTGCTGGATACTCATTAGCAATTACATCCATTACTAGAGAATGTCATTTTCTACCCCTAACACGCAAGTTTCAGAGTTTCGAAACAGAAGCTTTTGAAATCGTCAGAAGTTGGAAACCCCAAACATAAACACAGTGTCAGAATGGTCAGAATTGGACCAAGTCTCTTTGGAAAACTGAGAATTGTAACAGCTTTGTGGTCCTTGGCTTTTTCATGTGAAAAGTTCCCAACGCTCCCTGGTGCGGCCTCCCTGTGCCAACGGATCGAATTCTGCTGGTGTGAGAATAGCTCTGGCTCCGAACCTTGCTACTCTTAGATTTTCCAACCGACGATATCCACTCCACGCCAAAAGACCGAGGCTGTCCGCGCGTAAGTCCATTACATGCCTCGGAAATTGGAGCGGCATCTTGATGTGTGAGCTGCATATGCGCCCTCTCTCTCTCTCTCTCTCTCTCTCTCTCTCTCTATCTGGATTGTGCTTCTGACAAAGCTACAGCACGTTCAGCAGCAACCTCCAGAGAAACAGACGCCTGGCTCAGGTAGACGTGGAAGGGATTGCCATTTCATTTGATCCTGTTGGCAGGCTTTCGTTACGGGTGAAAAAAAGAACAGTTTGTTGGCCCTCCTCGATTAGGCTTTTTAGGCTGGGTGTGTAGGCTGAGAGGTGTGCTTCACTCTCTCCTGCATCTCTCCGTGTGTAGGCTGGGAGGTGTGCTGCTTCACTCCTGCATATCTCACTATACATTGCTTTGATGGTCCTGACTTATTATTACTACGGCTAGATATAGTATACCATATAACCGGCTAGATATAGTATACCATATAAGCTAGATATAGGATACCATATAAACGGCTAGATATAGTATGCCATATAAGCTAGATATAGGATACCATATAAACGGCTAGATATAGTATGCCATATAAGCTAGATATAGTATACCATAAGCTAGATATAGTATACCATATAAGCTGTCACTGGGGGGTTAGGGGTCGAGGGTCAAAAGTAGAAGTAGGTCCACGGTAGTGGGCAGGGCTGATGATGAGAGCTCACAGCCTTGTGTTAAACAAGTGCAAACTTGGTTGCATAAGGAGAGACCAATGTTGGGTAAAGATGCATATTCATATTGTGTACTTGGTTGCATAAGGGGGTAATGATGCATATTCATATTGTGTACTTCAAAAATCACGTGAGAAGGTTCGGTACAGCGAGAGTTGAACTGACTGGTCATGTTGCATTCATTTCCTTTCTGGCTATCTCTTCTCTGTTTTACACAATGTTTGCTGTTGATGGTGCTGGTGGCTGAGCTGAGCGTAAACGGTGCTTTAGCCACTTACTCATCCTTGTAAGATGATTACTTAAGGCCTCTCCAGAAGAAGAGTGGACTCTTCTGCCCGGCCTAGTTGCGGGCACTTTAAGGATTAGCAGTTCTTATTCCTAGAATATTGGTGCGTTAATGGCTCATCAGCAGTTCTTATTCCTAGAATATTGGTACGCTAATAGCTCATCAGCAGTTCTTATTCCTAGAATATTGGTACGCTAATGGCTCATCTCCAAGAACATGATCTCAGTGGACTGGGTTGGTGGACAAGTTCATTTCACCGACAGAAGACAAGTTCATAACACAGAACCACAACACAGCACTGCTATTGCAATCAGTCATCGAGGAATTGTCCTTCGTTCATTCATAGTCCAGTTTAAGAAGTTACTTTCCAACAGTCACTGTGCAGTTTGTGAATTGTTTAACTTATCATTAAGTGAAATTATCATACAATAAGTAGAAGCTCATTTGCAAAAACAGATATCTGCCAGTTTTCCTTTGACTTGATATATCATTATTTATTTATTTATACTTAATCAAAACATTGAATTGCTGTTTCCGCAAATGAACACATATGACATTTCATCCATTTTTTTTTTTTCAGACATCCACTTAAAGGAAAATTCCGGTATTTAGCACTTTGAGTCCCTTTTTTAGTTTGTTTTGGATGAACTAGAGTGGTGGACACCGAAATCGTTGATTATTAAAATCAAATATATCGGCGCAATGTATGATTTCCAGCCGTCTTATTTGCTATTGTGGAACTATTTTTTCAGACACCTCACAACACACAACACACATAGACGGTGGCGCAGTAATATCAACGTGCAATGAGTCTTCCAACAGAAATCAATGATTTTACAAAATGCCAAATAAAACACGACTGTAAACTGTATTTCGCTATGATACTTGTTTTGGAACATCAATGAACACCACTAACCACTCGGTGAGTTGCACAGTTTTGAAAACGAACGTTAAGGGTTGTTTTAGGACATGTTTGTGCATGCCTGTTGCAGCCACTCTGAAGTAGTCAAAGGCGATTCAAAACGAGTCAGAAAAGTCGAGACAGGACCAATCGTCAAAATTTCGGTGTCCACCACTCTAGTTCATCCAAAACAAACCAGAAATGGGACTAAAAGAGCTAAATACCGGAATTTTCCTTTAAATACCCTCTTGTACAAGAGAGTAGTCTGAAAACTGCAAACTGTCACAACTGTAAAGGGACAAGCATTGACGTCTTATATTAAGGATATAGGAGCTTCTTAAGCTAGTAGGAGCTTCTTAAGCATTTTGATGGAGGACACAGGGCATTGTACTTTCTGTAGTCACTGCCCCCAGAGTCACGCTAGCTGAGTGTCCGAAGGTCGGAGAGGACTGGGTGGGGTATTTAAGCTGAGCATCTCAGAAAGTTCAGGACCTCATCCAAATGCATCCAAAAATAGATGCATCTGAAATCCAATCAATCGTAGCCCAGATAGTGGATGCATCTTTTCGGTTAAACCAATCATGTAGAGCAGGGGTCTCAAACTCAAATGAGCTGGGGGCCAATTCTGCCAACGTCATCTGATTGGAGGGCCGGCTATTTCTGAAAATGCAATGTTCTTTTTTTCAAATACCACACAAAACTGCAAACAGAAAGTGCAAGTGTTTTTATCTAGTTTTAGACACCTGTGCTAGCAACCTTAGATTATAAATAAAATAATGATAAAATAAATATTAATACAAATTATAAAACAAATGAAAAGCATAAAACAGGTATGTGTGTGTTTCACACCAAATAAAAATATTTTCCTCTCATAACTTTTTTAAACCTGGCAAACTATAGGCGTCAGGGTTAAGAAAAAAACACCATTGGATTTTTATATCAAAATGTCAAAAGGCCATGGCTTGAAAGTGGCCAGAGATAAAGTCCTACTGTAAATGTAAAAATCTTTGAGTAAAACAAAAGTTTATGAAGGGGGTAAATTTACCCATCTAATTTGCCACTGGATGGCAAGCACCTCAAATTATGCACCTTTCAGTAAATACTGGATGAACATATTTGAGCAGGTTTACTTTCCTTTTTTCATATTACCCACATAACAAATTAACAGGAAAACACCTAAGATGTATACCAACACCTAAGATGTATATGGTTTCTAAACCACAAGGCCTACAATAAAGTATTCTGGTCAAATCAGTTCCTATCGCGGGTAATCTGAGTACCCAGAAGTTCGCATCATATTGCGGGTGACTTTGTAGTTTAGAGCCCTATTTCTACTAGCCCTGCTGTCTGTACCACGTCCATTACGGACACTATCATCACGATTACCACTGCAACCTCCAAGCTATGTTGGGCAGAGGCTCGAAATAAGCATGGTATGCTTAGTGGACACCGTTGTATACACGCAGACGCACCTCCATTCAATAGACGATCGATCATAATCCCCAAAAGGATATTCTCCTTCAGATTTAGAATAGGTGAATAGCATAGCCTACCTAAGACTTAATCACACGTAAACGTTTTTCAACATTTGGTGTAGGCCAGTGTTTCTCAAACTTTTTTTCTGGGGACCCACTTTTTAAAAATGACAGACTATCGCGACCCAACTCGTGACTGTTGTAGTTAACAAACTAGATCAGTGGTTCTCAAACTTTTTCTTTCATTCCCCACTTTGATCAAGGGGGCATTCTCGAGACCCATGCCTGTCCCTCATCGCTCTAAGAAAGTAGTAGGTCAAGCTTAAAATTGTCAAATGTATTGAAATAATGACAAGTTCTAAATATGTCCTCTTCAACAGAGTTAAAATCAGCTGGTGCTGCAGATATAATAATAAATAAATACATAACACACATATTTCTGTTTTCCAGCAACATATTAGGAAGCATAGGCCATTTTACAGCATTACAATATATTCAATGAAATACCAACATGCTGCATTAAATGGATCCATAATCCAGTCATACTGAGCACTGCTGGTTGGGAAATATTTTTTAAATAAACTTTGCAGGGATGTGATGTAGGCCTACTGTTTAATACATGGGATCACAAGTGTCTCCCAATCAGACGTTTCAGCGATTTCGCTCAGAAATCTCAAAGGCATAATACTGTCGCGATCGAACGAGGCTACAGGCGCCTGTCCCATACTCAAGTTTTTTTGGTGAATGCAGTAGGCTAATCTTATTTGCTAGGTGAGGTAGGTGCTTGTCTTTGCCTTGTAACTGGACATTTAACTCAAATGTATCGCTAAGATATATCAAATATATCGCTAAGATAGGCCAGCTTCGTCAAGAAATGTTCATTAGTGAACGTGCTTGCAGATTCAAACATGCGCTCTTCCTCCAAGAAGAGGCGACTCGGAGCTCAAACACGCGCGACAGCACTTTACCTCGGGAAAGCCACCTTGCCTCGCTGTGAAACAGTACAGCCTTTTGGTCAGCTACCATCTCTTCGCAAAGTGCGGAGAATAGACGCGCTTTTAAGGGCCGGGTTTTGATGAAATTCACCACTCTCACAACAACGTTCAAAATCTCATGTAGGTCGGGACTAAGCTGCCTTGACACGAGCGCTTCCCTGTGAATAACACAGTGCGTCCATTGCGCATCGGGTGCTACCTGGGCCCAGGCTACAGATAAATAAATAAATAAAAAAACACGTCAGTTCACGCCCCACCTGGCATGTCTCCGCGACCCAGTAGTGTTTGAGAAACGCTGGTGTAGGCCTATTTCTGCTTAATTTCTGCTTCAATTTATGCAACACTATGGCCTGCATCGCTTCCGCGTCATTACAAATGCACGTCTTTGTGTTTCTCGCGTGTAATACACGTATTTCCTGAAAACTTTGCGCAGCGATTTTGGGTTTGAATGAAGCTCTGGATGTCTAGCACATAGTGGAGCAGAGTACAAATGAGATTTGTCACCATACTTGGAACTATCGTCTATTTTAATAAGTATCGTTGTTTGTCGCAATTAAAAATAGTCTCAAGGGCCGGATTACATTATTATTTTGACATACGCCGCGGGCCGGAATTGGGCCGGACGCGGGCCGGATTTGGTCCGCGGGCCGGGTGTTTGAGAACCCTGATGTAGAGAAAAGCTCCCCATGCTGCCAGATCAAGCCGCTGGGGCCAAATGCATGATGAGATGGTAATGGTGCATTTGGAATGAGAGAGGTTCAATTCTGTAATTGAGTACTTAGCAGAAAATTCACCTAAAGGACTATTTCTTTTGATGTGTTGACCGTCTTATACACTAAGTCACATATTCTCCCCCATCTTGCCTTACTCATTATGAATGGGACCGAGAATTGACCTTCCACTGCTGCTTTGAAAACCCCTTCATGCAATCCACAACATCACTCATTCAGTTCTCTAGGTCTTGTTGTCTAGGTAAATGCAGAATTAGCAGCATTAAGCTGTCACAGCTGAGGCTTCCAAACCATCCACTGAAGACCTCTTTGTGGTTTAACTTGAGACAACTAGAATTATAGTCCCTGGTCGCTTTTAAATTAAAACAATGTAGGAACATACTGGGTACCCATTTAGCACTAAAGGGTACCGAATTCCTCTAATAATACCAACAAAAATATCTCTTAAACTCAGTGGCTATTCACTATGGCTTATGTGATTGTTTGTTGAATGTAATGTTTGACACAGAAGACATGAAATAAGCACAACATGCTCACTGAAAACATTTTATGTTTTTTTATTGCAACATGTTTTGGAAAAGCCTCACAGAAAAGTAACAAGAAAACAAGTTGTTGTTGTTGTTGTTAATGTGTCAGAGTAATAGTACAGATAAAAGTCTTCTTTAATCCTTCGTGAAACAGAAACTCTGTTTAAATACACAAACCCCCAAGACAATAAATACTCATTATGGGACCTCAAAAAAAACCTTTACAAACATCGAATTAAAATTGTAATGTGGTGTCATAATGTTTGTGCATGTCAATTTGACATTAAGTCTAGGTAGATATCCTACAGATTATCCAGTCGCAGTAGTGCAAGTTTTAAGTCAATAGAAGAAAAACACAGTAGTCACACTGAATGATGTTTCTCATCAAAGAACAAATTGCAAATGTGTCTAACATAAGGACTGGATGCATTTTTATGACTACAAAAAATATTGAAATGGGGCATTTGATGATCATAGAATTAGTGCAGCATTGTCAAAACATGATATAAAATACAAAACCTTCCAAACTCTCTCTTTCTCTCTCTCTCTCTCTCTCTCTCTCTCTCTCTCTCTCTCTCTCTCTCTCACACACACACACACACACACACACACACACAAACACTCATTCACTCCCATTCCCATTCTCACTAACAAACATACACACACACACACTCACATAAATATGTACACAGTACCATTCATTAAAAACCCAATCCTTCAGTTTAGTCTTCAAAAGAAACCTGATTAGAAATAAGCATGCATTAACTGTTACACCTGTTGCACTGATCATTTATTTCAACAAAATAAACAACTTAAAACGTAAAAGAAAAAAAAAGAGTTTTGATTTAGTCAAACATTTGTACATGTGTTGTGGTATAAACCAAAAGCTCTCTCAATCACTCACTCACTCCCTAAAGGTGACAGAGAAACAGTCAACTGTCTAACTTTAGTGTAGAACATGCCACTGTACTTGGGAACATCCCACTGTACTCTAGAACATCCCACTGTACTGTAGAACATCCCACTGTACTGTAGAACATCCCACTGTAGAACATCCCACTGTACTGTAGAACATCCCACTGTACTGTAGAACATCCCACTGTAGAACATCCCACTGTACTGTAGAACACCCCACTGTACTTCAGAACATCCCACTGTACTGTAGAACATCCCACTGTAGAACATCCCACTGTACTGTAGAACACCCCACTGTACTTCAGAACATCCCACTGTACTGTAGAACATCCCACTGTAGAACATCCCACTGTACTGTAGAACATCCCACTGTAGAACACCCCACTGTACTGTAGAACATCCCACTGTACTGTAGAACATCCCACTGTACTGTAGAACATCCCACTGTACTGTAGAACATCCCAGTGTACTGTAGAACATCCCACTGTACTCTAGAACATCCCACTGTAGAACATCCCAGTGTACTGTAGAACATTCCACTGTACTGTAGAACATCGCACATAACAACAGAAATGGTGTGAGTCAGGAAAAGAGTTCATATTTACTCTATAGCAAAAGTGCATATTTGAAACATCATCCTTTCAGAAAAAATAATACAAGCAAAACAGACAAACAAATGAACAAAGAGAAACATAACGATCTCCACTCGAACAAAGAGTTGATAACCTGAGCTGAACCAGTCTGTAGAGATTGTGCGTTAGTGACGGACTGCATTGCGAGGTGGTTTGCGTGAGCGTCTACTGCATGTAGACGTACGGGTTGGTTTTGTGCGGCCCATTTCCCATCATGCAGTTGGGCAAGACGCCCCTCTGCAGAGCTACTTGTGGCGGCTCGTGTCCCCCGCCTCCTCCTCCTCCTCTTGCTCCTCCTCCATCGTGCCACGGTGGGGAGTCCATGGGCTCGCGCTTGATGGAGTGCAGGAGCCCGTGACCTTTGACCTCGTAGCCCAGCTTGTAGTCCTGCGGTCCGTAGCCGCCGCCGTATCCGTGGGCGTCCATGCAGTTGGCCGTCTGGCTGCCGCAGAGCGGGTCTGACGGGCCGAGCCTCTGCGGAGGGCTGAACTGGGTGGCCTGCGCTGGGGGCTCCTTGTTCCGGACGCACTTGAGTGGACGGCCCACCACGCTGGACCCGGGGCCAGGTCCGCTGCCGCACAGGTTCTGGTAGTGGCCGTTGAAGGGTGCGGGCGACATGATGGCTTTGCTCCTCTGGCAGGGGGAGTACTGCTCGTAGAACTCCCCTTCTGCCTTCATCTGCACGCCCCCCCCGCCGCCCTGGTAGACCCCCCCGCCGCCGTAGCGTCGGTCCAGCGGCTGGCGGCAGCCCCATGGCCGGCCGTAGGCGTCGCAGCCGTTCTCCGAGTCCGAGTCCTGCTCCACCTTGATGGGCATCTGCGGCAGCAGGCGTCCGTCGTAGCACACGCCCCCGCCGTGGCTCTCGTAGCCGCCGTTCTCGCTCTTGATGCCGTCCACTGCACAGTAGCCCTCGATGTCATCGTCGCACGCCGCCCCACTTCCGCCCCCGTACGGCCTGGGCATGTAGAGGTCCGGCCGGGCGGCGTGGTGGTAGCCGGGCGACATGCGGTAGGGCTTGCTGTAGTGCCCCACCTTGCCCAGGCGCGCGGCGGCGGCGGTGGTGGGGGACATGTTGAGGTTGCCGCGGTAACCGCCGCCCGCGCCCACGCCCGCCCTCAGTGGCCAGCCTCCGTCCGGCCCGTGACCCCTCAGACCCGTCGCCCCGGAGGACTTGCAGAAGTTGAGCGGCTCGTCTTGGCTGGTGCAGTAGCCGTCGCTCTTGTACTTGAGGCCTCCGCCGCCGCTGTCCTTGGAGAGAGGGGTCCAGGGCGTGTGGTGCCGCAGCACCGGGGTCGGGCAGTTCAGCAGCAGAGCCTCCCCACCCTCCCCCAGAACGTCTGCCACCGCGTGCCGCCGGTACTGGTCATCACTAGAGAGAGAGAGAGAGAGAGAGAGGGAGAGAGAGAAAGAGAGGGAGAGGGAGGGGGGGAGAGAGAGAGAGAGAACAGGGCAGATGGAGAAAGGGTGAGACAGAGAGAGAGATGGAGAGTCAAAGAGAGAGATAGAGAAAGAGGCAGAGGGATGAAGAGAGAAGGATGGGACAGAGGAAAAGAACCGGAGAGGAAAAAAGGAGAAACGAAAGATGAGGAAGAGAGAGAAAAAGATGGAAAGAGGAAAGAAGGAGCAGTGGAGGATACAGGACAGATACAGGACAGATACAGGACAGATACAGGACAGAGGGTAGAACATGTGGATGGAGGATACAGGACAGATACAGGACAGATACAGGACAGAGGGTAGAACATGTGGATGGAGGATACAGGACAGAGAGGGAGCCAGAGGAATGTGGAGGGAAGAGAGAGATGGCAGTATTGAGGGTGAGGTAACAAGGGAAGAACAGATGAAAAGAGAGAGAGAGAGAGAGAGAGAGAGAGAGAAGAGCAAACAAATTCAGTCTGAAAACATCTGCAATCTGACATCAATAATAATGTTTTGTCATCTTAGCCGCACAGAGACCTCACCAAAGATTCTAATAAGACTAATAAATCAGTCATGAGACAAGGCGAATACCAGCGTCTCTCTATGATTTGTGTCATAAAATCAGTATTCAGATATTAAAATGCAGTTCATCCAGCTCATAGTTGGATCACAAGTTGATCTCAAGCCTGCCTGTGCGCACAGGAAAGGGTGGGATGGTGCGTTTTAGTGTGGAGTTGGCCGAGCTCGCCTTCACTTGAGACAGAACACCAAGTCGGGACCAGCCTGGGCTCGAAAAACAAGACGCATGTTCAAAGCATTAATTTCTCTTGGTTCGTCTGAGCGCAAAAACATGTTTTGAAACCTTTGTCTGTGCACGGCCTGATGTGTCTGTGGACATCTATCAGTTTCAAGGAACCTCGTGCCATAGATGATGAAATGAGCGTAAATGGGAAGAAAGCTTGAGTCATAATCCAGACGTAGGTGTTCTGCATTCAACACAGTTAGTAGTAACTTGCCCACGATCACAAACTTAACTGCTGAGTGCAGTAATGGTACTTTTCCATGTGGCACTTCACTTGCAGTATGGAAATAAACTGTCCAGCAGAAATAAATATCCCATTGTAATGCATATAGTTGCATATACAGCATACAATATATTATATTTGTCCCTTAAATGTCTGTTGTTATGCTGTGGTTGTATGTAAATGTCTGTTGTTCTGTGTGTGTATATAAATGTCTGTTGTTGTGCTGTGTTTGTACGTAAATGTCTGTTGTCGTGGTGTGGTTGTATGTAAATGTCTGTTGTTGTGCTGTGGTTTTGTGTTAATGTCTATTGTTATGATGTGATTGTGTGTAAATGTCTGTTGTTGTGATGTGGTTGTGTGTAAATGTCTGTTGTTGTGATGTGGTTGTGTGTAAATGTCTATTGTTGTGATGTGGTTGTGTGTAAATGTCTGTTGTTGTGCCGTGGTTGTGTTTAAATGTCTGTTGTTGTGCTGTGGTTGTGTGATGTGCCTATGTGGCCAAGTCTGAATGACTAATCCAACCACAGCTAATCCCGAGGGATCTAATCCTGCAGCGTCGATAAAAAGAAGTCCGCCCTGACTGCCGGACTGCCCAAACGCACCGACCTCCAGGACGAGCCTAACCTCTGATTTATGGGCAGGAAAGAGGACCTAGCGGGACTCTCTCATGGTCTCACCCTCTCGGTCTCCCCTGGCTGACTGGTCAGACTACGTCTGGTTCAGACCTCACCTAGCTGGTGAGGTCCTTACCTAGCTGAGTCACAGGCTCGGCTCGTCTGCAGTCTCCAGTTCAGTTGGGGGCAGCATCACAGTGTGGGAACAGAGAGCGGTCAGTGACTGTAACCTGTAACCTGTGCCCTGTAACCTGTGCCCTGTAACCTGTAACCTGTGCCATCGAGTCTAAGTGGTGACTGAGGGGTGAGGGGTCCACGGCTGTAACCTGAGCCACTGAGTGCAAGTGTTGACTGGTCACTGGGAGATATCGTAGGAGCATGCTGTGTAGCTTAGTCCTGTGAGTAACAGAAACAGTTGAGCTTTTTCTCTCTCTTAGTCACTTGGTTTTCTGTGTCACTCTCTCTTTCTGTATTTCTTTCTCTTTTTGTTTTTTTGACTCCCGATTTCTCTCTCTCTCCCTTTCTCTCTCTCTCTCTCTCTCCCCAATTTCTCTGTCTCTGCCCCCATCTCTCTCTCCCCCCCTTTCTCTCTTTCCCCATTTTTCTCTCTCTCTCTCCCCCTTTATCTCTCTCTCTCTCTCCCCCTTTCTCTCTCTCTCTCTCTTCCCCTTTCACTCTCTCTCTCTCTCTCTCTCTCTGTTTTTCTTTCTCTCTCTCTCCCCTTTTCTCTCTCTCTCTCTCTCTCCCCTTTCTCTCTCTGTTTTTCTTTCTCTCCTCCACAGCTGCTTGGTGCTATTTTGTCTCTGTCTTGGTCCTTAATTGTGCTCTTTTGGTTTGTGTGCCACTGAGACATTACGTACGTCTTCATGCTCTCTCTGTGCTGTCTTCACCCCGAACACCTGTTGTTCCTTCAGGGACACACTGATGCGTTTCACAGACGATCCCTCCTCCGTGCCAAATCTCTGCGTTAGGAGTGGACTGGGCTCTCTTTTTTCACGTCCTACACACACATCTGTTGTCCATCTCTGGCTCCCTCAGAACATGGGCTATCTGTCTGACGGCCAATACTTTTCTAATCATGTTATATACATGCTGAGTCGGAGCCAGTAACCGAAATCTCAGTTGCGCTGTAAAACATTACCGGCACGATAAAAAAAAGCTTTAAAAATAACTTGGACCCAAAATCAAAGGTGGAAATGGAAAGTATGTGGTTTAGGAGCTTACCCCTGTGCGCGCAACAATGGGAGATAGCAGTTATTAAAGCAATGCTACTTCCCTTCTTTATGTGCAGAGTTTGTGAAGTTGAGTCAGGTTGAATGAACTGCCCATGGGTCATACGTGTAAATGCAGACCTGATTAACCCAAAGCTACTGCGTCATAATGTTTGATGGATAGAGTTTGATTGATTGGGATTGATTTCAATCGTGACTTTTCAGACGTTGTTTTTTCCACCTGCACAGACTTTCTGTGGAGTGAGGAGAACAGTGAAGCGTCTTTGTCAAGGTCATTCATCCATGAGTTAGGCCACTTTGACAACGTCACTGAAATTTTTATTTGCCGCAGATGTGGTTGAACTGCCCTATCTTGGAATTTCATGAGTTTTTGCTTGAGTGATTAGTTTGACAGTGTCACAGAGTGCCAAAGACTGTCAAAAGCCTTTTCACAGACAGAATTGTTTTCGACATCTTGAATTTGCACTGAATGGATGTTCTAGCGCCTACACTGAAGTGTTCTTGTTTGCACGTGAAACACTTTTAGACCAAACGTACTAAAAGCGTCTTCCTGATCCACTACAAAGCACTGAGGCTACCAAACAGACAAGGCTGGAGTTGACATGGAACCAACCTGAGGGCACGGCCGTTCAGTCTTGGCTGCGTGTGAGTGAATAAGAGCAAGTGGTACAGTACATGCATTAACAAGGGCTGCCGCTCCAATGCATCACGCTCATCCATTTCCAACAGATTGATTACAGTCTCAAGGCTGTCATACACACCGCTACTAAAAAGATAACAGTGGCCAGATCAAAATGGCAGGCAAAGTGCAAAGTCTATCGATAAGCAAAGATCTCGCGCAGGAACTAGCTAGTTCTGTATGTACCATGTGTTATGAGCTGGTCTACACTATGTTTACGGCTAAGGTCTTGCCCAAGCTGTTAAATTAGCAAATCGTTTCTGCCTACTTTTGAAATGACCTTTAGTTAGACTTTGGACTTTGCCCTCTGTTCAAGTTATGGCCCATAATATAAATAGAACTTTAATGCAAATATACATTTCTATATTATATAAATATACTGACACTGCACATTTATTATGTAGTATACTGGCACAGGACATTTGCAGGGTGGTTGTTTCTGTTTTATATCAGATTGCAGAAAAATAATCTAAGAGAGAAATGGGCAGGTGAGTGTGTAGAGGCAGGATCATGAGGTAATGGTCATCACTGGTAATGATCGATCACAATGGCCAAACAGTGTTGATGGTGCTATTTGGTGCTATGGAAGCTCATGCTGTCATTGTTGGTAATATTTGGTGCTGTGACTGCTTGCATGATGTGGGCTGTCTTGAATTATAATGTCAATTCCTGTCAATGTAAACATAGTTGCATTTTTCCACATTAATGTTTGTTTGGGCCCTACTGAAAGGAATCATCACCACCACTACCACCACCACCATCACCATCATCATCATCATCATCATCATCATCTTGGTCGTGCTGTACCTGTGCTCCAGTGCGGTGAGGATTCCGTTGCTGCCGCTCTTCTGTTTGCCCCTCATCATCATCGTCTTCATCTTCATCTCGGTGATGGAGGGCAGCAGAAGGGGCACGGCCACGCAGAAGAGCGCCAGCTGGGGGGGCAGTGGGGCACCGGAGGGCGTCTTCTTCTTCTGCCCCTGCAGGAACTTCAGCCTGCCCTGGAACTGCATGGTCTGAGGTGGACACAGAGGAGTGGACATTATGGACTACTCACTGAGTCGTCACTACTAGAGCAGGTATGGCATTGAAGAAGCTTCTGATGGAGAGGGATGGCAGCCATTTTGATAAGGTCCAATGTCTTCAAAGGATGGCTATTGAGGTGGCAAATGGCATTATCCTGATATTGTGATATTATTTAGTCTTAAAGGCTCTGCGCTGGACTGGGGTCACAGGTCAAGAGTAATTAGTTCATCAGTGTGACCAGACACTGGCGATTCAAGAGAGAAAAGCTGGACTGACCGCTCACTGCCCATCAGCAAAAAATGAGATGAGCAGACAGCTAAAGCTTTGTCTTTTTGTAGCAATAAAGGCAACATAGAACAGTCTGCACAACTCCAAACCCTCATCAAACTGTAATCTGTGATTCATTTCAAATCCCATAAGTTTCTTAACAACTCACCAAGTCTGCCCTCCAAACACTAATGAATTATTTGTCTTTCTTTAGCTGCAGGCCTGCATGGTGCTCTACTGTAAATGTTTTTGAAATGTCAGTATTCTCATGTCAGTGTGCTTCTGGTTCAGGCCTGCGATGTGATCAGCCGTCGTACATATCTGAAAAGAAACATCACTTGCTCACAACAATAACATGGAAATCAATTGGTTCCGCCTAATTTGACATCAACAACCGTGTCGTACTCCGGCAAACTCGATTCATACTTGTGGATAAGCTCGCTCTGATTCATGTTTTCCAGGACGTGGGCCAAGACCCCTGGTCCCGATCGCAAACCAAATGATAGTGCTGTGTTACTGCCGCAGAGCCTAGCCAGCCCTGCGGACAAGAGCCCGTGGTGACCCTCGCTGGAGGACGCTCTCCGCGTGCGGTTTTACCCCGCTGCTCTCTGCTGCCTCTCCTCCTGACCAGTGGCCAGACCACTCTGGTGAACAACACACACACACACACACACACACACACACACACACTGAAAATATGAACTTGGTGAACGGTCGGCAAAAAGAGCTGTTGATGGGGGGAAGTCATTATGGCGTACTGAAAAACAGTTTGGTTCTCACAATACCTCAATCCCACTGAGTGTGTGTGTGTGTGTGTATTTGTGTGTTTGTGTGTGTGTGTGTGTGTGTGTGTGTCTGTGGGGGGAGTGGGTTGACACACCACGGGTTTGCCCTTGACCTTTGGACAACGACTTTCCACAAATGCGTCTGGCGAAGGCTGCTTCTGTTAGTCATTTTGAGGTGAGCGTCCAGCCAGCTCAGTTTTTTCACATGGCTATCCCTTTCAAACCCACACAGCGCACAGAACAACACTTTCTCTGACCGTCCCAGACAGGAGGAGGACAGACGGAGACTCCGCCACGAGGCCAGGACAGAGGACAGATTGTGGCAGAGGTCACAGGGGTCATGCCATAAACATTCTAATCCAGCGCAGCTCAGCTGTGACTCGAGGGGACGGGCAGTGGCAGAGGTCAGGAGTTCAGCAGCAGAGGCTAACAGAGGTCACTCCCCACGGACGAGAGATTCTATGTTCTCTTCAATCCACAATACAGTAACCACGTGTACAATCCCACAACGGGCTCATCTGTGTTATCGCACATACATTATGTCGCAAAAGTCGCAATCATTATTTCTACTCATGAAAAAATGTCACTGTCAATGTCCAGTCTTCAGCTGAAGCCAATTTTGATTGATATGAGTTGCTGTATGAGCCTCAGGCAAGGTTAACTTATTATAGTCTACATACTTGACCTAATATACACACTCAAGTCTTTATACTGATGGAAGTCAGAGTGTTGTGAACAATGATTCAAATCATGACATTTTGAACTGCTCTTATTTGTTTTAGATGTTCTGTTTCACCTGCATGACACAAGTGATTTTTCAGTCTGGTGGGTAACCTATTGCTATTCATGACCTTTGAACTCTGACCTGGCTAAGGTCACCGAGGCGACTCACCAGGAAGCCGGAGGTGCTGTCCAGCAGGCATCTCACCCTGGAGATGAAGCAGCGGTTGAGGAAGGGAGAAAGTTCCGGAGAGACGCCGCCGGCCTCTTGAGAATGAAACAGCCGGTTCACTACAAAGTCCTCACCTGTCACAGGGACACACAGAGGCCGTTGCCACGGCAACACTCCAGATCAACATGGCACATACTAAGCAGCATTGTTTAAATACATACTATTTGTTAACTGATACATTTGTATAGAATTCCACTATTGTGACCCGCCATATGAAAACCAGCAGCAAGTTGGCCTGGACGAAATCGCGCAAAACCCAATTTAAGCTTTTTTTTTTCAAATTAGTGATTTTTGTTTTTTTCGTTCTTCTCTTTGTGCTGGGGCGTGTTGGCCATTGACATGCTTTTGTTATTTTTTCGGCCAATCAGCTGCATGTTACAAGCGATACACATGGCTACCTAATATACAGCAGAGGAGCTGGTGCATGAGATACTAGTAGACTAATAGTCTATTACCAAAAATCCAAATATCCAAATGTGTAATTGGAGAGGTGGAGAGGTGGAGTGGTGTGTTGGTTGAGGGGGAGCAGAGGTGGTGCTGCAGGATAATGTGCACTACAGGATTATGTGCACTACAGGATTATGTGCACTACAGGATAATGTGCACTACTTAAGGATAATGTGCACTACAGGATAATTGTGCACTACTTAAGGATAATGTGCACTACAGGATTATGTGCACTACTTAAGGATAATGTGCACTACAGGATAATGTGCACTACAGGATAATGTGAACTACTTAAGGATAATGTGCACTACAGGATAATGTGCACTACTTAAGGATAATGTGCACTACAGGGTAATGTGCACTACAGGGTAATGTGCACTACTTAAGGATAATGTGCACTACAGGGTAATGTGCACTACATGATAATGTGCACTACAGGATAATGTGCACTACTTTGGGGGCATGGTGTTGCAGGGAGAACTGTTTTTGCAGGGCTGGTGTTGTCAGTGCTGATAGGGTGATGTATTACCAGAGATTTTAGATACTTTATTGATCCCCAAGGGGAAATTCAAGAGTGTGTGTGGGTGTGTGTGTGTGTGTGGGGGTGTTGGTGTGTGTGTGTGTGTGTGTGTGGGGGGGGGGGTGTGAGTGTGTGTGTGTGTGTGTGTGTGTGTGTGTGTGTGGGGGGGGGGGGGGGGGGTGTGAGTGTGTGGGTGTCGGTGTGTGTGTGTGTGTGTGTGTAGGTGTGTGTGTGTGTGTGTGGGGGGTGTGTGTGAGTGTGTGGGTGTTGGTGTGTGTGTGTGTGTGTGTTGATGGTCATTCTCCACACACCAGTTCCTGCAGCTGAATGGGGGTGGTGGGAGCTCTGCTGCGTGGGGTTCATGGCCCAGTGGAGCTGCCGGCGGAACTCCTGTCTGTCGTCCACATGGATGTAGTCAAAGACATTCTGGTGCATCACGTCCGTCTGGGGGAGGGGGAGAGAGAGAGAGAGAGAGAGAGAGAGAGAGAGGAAGAGAGGGAGAGAGAGGGAACAGAGGGAGGGAGAGAAAGAAAGAGAGAGGGGGGAGAGAAAGCAGAGGAGGAGGTGGTAGGGGGGATGAGAGTGAGATATATCAGTGCACTGACCCATAACCCCTCACACACACACACACCCACACACAGATGCACATGACCTACCCTGGAATTAACGGCAACGAGCCTGCATTGTGTTTGCAATCAGTAGTGCCCCCTGCACTTAACCTCTGAGACGCTTGAGTGAACATCCCTGCTACCTCACCCCGTAGAGAGAGAACAGCCACGAACGCACGCACGCACGCACGCACACAGAGACCCAGCCAAGCCCCAAATGGCCCTATACTCCTCTTCACTCGCGTCTGATTGGCCGGGCCGGGCTCACTCACATCTGATTGGCTGGGCCGATGCTCTGCTTGTCCCATGTAAACACAGATGCCATTTGCGATGTTTGTGCCGAACTTCTGAAGTTAGCATGTTGTAAAGAAGGAATGGGATAAAATAGCCAAGTGTGTGTGTGTGTGTGTGGCTTTCGCAGTGAAGCGTGGAGATACACATTCCAACTCATGTCATCACGCTCTAAACTTAGAATCGGATGTTCCCTCAAATACTCATTAAATTCTTCTGGAACTTGATTTAAAAGCATGACATTTGGAAGCAATCTTTTTTTTTTTCACGACAGATAAAAAAAAAAATATATTTATGCTTGAACACATTGCCAATAAACTGTTTGGTGTGTTTGGATGTTTGGATGTTCTAAAGTGTGGTATCATATAGTTCACTTGAATAGGTTAGATCTGAGAGGGGAAAAGTCCTGGTTTGTTTTGTGTTCATATGCTTCTGTCTTCTGCTATCTTCCTGGAGGTTTGACACATAAATGCTTGACTTGCACTCAGATATTTCATTTGTATCATTTTGGTCAGGCAGCCGTTAAAGTGCCTCTCTAAGGCCCCTCTGGCTCTGAGGTCACGGGGGCCAGCCTTGTTTGTCAAACATCGCGTGACACCGGCTGCCGAGGAACAGCCCTGCCCTGCCCTGCCCTGCCCTGGCGTAGAAGAAGACGGACGAGGAAAAAAAGAAAGAGGGAAGAGAGGGGAAAAAAGAAAGAGGGAAGAGAGGGGAAAAAAGAAAGAGAAAGGGCAAAAACCCATCCCACATTTGTAATTCATCTCCCTTTCCAGCAATAGCTTTGCTTTCTGTCAGGAATGACAGATTCCCTCTAAAATATTCAACCTTCCCCCATAATTTCCACACGGCCCGCACGCAAGGGCTTGAACATTTGCCTTGCAAAACAGCCCCGGCAAGGCAAGCGCACGCAGTGCCGCCACAGCCGTTTCTGCCGTCGGCCAGATCGGGTGACTATTGTGTGAGTTTCACTCGTTAAAAAAACAGAAGGGCAGAAGTAAGTTGTTTCCTCGGCTACAAAGGATGATTGCCATGTCAGAGCCGGGATCAAAGGGACAGCGCTGAACTCCCTGCCTCTCGTGCCGCGCTTTCTTGTGGTGTCACTCTTAAGAAAAGGACTCTCTCTCTCTCTCTCCCTCTCTCTCTCTCTCTCTCCCTCTCTCTCTCCCTCTCTCTCTTTCGCATGTGACTCTTCACTCGGCTGTGTTGTCTTTATTTGCGTTGGTGTTGTGTCTGCTGGCTGCTGTCTGGTGCACTTTCATTAAGATGTGGGTGTTGACACAGACAGAGGCTTCAGATTGGGAGTTGACACACAATGTAACACTTTGATGAACCCACCCCCCACCCATGCACGGCCAGAAATATATGCCAACATAAATTTGCATCTGCAGTGGATGGAGGGGATGGAGCAGCTGGTCTTACACACACACACACACACACACACACACACACACACACACACACACACACACACACACACACACACTGCTCCTGCCCCGTTCACCAGGGACTCCGGCAGCAGTTCCACTGACGTAATCCCCGCGGTCTGTCTCACGGCCCGGACGCGCTCCCCTCCCCACCTCTCTTCCCTGAAATGATGAAGAGGAACACGAAGACGCACAGAGCTTTGGAAACAGAGACAGAGGAAGATGGGCAGCAACTGACCATTTAAAATGCATCTACACCCGTAAGGGGAGAGCCACTGGGGGAAAGGAGCAAGGTGTGATGACGAGGGGTAGTGACAACCAGCGGTGAGAGGGAGGGGGGATGGAGGGACACAGAAAGTAGGGAGAGAGAGAGGGGGAGAGGGAGTAGGGTTTGGCACGCATTTAAGCGCTCCTTTCAGACCACTTCAAGTTTTCATTTCATTTTAATGGCTGTATTATTGCAGCCACTTCCCTTATGGCAAGCAGGAGAGAGGGGGAGACATGGAGCAAGAGAGAGAGAGAGAGAGAGAGGGAGAGAGTGAGAGAGAGAAAGAGGGAGAGAGCAGTAAGGCGGAATGATTGCTGTGGGCTTCAACAGCATCCTTGTCTGGTGAGCTCCCGGCGGCCCGTAGAGACCCATAGTGACCCATAGTGATGTAAGGCACTTTATTCGAGGGTCGGAGAGGAAGATTTAAACGGCGCGAGACAGCCACACCGGACGATAGCATCAATAATTAAAGGCCACAACGGAACCCCTTCGCTCAGGGCATCCTGTTTAACCTGGCTGGGATGTTACCTCCTGACCTGACCTGAGGACAGCAAGGGCCTCCACACACACACTCCACACACACACGCACACACACACACTCCACACACACACTCAACACACACATGCACACACACACACTCCACACACACACTCCACACCCACACACACACTCAACACACACATGCACACACACACACTCCACACACACACTCCACACCCACACACACACTCCACACACACATGCACACACACACTCCACACACACACACACTCCACACACACACACACTCCACACACACATGCACACACACACTCCACACACACACACACTCCACACACACATGCACACACACACTCCACACCCCACACCCACACACACACTCCACACACATACTCCACACACACTCCACACACACACGCACACACACACACTCCACACACACTCCACACACACTCCACACACACACTCCACACACACACTCCACACACACACACACTCCACGCTGCCCTGTTCCTGAGCTGGCTGCCTTTGACTCCTGAGAGCCTAAAGCGTGCTCGCTGAGACATTGTAAGATATGGGAGAAGGCTAGCTTGACGAGCCAGACCCACATCAAGATTTCGCAGTGCTCAGTCCGAGGGGCTGTTCGCCAACAGTAACATCCATCTTCTTTGTTTTCAAGTAGCAGGGAATTCACGCCGAACCGTTGCAACTCTGCCATCAATCATTATGTTAAGCCCGCCTACTGATTCTATACACGATGTGATTGGCCTTATTGAAGTTTAATTTTTCCAGGTCGCAAGCCAACGGAGAGTTGTGAGACTGCCCTGGCAGCCAATTACATTTGACTAGATTTCTAGGAGAAGACGTCACCCACTGGAACATGGATGGGAAATCAGGGGGCATCCGTGATGCTGGATATGGTGGATGATATGGTGGGGCATCTGCAATGCTAGATATGGTGGATGATACGTGCTGGATCTGAAGGTCTGCCCGTGTTCTAACCAATGAAATGGCACAGCTGCTATGTAGCATCACCAATAGCATCTGCTTATTTCCACAGTAGCATAGTAATAGCAGGACCATGACAACTGGTCCATTCATCAACATGAAGAGCAACGTGGGGTAACCTGGGTTCATGTGATGTAGGCTGTGTATAATGTATCCAGTGTGGAGTTATGGATCTCTCCCCAGCCGTGTACACAGGAGAGAAGACTATCTGGAGAGAGGGAGAGAAGGCCTTGCTTCACGAGCTTGCAAAAACCCTCCTCTGAGAGATGTCTCCTCACCTGACAAGAAAACAAGCTTTTGGGCCCCATAGATGGACAGCAGAGGCCTACGCATGAATAACAGGAAAAGAAGACAGCAAAGACGAGTGGGAGAGAGGGTTGGGGTCCCCCCTGGGTCATCCTTGGAGCTTCTGTACGGCCGGCGCCCGGCATGGCTAACATCAACTTCCCCTTGCGTGACTGATGGCTGAACTCCGTGGCCAGTCCCGGCCCTGCTCTATCTCAGCAAGCTGCGGGCGGTGGGTTAAAGCCCATTAGCTCTTTACTGCTCTTTACTCCGCATGTCATCTCACACCCCAATGCCGACCCCCCCCCCCACACACACCTCGCCTTAGTGCTCCGTTACTCACACACACACCCCCCCCACCGCACCTTAGTGCTCCGTTACCCACCCCCCCCCCCACCGCACCTTAGTGCTCCGTCACTCACACCCCCCCCACCTTACCTTAGTGCTCCGTTACCCCCCCCCCCCACCTCACCTTAGTGCTCCGTTACCCCCCCCCCCCCCCCCACCGCACCTTAGTGCTCCGTCACTCACACCCCCCCCACCTCACCTTAGTGCTCCGTCACTCACACCCCCCCCACCCCCACCGCACCTTAGTGCTCCGTTACTCCCACCCCCCCCCCCCCCCCACCGCACCTTAGTGCTCCGTTACTCACTCAGCCATCATTTAAGAGGTGCAGTGGCGCCGACTCCTCGCACGCGAAAAGTGGGTCTTTGTCGACTCGTTAGACGAAAGCAAAAAGTTCTTGCCATAGTAGACTTTTTGCAAAAAGCAACCTCAATGATGGGATTGTTTGAGACTAAAAGATATTCTCAGGAAAAGAAGACAGCAAAGACGAGTGGGAGAGAGGGTTGGGGTCCCCCCTGGGTCATCCTTGGAGCTTCTGTACGGCCGGCGCCCGGCATGGCTAACATCAACTTCCCCTTGCGTGACTGATGGCTGAACTCCGTGGCCAGTCCTGGCCCTGCTCTATCTCAGCAAGCTGCGGGCGGTGGGTTAAAGCCCATTAGCTCTTTACTGCTCTTTACTCCGCATGTCATCTCACACCCCAATGCCGACCCCCCCCCCCCCACACACACCTCGCCTTAGTGCTCCGTTACTCACACACACACACCCCCCACCGCACCTTAGTGCTCCGTTACCCACCCCCCCCCCACCGCACCTTAGTGCTCCGTTACCCACCCCCCCCCCCACCTTAGTGCTCCGTCACTCACACCCCCCCCCACCTCACCTTAGTGCTCCGTCACTTACACCCCCCCCACCGCACCTTAGTGCTCCGTCACTCACACCCCCCCCACCTTACCTTAGTGCTCCGTTACCCCCCCCCCCCCCACCTCACCTTAGTGCTCCGTTACCCCCCCC
>NW_027468650.1:5767194-5779694 GCF_046254945.1 Alosa pseudoharengus | reverse complement strand
TCTCTCTCTCTCCCTCTCTCCCTCTCTGTCTCCCTCTCTCTCTCTCTCTCTATCTCTCTGCCGCTCTCTCTCCTCTCTCTCTCTCTCTCTCTCTCTGCCTCCCTCTCTCTCTCTCCCTCTCTCTCTCCCTCCATCTCTCTCTATCTCTCTCTCTCTCTCTCTTTCTCCCTCTCTCTCTCCCTATCTCTCTTTTTCTTGTTCTGAGAAACAGTACAGGTTGGGTAACTGGGTGACTGTGTGCTCGGAGGTTGGCAATTAAAGTAGAGACATGCTTGGGTGTGTGTGTGTGTATATGTGTATGTGAGTGTGTGTGTGTGTGTGTGTGTGTGTGTGTGTGTGTGTGGCATTAAAGTAGAGACAGAGGCGCTTCAGTGTCGGGTGACAGCAGGAAGGAACGCGGGTGACAGCAGAGGAAACCACAGGCAGGCTGTGCTTTTTTAGTGTAATGGCCTCCTGAAGCCTGGCGCCTCAGCCAGAGGACAACTACCTCAGGTGTGTGCTGAAGAGAGCAGTGTGTGTGTGTGTGTGTGTGTGTGTGTGTGTGTGAGAGAGAGAGACAGGGCGAGGTTAGGACGAGGGAGGGGAGGTTGGGTTGGTCCTACTGTTCACACACACAACATTTTTTGTTACTGCCCGAGAAACAGCAGAACAACCTTTTGTGTTTCGCACAAAGCCATCTCTCAGAGTTCTAGCTAGTTCTAGTTCAAGCTTCTGTGCCATGGAATGCTGCAAACATATGTTTAGTAGGTGTGTGTGTGTGTGTGTGTGTGTGTGTGTGTGTGTGTGTGTGTGTCTGTGTGTGCATGGCTGTCTCCATGGCCTCCATATCATCTGCTGCTGGGCCTGGGTTAAGAGGGGTGGGGGCGATGTGTCCTGGCCCCGCCTGCCCTCCTGATCCCTGGCTTCGCATGCGAGGGTGCGCTGTGTGTGTGTGTGTGTGTGTGTGTGTGTGTGTGTGTGTGTGTGTGTGTGTGTATGTGTGTGTGTGCATGCGAGGGTGCTCTGCGTGGGGATGGGTACTGGGACTCTTTGTTTGTGTGGGGTGGAATGATACGAGGGTACCCCCGAATTATCACGCGAGCCAACACCCCAACGCTCCCCGCACCCCCCCCCCCCCCCCCACACACACTCCTCCATCTGTCGGTGACACTTTGAGGCGACAACGAGACAAATCACGCATTCATCCGACGACCCTTCTGACGGCCCGAGACACGCCATGTCTGCGCCGCCAGCACATCCGCATCATCGGAGAAAGGAGCGCGTCTTTTCCTTTTGTCTCCTCCGAGGCATTAGCGCTAACGCGCTAACGCTAGCGCTAACATGGATGGCGTGAGAGGGCTGGTGATGTGTGTAGCGGTGGTGGTGTGTCGGATCTCACGCTGTGTGTTTGGTGTGTGTCGTGATGACAGACGACGTTTTTAGGAGGTCATCTTCTAAGTGCTTTTTGTGTGCGCCCGGTGAGACGGTCCTCCACTCACGTTCAGCGCGAGGCGTCTCTTCCACGGCCTCCCTCACGCGTTGCATTAAACTATCACTTGATTGCCATGTGCAGCTTTCACAAGCCTCGCACTATCACTGGTCTCTCCCCCGCTTGTCACTTTCATTAAGATATAAAAGGATTCATTAGACTGCTTTGGAATTGGTTAGATCCCTTTAAATGTTTTAAGCCTCTTTGTGTTAATATCTAAGAAGTTTACAGCCTCTCACAGGCGCAGTGATCTTTAATGAACATGGCTGTGGTGAGGAGCGTTCTTGTAAGGACTCGTCTTGTTTAACTCGTCGTGCGATTGCATGCGGAGACTGCCAGTCAGTGTGGTCATATCTCAACCACAGCGGCTGAGTGGGGAGCAGTAGGAGAGGTGATGGTCACACTAACGAAAACACACACATCCATTGCCTTAAACACCCCCACCCACACACCCACACACACACACACACACACACACACACACAGCAGCACAAACCATGGAGCATGCGTGCACATATAGAGATGCATATGTGTGTCATCTGCAAATATGTGGAGACACTCCCACGTAAGTATACAGCACAACAGTCACACACACACCAACATACACACACACACACACACACACACACACACACACACACACACACACACACACATATATATACACACACTCCCACGTAAGTATACAGCATAACAGTCACACAATATCTACTAATGCATGCACATACTGTACAGCAACAGTCATTCTCTTTCCCTTTCTCTCTCTGCTTTTTTCTCTCTATCTTTCTCTCTCTCACACACACCCACACACACACCCACACACACACACACACCCACACACACACACACACACACACACACACCCACACAACTTGTCCAGGAAATCTACAGCTGAGAGCAAGAAACAGACACAGTGAGAGACTAGAGGGGTTGGGAGGGAAAATAACATGAAAAAGAGCAAGAGAGAGAGAGAGAGAGAGAGAGAGAGAGAGAGAGAGAGAGGGAGAGAGAGAGGGAGAGAGAGAGAGAGAGGGAGAGAGGGAGAGAGAGGGAGAGAGAGAGGGAGCAAGAGAGAGAGAGGTAGAGAGAGAGAGAAAGAGAGAGAGGGAGCTGGGAAACAGAGGAGGTGGGGTGAGTGGGTGTTTAAGACATGAGAACTGGCTGACCAGAGAGCTTGTTGTCACGCAAGCAAACCCTCTGTCAATCTTCCCCCAGCGCCTGACTGGTGGCTGGCCCCGGGCCAAGGGCTTGCGTGCAAGCCGGCAAGCCACATTAGCCTATAAAGCATTTCATAATAACAACAGCTGGTAAATATTGATGAGTGCTGGCAGGCCCTGAATGCTCGCCGCTAAGGTTAAGGCCATGGTGTAATGAAACCTAATTCTTCATTATACGTACTATCGTATATCTGGGACACTTTTTTAACTTTTAAAATCTAGCATGAAATTGAGCATGGAGTGAGCGTGGAGGATGAGACAGGCAATTTCCTTTGAGGCTTTCCCTTTTTCTTTTTTTAAACATTGTCTTCTCACGCGCATGTTTCCTCTGCCTTTGGTGAATGGTTTTTGCTCATTACCGTTTGCCATGTTAGACTCTGTTACATTGCTCTTGTTTTTGTTCTTTTGCTCTTACGTTTTCCAGACATCAAATCTACTAGTTCTAAATATCTGGATCTGTATATTTATATATACATAATTGATAGTAACTATAACAAGATTTGGAATATGAATATGTTTTTCAAATCTCTATAACCACAGTGTCTCTATATTTAGCTCATAAATGTTTGCTGGCTTTGACAAAGCATTTCCGCTCTAAAATGTCCAACTGCAAAATGTTTTTAGGGACCGCAAGTGATGATACGTCGCTGGACAACCTGAGGAGCATGAAATGAGGCGTCATTAGCATGCCTGCATGAACACCACACAGGGTCACACACAATCCCGTCTGCAAAAAGCAATCTGTCACCAGACATTACCAACAACCCAGTGACTTTTGTGGAACATAAAAATGAAGGTCAAAAGATCGGCACTCAGTTTTTGGGGTAGTTGTTCTACAAAGAGGAAAACAAAAGGTTTGTTTGTTACAGAGTAAACATGATAAAACTACATATACGCTCATCTGAAAAATCTGTTTACTGCGCATACAATAAGGAAGGGGAGGAACATGAATGCTTTTGTTCTTGGGTCTGCTCTTTTGTTCCTCCAGGCTGCGCTTTCCCATCTTATCGTCATCCAGCGCCACAAATAGCCATTTGTTTACGCTGACAAATCAATAGACACGTTGGAATTGTTTCAACACCAAATAGCCAATTGTTTACGTTGACAAATCAATAGACACGCTGGAATTGTTTCAACACCACTGAAGCTCTGGAGGGCTGGCATGTGGAGAGCTGAAGCCTCCCTCAGCTCAGTCTCCAGAGCTCCTCTGTCACAAACCCTTCTGCTCACCTCTCCATCACGGAGAGGAAAGAGACATAAGAGTCCATGTGACATGTAAGAGAGCAAAGCCACTGGGTTCTAAAAACAGAACCTCATTTGGGGGACCAATGGAGCCTTTAGACAGGAATGGCAACAACAGACAGGAATGGCAACAACACTTGAATTTCCCCTTGGGTCTTGAATTTCCCCTTGAGGATCAATAAAGTATCTATCTATCTATCTATCTATCTATCTATCTATCTAACAGACCCTTTAAACAGACAGCAACAACAGAGCCTTTAAACAGACAGCACCAACAGAGCCTTTAAACAGACAGGAATGTTCGGTGGCATGCTTGGGCACTACAAAGTGGAAATCAAGCAGACGTTACAGTGAGTGAAAGGCACACAGGTATACACGTGTCGTGTGACCGGTGGTGATTGGTATTACAAGTGTCGTGTGACCAGTGGTGATTGGTATTACACGTGTGACCGGTGGTGATTGGTATTACACATGTCATGTGGACAAACCATATCAGATGCTGCCTCAGTGTGAATAGAATGCTATTTACCCTCCACCCATTCAAAGCAGTTGGCCACCCACCCTTCCATTCAGAACAGTCAGGCCAAATGCAGGATAAGGCATCATGAATGGGGTGTTAGAGTGTCAATGGAGGAGTCCAGTTTGGCATTACAAACGGCAATCTGATGGGCGTCAATGGAGGAGTCCAGTTTGGCATTACAAACTGCAATCTGATGGGCGTCAATGGGGGAGTCCAGTTTGGCATTACAAACTGCAATCTGATGGGCGGAAGTTTGCGCACACAGCCTAACACTGGCTTCCTTTCTCATGCGCTGAACACCTCCTTATTACCCTGACGCCCAGAGTCAAGATAACAGCAGTGGTGGTTGGGTGGTGTCTGGCACCGCTGTGAGTTATCGCAGGTCTCTATGCACTTCCACAGCTGAGCCATGACTTCAACCCCATCCCCTCCCCCCCAACGTAACCGAGTCCTAGTCTTGTGGTGACTGACATTGTTACAAAACATGACGTAACCGAGTCCTAGTCTTGTGGTGACTGACATTGTTATAAAACATGAGCTAGAGACCTCACACAGTCTTCATCTGGCATCAACACCCAATAACCCACTTAGTGGGTGTGAACATGTAGTGTGTGTGTGTGTGTGTGTGTGTGTGTGTGTGTGTGTGTGTGTGTGTGTGTGTGTGTGTGTGTGTGTCTGTGTATGGGTCTGAGGTTTTCAAAAAATGCCTCTTGGAAATACTATTTATAGGCTGCTGTTTTGATTCATGTAGTAACAAGAATAGTGGGAGCACTCACATTCACAGAGAAAAAAAAACCCTGAATGGTATTGTGTAATGCTGGAGGGGAATTTAAATCCACAAAGCAGAAGTTGATGTATACTCAACATTTATTCTTACTGAAAAGAGAGGGAAGATCTTGCCTATTCTAAAATTTCCCTCGGGAAATAAAGTATCTATCTATCTATCTTCTCATTTTCCTCTGAAGTGTTACAAAGAGTCTGAAGGAAGCGTTAGTCCAGTTCATGTATTCCTGCTGTCGCTGGAGGAATAGCCCCATGCATGACCACCCCACATGTGCAAAAGCCCCATGCATGACCACCCCACATGTACAATAAACCATCTGTAACATTGTTTAGGTATCTTGAATGAAACTGTTCAATCAATGAGGGAGTTATAAACCATGTTGGAGGGCATCTAAAAGTCATCATCGCACAGGGATTAGAGAGGTAGCTGGGATTTATGGTAAGCTAACTGGTACATTTACGCATCCTAATGTAAATCCATTCAGTCAATGGGCCCTATTTTAATGGTCTGAAACGGAAGTGTCTTCGCGCAAAACGCAAGTGACTTTGGGCTGTATTTTCGGTCACCAGCGCATGGCGTAAAGTTCGTTATTCACCGGCGCGAAGTTGAATTCGTTATTTTGCACCTTTATTTTTTAAGCATTGCGCCCAGGGGTGTGGCAATTAACAACCTAGGGAGGGACCTGGCGCATTGTCTAAAAATCGCTATCATACACCACCTAAACCTGGTCAGAAGTCAATGGCGAGTTGTTCATATGCTATTTTAAGAGCGCATGTCAACAGTCATATTGGCAGGTGCACGCACCATCCTTCTATCATTCATGAACGCACACCAGCGCACGTCCATGCAAAGCATTACAAATTGCACGATTACAATGGTAAACATAATTAGAATAAAGATATTACGAAATACTGTACATCTCATGATGAGTAGTTATTCACCATCATTTGCAAATTGGTAATGACGGTTAAAAGTGATTAGGGGAGAGGCGAGAGACAAGTATGGAGCACAGCTGAAGACGCACTGTCACGAGATATAAGCAACTCCTCTGCAGGATAAATGTTGTTTTATTTAGTCATTTGAGCAACATTAGGGTAAGTGTTGCTTTTTCCAGCCTATGTTTTCTATGGTAACCCATTGTCAGTCAATAGTGAAAGTAACTGCATATAACTGTCTTGTCGTTGACTGACTCCTTGGTGAAGTTAGTTTCACTTTGCCAATGAGTTCAAATAATAGACGAGTGCAAATGCGTGAAGGCTATGCTAGGTTTTAGTAAAGCATGGTTTAAGAATGACTATTCCATACGGTCTTGCAAGCAGCCTCCTTCAAATGCGCCGTTGAATGCCAAAATACCGATGCATTTATTTGACATATGTTGCGCCGTTAAAGGGAATGACAGATGTCATTCTCATTGGTTTAAAATGATGTTACGCCCCAAACACACCCATATGACTGATTAAAAGACCTAGGAACACCTTGTTACGCCATGCGCTCCACTTTTGAGAACGAAACCCCTCCCAATGTGAACTGGACATCCTACTAAATTTGAATAGACTTTTGACGAGTGACGATGCACTTTAGAATGTCATGATAGGGCCCCTAGTGTGCGGATCTTGGGTGCTGATGCTATTTTACCGGCGGGATATTGACTGTTGCGCCTGACGCAAATCTAAAATGGGGTGGCCTGAAGTAGCTACATTAATCATGGGTGTGGTTTGGGCGTAACGTGCAATAAACCAATCAGAGCGTCATCTCACAATCCCTTTAACAACAGGCACGCTTGTTCCATAGCTGATTGCTATTATGGTGGCGTATTTGCCAGGCGCAGCCAGGAGCGTTCACAGCGCTATAATCACTGTTCAGTTGGGAACAGTTAGCTATTGATTTTTCATCTTGACAAAATGTAATACAGAATTGTCACAAAGACATACTTTCCGATGTTTTGGGATCATTCTCACTGAATCACGAGGTTATGAATGCATGGTAATATATTTGCAATGTACAATGTAATCTAACATTACCTCTCTATAGACAATGCATATCTTCCGTCAGTTAATCTGGGCATTTGGGTTAAATGGCATCGGCATGCAGTTCAACATCACGTCTCCTTAAGTCCTCTAACATTTCCTAATTTATGTCATCAACACATCAGTGATTCGTGAAAATGTGTACGCTAGATTTATGCCTATTTTTTCACATGGACACCACACTGATTTCCCTCGAGTTGTAATATTTTTCTTTGAAATTATGTATGGTTTACAGAAATGTGGGAACTACATTGTATAGATGAGAGGAGCTAAGTGTGCGTTGCGCAGCACAGGCGGCCAAGCAAGGGCTTCGTTTAAGTTGACCTAACTTTCAACTCTGCACAGTATCCCATTAACTGCGTGACAGCAGACTATTTACAATATTTTCTGTAAAGCAGAGTTTATAAACACATTATCATCAACTTAATTCACGCACAACATTTATTTGAGCAGGAGAGAGAATAACAATGAATGGATGCAGCAACTATAGAAATTGTACAGAAATTGTAACCATACTTGCTGCTTTCTTGTACTATCTGTTGCTGGTTAACAGCACATGAAAAGCTGATTTAAGCTAATTCACTAACTCAAGACTTCAAGGCCATCATGGATATAAAACGTTTTTTGAAAATAACGAAAGGATGGAGGGAACATAGGGAGCTTGGAGTTATTTCAGATGGGCTACATAAAGGTAGGCAAAATTATGGTGCTTAAAACCTTACACAACGGTAAATTGGAACAAAACTAAAAGTAACTTTAGCCTTTATAGGGCTGTAGCCTATAAAGTTGTCCAGATTAATAGGTCGTAATTAGGCGTTGTTGTAAAGATATTGCATGTAGATGTTGTACTTTATACGCTACTAAATATTTAGGTCACCAATGCACGAACAAAACCGGGAAATGGACAAATACTATCAAGGCTTTGAATTTTTCCGTCTGTGTACGGGGTGTCTGTAGATTGGTGTGCAACGCATTCATTCATGCAGGCCTGTGGTCATGCATGCGCCCTTAAAATAGCATCTGCATTTTCGCCACAGACTTTAGACCAGGGAGTTCCTGGTCTGTGGCGGAATTGTTTTCTGAAACTGCAAAATATGAACAGTGAACGTTTGCGCCGGAACACGCCCCGTCTTTTCGCTGAACCGCCCCCGTGGGCGCAATCGAATTCCCTAATTTACAGGCATGTACCTGTGGAGGGAAAATTCCAATATGCGCTGACTGCAAAATAGGAAAGACAAACGCGCGAGTATACAAAGTCAATTGCGCCGGGACGGAAAATAGAGCCCAAAGTCTGTTAGCATGTTTCCTGGACCTCTTTAGGTTTTCAATAATGACACAGCGTATTCAAGACTTACACATTACAGCTGTTGCACAGAGTCTAATAGTATCCTTTCATATTAATAACTGTCTGAGTTGGGGAGATTGCTCTGGAAAAAGGTTTATTTTTATCACTAGTGGTCTAAGAACCCTCCATCCGATCTCTCTCGCTGTCTCCCCCAGGCCACTGCTGTTTCTGGGGAGAGCACTCCAGGGGTTTTCTCTACTTCACATCCCATCGCCACTCCGTAACATTGTACAGACCAGGCTATTCATCTTATCCGTTTTAGAGGATTAATGCAAAGAAAGGGAAGAGATGGGGAGAGCGAAACTCCGCCTGAGACATACCATACACGCATGATATGACAGGACGCAGCAGGGACGGCCTGATCTGCGATGCACGGCATATGGAACAGCAAGCCAGACATCATGAGATTATCCATAAGAGCTCCAGCACTCTCAACAAATGGGAAATAACAGAATTACCGGTAGAATATCCCATGTATGCTTAGTGTGTTCTGTACGGTGTGCATTCAGTAGGTAAGATGAATTGCCTGGCTAAGATTAATATCATAACATTTCTCCAGAGCCTAAACACCATGGGAATAATAGGAGTGAGGCCAAGCTCATGCCTCTAAAGGAGTGAGGCCAAGCTCATCTAAAGAAGTGAGGCCAAGCTCATCTAAAGGAGTGAGGCCAAGCTCATGCCTCTATAGGAGTGAGGCCAAGCTCATGCGTGTAAAGAAGTGAGGCCAAGCTCATGCCTCTAAAGGAGTGAGGCCAAGCTCATGCATCTAATGGAGTGAGGCCAAGCTCATCTAAAGAAGTGAGGCCAAGCTCATGCATCTAAAGGAGTGAGGCCAAGCTCATCTAAAGAAGTGAGGCCAAGCTCATCTAAAGGAGTGAGGCCAAGCTCATCTAAAGAAGTAAGGCCAAGCTCATCTAAAGGAGTGAGGCCAAGCTCATCTAAAGGAGTGAAGCCAAGCGCATGCCTCTATAGGAGTGAGGCCAAGCTCATGCGTGTAAAGGAGTGAGGCCAAGCTCATGCTCAAAGGGCCATAGATGTTATATACGGCTCTGGTTTAATGCTTAAACTGGAAAAATCTTGTAATCTCATCCCTTTAATAGTATCCCATTCATCTCATCCCTTTAATAGTATCCCATTCATCTCATCCCTTTAATAGTATCCCATTGAAAGCACCATGAGGAGGAGGAGGTCAAGCGTGTGGAGCTCATCAGGTAGCCAAGTGGACGGCCAGTATCGGCAAACTAGATCTCCCTGCCACACCTTAGCATTGCTTATTCCTGTTGAAATTATAGCATCCTGTGGAACAAACCCCTACTGACAAAAGAGTCAAGTGTTTTTCAGAGAGGGTGGGGGCATCATATGAAGAACAACTGCATCCGAGATGGCGTTTGTCAGCATGATTTATAAATCTGGGGAGGAAACTTTCATAAAGTGTTTGGTGTGAAACCGGACCCTTTCCATGACAGCTGACAACTGGGAGCTACTGTAGCTGGACCTGGAGAAAGATTTCTGCAGACAAAGCTGGCTTCCCCACAGCCTTACAGCACCATAGAGTCCAGTCACTGTAGAGTTTATTGTTAACTAATGCAAATAATGTCATTCTGGAACACCCTGTCTTCATCACCATGGTTGCCACCCTGTCTTAATGACCAGGACCGTCTTAATGACCAGGCTGCTTTTCGGACACCGGGCTTCACTGTTCTGAACCCAACGGAGACACTGCGACTATCCCCTCAAATGTCTCATACTCAGCTGGACTCTAGAGAAGACAGCACTCAAATGTCTCATACTCAGCTGGACTCTAGAGAAGACAGCACTCAAATGTCTCATACTCAGCTGGACTCTAGAGAAGACAGCACTCAAATGTCTCATACTCAGCTGGACTCTAGAGGAGACAGCGCTCAAATGTCTCATACTCAGCTGGACTCTAGAGGAGACAGCGCTCAAATGTCTCATACTCAGCTGGACTCTAGAGAAGACAGCACTCAAATGTCTCATACTCAGCTGGACTCTAGAGAAGACAGCGCTCAAATGTCTCATACTCAGCTGGACTCTAGAGGAGACAGCGCTCAAATGTTTCATACTCAGCTGGACTCTAGAGGAGACAGCGCTCAAATGTCTCATACTCAGCTGGACTCTAGAGTAGACAGCGCTAGCACAGCTAGCTTCTAAGGCCATTCAGGGCAAAATCCAAACGACTCATAACAACCCTGGTGCGCTCCTCGTTGGCATCCCTCACCTCTGCATGGTGCTCGAGTAATCTGTTAAAAAGATTAGCAGCCCTTCACAGCCCATTGAGGGACCTAATAACAGACAGATGGTCCGCCAAGGTAAAGCCCATCAGGGAGAGCCGCGGAGAAAGGCCCTCAACACACGCAACCCGTGGTTGGGCTGGGTCGCCTGGGCTGGGTCGCCTCTGACCGACACTAAGCGGCTTTTCAGGAACTCAAATTCAGTTCAGTCACAACGGATTGAGCTGTACTGACTATGATTTCACTCAATGCACAGAGTCCCTGCCAGGCCTCCCTACAGGATGTCTGTACAGCACTGTACTGAATGCCTTCTGTGAGACCTGCAGAGGGCAAAAGGACCCACAGATGTTTAATTATATACAGTAGCAGTGTAGAGAATAGCCGGTAAAACAGGTAAGCTGCTTGTGTAATGTCATGTAGGTTAATGTAAATAAGAGGTGAATCTCTGTATGTGTGTGTGTGTGTGTGTGTGTGTGTGTGTGTGTGTGTGTGTGTGTGTGTGTGTTTGAGAGAGACCCAACTGGCACTGACATTAATCAAGCTCTTGCTGGGTGGAAAGAAATGCACACTTCCTGGAACCTAGCCAATTGGCTCACAACAGCCAGCTGAATTACCAATAGACTCACTATAGCCAGCTGAATTACCAATAGACTCACTATAGCCAGCGGAATGACCTGAACCACTGGCGCGTGGACATGTCCAAGTGACAATTTGCCCGTCACCCAACACCCCTGGCCAAGAACCGCCCAAACACCAGGCACTAATGGCCATCATGAATTACACATGCTTGGGATCACTTGATCCCTCAACCTGTGGACATATCAGCTGCCAATATAATTACAGTCGCCATGACACCTGGGCCCCTGTGAAGGCCCGCGCTGTGCCCTCAGCAGTCTAACAGCTGTGTGATGGCAGTGCAGGCATCTAGCAGTGAACGTGATGGGAACATCTGACGAAAACGCCATTACACACAAACATATATAAGGAAAATAACATGTAAACAAATAGACAAATAAAAGAAAGCAGAGGGATTAACAACAACAACCAAACTAAGGTCTCTGTAGTGATTGTTGCACTGCTTTGGGCTTGATACACTGCCATGATAGGGGCCCTCTATGCGACCTCTGCATGATAGGGCCCCTCTACTCTGCATGATAGGGTCCCTTTATGCGACCTCTGCATGATGCAGTAACTAACTACGCTCCATACCAATACAGCCCTAGTGTGTGTCCAGTAACTACACTCCATACCAATACAGCCCTAGTGTGTGTCCAGTAACTACACTCCATACCAATACAGCCCTAGTGTGTGTCCAGTAACTACGCTCCATACCAACACAGCCCTAGTGGGTGTCCAGTAACTACACTCCATACCAATACAGCCCTAGTGGGTGTCCAGTAACTACGCTCCATACCAACACAGCCCTAGTGGGTGTCCAGTAACTACGTTCCATACCAATACAGCCCTAGTGTGTGTCCAGTAACTACACTCCATACCGATACAGCCCTAGTGTGTGTCCAGTAACTACACTCCATACCAATACAGCCCTAGTGTGTGTCCAGTGGCGGTGGCCGTGCTGGGACTCCGTCACCTGTAAACCTATGGCGGCCCCACGCGTGTGATTATCCCCTGATCCTCACTCCGA
>NW_027468650.1:5757194-5762194 GCF_046254945.1 Alosa pseudoharengus | reverse complement strand
CTCTCTTTCCCTCTCTCTCAAACACACACACACACACACACACACACACACACTGTCCATCGCAGCAGCGCTCATATCCCCGTGTGGAGTGGAGAACTGATTTATGACAGGGCCACAGGAATCTCTCTTAAATGGATTCAGCATGCTCACCGAGCCAGGGGAAACATTGCTGATTTCGCAAAGCATTAAGCAGTGCTCACACACACACACACACACACACACACACACACACACACACACACACACACAGATCAACGCATTTCGATAGCTCCGCTGTTCGCACGCGAGCTGACGACTGTTTGCCGGCGATGACTGGAGGCTGCTTCTCTTGGTTACGGCTGTTTTGCGTAGCGCTCAGCTGTGGAGGCCAGAGCCCCAACCTCCTCCTCCTCCTGCTGCTGCTGCTTTTGATGCCTCTTGTGCTGCTGCTGCTTCTGCTGTCTGTGCTGCTGCTGCTGCTGCTGTTTCTGCTGTCTGTGCTGCTGCTAATATCTACTGCTGCTGTTTCTGCTGTCTGTTGATATCTACTGCTGCTGTTTCTGCTGTCTGTGCTGCTGCTAATATCTACTGCTGCTGTTTCTGCTGTCTGTGCTGCTGATATCTACTGCTGCTGATTCTGCTGTCTGTGCTGCTGCTGATATCTACTGCTGCTGTTTCTGCTGTCTGTTGATATCTACTGCTGCTGTTTCTGCTGTCTGTGCTGCTGCTAATATCTACTGCTGCTGTTTCTGCTGTCTGTGCTGTTGATATCTACTGCTGCTGTTTCTGCTGTCTGTGCTGCTGCTGATATCTACTGCTGCTGTTTCTGCTGTCTGTGCTGCTGCTAATATCTACTGCTGCTGTTTCTGCTGTCTGTTGATATCTACTGCTGCTGTTTCTGCTGTCTGTGCTGCTGCTGATATCTACTGCTGCTGTTTCTGCTGTCTGTGCAGTTGATATCTACTGCTGCTGTCTGTGCTGCTGATATCTACTGCTGCTGTTTCTGCTGTCTGTGCTGTTGATATCTACTACTGCTGTTTCTGCTGTCTGTGCTGTTGAAATCTACTGCTGCTGTCGCTGCTTGTGTTGTTGCATATAACTGTTGTGCTGCTGCTGTTGCCTATTGCTGCTGTTTCTGCAGGAGCACAGAGACTCTACCACTCACTACTAGCATGGTTCTGCTCTCACTACTGCTACTCAGAACAGACTGGACGGTTTGCCACAAAGAAACACATTTTCACTTGGTCTCTGTGTGAGAGGAAGTATCTCTCTTTCTCTCCCTCTCCTCTTTCTGTGTGTGTGTGTGTGTATGTGTGTGTGTGAGCATGATTATATGAATGCTAAAAGGAGGAGACTACGTTGGAGTGTGTGTACTGTGCATGCAGCAGGAGTTCGATGGAGAGAGCAACATGTGTTAAAGTTGTTAGTCTGTCTGACAGTGGAGCGGGAAGCTGGGTGTCGGCTTACTGCCACGATGACATCATCATCTCTTCACATCCACACAAGCCACCTGTGCCGTCAGAAGCATCCTCAATGAGACGCTGCATTATCTCAGAGGCACGCACACACACACACACACACACACACACACACACACACATACACACACACACACACACACACACACACGCACACACACGCACACACACACACACGCACACACACACACACACACACACACACGCACACGCACACGCACACGCACACACATACTGTACGCACACACACACACACGCACACGCACGCACGCACGCACGCACACACACACACACACACACACACACACTTTCTCTCAATCTCACACACACAGACTTTCCTCTCATATACATACACCAACTCTTGCTCACTCTCTCACACTACACACAAGCACACCCTCACACTCTCCTACAAATACACTTTGACTCTCTGTATAACACACACACTTTCTCTGACCCCCTGACACACACTCACCCAATACATTCATCTATCACAGGGATTCCCAAACTGTGGTACGCGAGCTGCCACTAGGGGGTACGCGAGATGAAAAGGGCAATGGCGGAAAGGAGTTAAAAATGATTAATTAATTAATACTCGAATTAATTCATAAATAATACATAATTTCGAATCGGGTTATAATGATATGGAAACGTGAAATTAAAGGAAATCATTTGTAAACTCTATAATAGGGTATGTTTTCATTAAAAAATAAGCTACACACAATAGGCTACACGTGATTTCCTACAGGCAGCCAGAATATCTGGCGCCTTAATTTTGTTGAAGTATAGGCTAGGTAGAAGGCTGCGTAAACTTTTGAATTTCCCCTTATGGATCAATAAAGTATCTATCTATCTATCTATCTATCTATCTATCTAAACATGGAAAACAGGGACACTGTCCAAAAGGCCTAATTAAAGCGATCAAAGAGGAGAAGCGAGAGAAACAGAGCAGGACACAGGTAACGATGGAATGGGATGGGGGGCAGACTAATGAAGGTGGAGATGGAGCGCAGGGGGAAAAGAAAGAACGAGACAGAAAAGTCTGCGCGAAGAAAACGAAAGTATGATGAGGCATATAGCCCTAGGCTTCACGTGGATTGGGAGACAGACTGGCCAAAGCCACAGTGCGTGGTCTGCAGTGAGATGCTACCTAACCATTCTAATGTGGTTCTCCACACTGTTTTTTTTTAACGTGAGAGCTCATAGACCAGTTGCACATTTTGATTATGTTATCATGTTACCGGCTAATTAAACAACGATGCCTGGAATGCGTCAATAGAATGAGTTACTTTTTTATGTGTTGGATGGTGGGGGTACGCGAGCCAAGTCAGGATGAAGAAGGTGGTCCGCGGGGAAAAAAGTTTGGGAACCGCTGATCTATCAGGTATTGACATTCACATGCAGTGCACTTGGGCCAGCTGCAGGGGAGAGCGCTAACGGGAGGTCGGGCAACGGGGCAAAAAGTGTAGACCGTAGGGGAGGGGGGAGGGGTAGATAGCGTGCAAAAGCCCCAATGGAACCCCTCTGCCCCCAAAAAGAGTAGACCGTAGGGGAGGGGGGAGGGGTAGATAGCGTGCAAAGCCCCAATGGAACCCCTCTGCCCCCAAAGCTGTCTCGTCTGTGGGCCGTAATCAAGCGTGCGCCAGGCCTGCATACTTAACATTTCAAATGGCAAAGCCTGGCCCTCTCTCCTTCCCTATCGTCTCCTCTCTTCTCTCCCTCCTGTCCTCTTCTCTCTTCTCCTCCCCCCTCTGCTCTCCTCTCCTCTTCTCTGTTCTCCTCTCCTCTTCCCTTCTCTTCTTTTCTCTCCTCTCCTCTCCCTCCTGTCCTCTCCTCTCTCCTCCTATCCTCTCCCCTCTCCTCTCCTGTCCTCTCCTCTCCTCTCTCCTCCTATCCTCTCCCCTCTCCTCTCCTGTCCTCTCCTCTTCTCTCTTCTCCTCTCCTCTTCCCTTCTCTTCTCTTCTCTCCTCTTCTCTCCTCTCACCTCTCCTCTCCTGTCCTCTCCTCTTCTCACTTCTCCTCTTCCCTTCTCTTCTCTTCTCTCCTCTTCTCTCCTCTCCCCTCTGCTCTCCTCTCCTGTCCTCTCCTCTCCCCTCTGCTCTCCTCTCCTGTCCTCTCCTCTCCCCTCTCCTCTCCTGTCCTCTCCTCTTCTCTCTTCTCCTCTTCCCTTCTCTTCTTTTCTCTCCTCTCCTCTCCTCTCCCTCCTGTCCTCTCCTCTTCTCTGTTCTCCTCTCCTCTTCCCTTCTCTTCTCTTCTTTTCTCTCCTCTCCCCTCTGCTCTCCTCTCTCCTCCCCTCTCCTCTCCTCTCCTCTCCTCTCTCCTCCTCTCCTCTCCTGTCCTCTCCTCTTCTCTCTTCTCCTCTTCCCTTCTCTTCTTTTCTCTCCTCTCCTCTCCTCCTCTCCTGTCCTCTCCTCTTCTCTCTCCTCCTCTCCTGTCCTCTTCTCTCCTCTCCTGTCCTCTCCTCTTCTCTCTCCTCCTCTCCTCTCCTCTCCTCTTCTCTGTTCTCCTCTCCTCTTCCCTTCTCTTCTCTTCTCTTCTCTTCTTTTCTCTCCTCTCCCTTCTGCCTTCCATTACTTTTATTAATTGTGTGAGAATATTTTCCTTCAGGGAGAAACTCAACTGACATTTTATGGAAAATTCATTTAGGGCGCCGCGGCAGGAGAGCTGTGTCGCTGGCCTGTGGTTAAGCTATGTGTGTGTGTGTGTGTGTGTGTGTGTGTGTGTGTGTGGTTAAACTATGCCACTTTTCCAGTGGCCAGGGCATGCCGGTGTGCGCTGTGAGCTCGTAGAGGAAGGCACGCTGATGGTCACTTCTGAGGGAGATTCCCGTCTCACCAAAGAGGAAAATAAGTGAGCACAGAAAACGTACGAATGGTATATAGGACACACATGGAACTATGTTTACAGTGTTTCACTACCAGCACAGGTACAACACACACACACACACACACTCACTCACACACACTCACACACACACAAACACAGTCCTCCATAGGCTCGGTTTGCTCAATTTCTAAGCTGTAACCTATATTTGATCAAAACGTATTGGCCACTTCTGAGGGCTCTCTGTCCTTCTCTGCCCCAAAGCCAACACCACTCCACCCCAGTCTGTCAAAGCAACACACACACACACACACACACACACACACACACACACACACACACACACACACACACACACACCACTCAACCCCAGTCTGTCAAAGCAACACACACACACACACACACACACACACACACACACACACACACACACACACACACACCACTCGACCCCAGTCTGTCAAAGCAACACAAGCCAGATGCCACAGAAGTCATACGAGGGTACTTTTATGACCTCTTACTCAAGAAGTGAGTATGGACAATGGGTCAAACCATGGATCAACATGGCTACATGCAAACAAATGATAAAAATGTGCTCATCTGTGTGTGTGTGTGTGTGTGTGTGTGTATGCGTGCCATGGTGCCTTATTCTAGTCTATGAAATATCATCGTAACCATGGTGCCTGGCTTACTCTATGAAATATCATCGTAACCATGGTGCCT
>NW_027468650.1:5704694-5739694 GCF_046254945.1 Alosa pseudoharengus | reverse complement strand
AGTGTGAGCTTTTACCAGCTCTCCAACATCTGACTCACTCACTCTGCACACAGTGAAAAAAGACACACAGACAGGGAGAGGAGACAGACAGAGAGAGAGAGAGAGAGAGAGAGAGAGAGAGAGAGAGAAAGAGAGAAAAAAAGGAGAAGTGTAGAGGTTTGCGGAACAACACATTATCACCCTGTTTGCTTTTATCCTCAACTGCACGCTCCTGCAAAGTTTGGCTTTGAGTACTGATGTGTCCTTTTGTTTTGCAAGTTCATGACATCCAGTCATTACTTCTGAAATACACTAATGAGATATGGTCCTGGTGTATCAGGAGATTATAAACATTTCACCAACACTGACCCAATTCAATGCTCAGTACACAATGTAGTCAGTGTACTCAGTGAAGATAAATGCATTATTGGTGTTTTAGGTATATATTCTCCTGATAAACGTTGTACACTTAAAGCTGCTTTGTAGTGTAGCAGTATATAGTTTACAGAATATTGTATCTTTTTTAATATTATGACCTAATGAGAGAGCATGTGCTTTATTTTGCTTTATCTCATGTTTTCCAAGGGTGAGTATTGAGTTAGTACTGAGGCCCTGGGCTATGCGGTGGGGTGGGGTGCGGTGGGGTGAGGGGGGTGGGAAACATGAGCAGAGCTGGACAGTAGTAGCGTTGACTTCCTGGCCATCCCAAAGGACAAAGACCCAGATAGATCTTCAGCTGTGTGACCGAAACAATATGAAAGGATACATGAGTCATTTCCTCCAATGATCTGTGTGTGTGTGTGTGTGTGTGTGTGTGTGTGTGTGTGTGTGTGTGTGTGTGTGTGTGTGTGTGTGTGTGTGTGTGTGTGTGTGTGTGTGTGTGTGTGTGTGTGTGTGTGTGTGTGTGTGTGTGTGTGTGTGTGTTTGTCTGTGTGACAGAGAGGAATGGCTATTCTCTATCATTCTGGGTGGTCCATTCATTGGCTAGCCTAAATCTTCTGAATTAAATAGATTAGTTATCCTACAACCCATCTTAAAAAATATAAATGCATACAAGCCCATAGATGCATACTGTATCATAGCCCATAGATGCATACTGATAGCCCATAGATGCATACTGTATCACAGCTCAAGTATGATGGTCAAAATCAATGGTTAATAGATAAAATGCTTCACATTGATTAGAGCTTGTTCCAAAGTGACGATAAATCATTTAAATTCAATGTTTGACTCATAGCGTATTCATGGTGTATTTGTTCATGGGTCTTGCATGAAACTTCAGCTGATATGATAGAGATTAGCCCTATTCACCCCTCTCTCCCTCTCTCCCTCTCTCTCAACCTATTCCCCTCTCTCTCCCCTGCCCTGATGAAAGATGACCTCTGTATTGGTGACTCAGCTTTTTTAATGGAGAAGTACCAGCACATCCAGACTCAGGCTTTCCACTCTACTCTTCACACGTTTTCTGCTGAGCACTAGGATGGAACTAGCTGTGCATAATTACTGCAGGTTTGTGTGTGTATATATGTGTGTGTGTGTGTGTGTGTGTGTGAGAGAGAGAGAGAGAGAGAGAGAGAGAGAGAGAGAGAGACAAGGGAGGCACAGTCCTGGATCATATACTCATTCATAATATAGTAGAAGAGTGTAATCCAGATATCATAAGGTGCTACTGCACAGTGTAATCCAGATATCATAAGGTGCTACTGCACAGTGTAATCCAGATATCATAAGGTACTACTGCACAGTGTAATCCAGATATCATAAGGTGCTACTGCACAGTGTAATCCAGATATCATAAGGTACTACTGCACAGTGTAATCCAGATATCATAAGGTACTACTGCACAGTGTAATCCAGATATCATAAGGTACTACTGCACAGTGTCAGGGAACAACAAGCGTGAGGAAAAGTTCAGGATAATGATTTAGTTCAAGACTAAGTGTTAGTTCAGGATAATGATTTAGTTCAAGACTAAGTGTTCTGGGTGTGAATGCTCGATGATCACCATCAAGGACAGAGGAGAAGAATTACAAATTATAGGCCCAAAGAAACCTCTTACCTGCCAAAACACCAGCAGTGTGTGTGTGTCTGTGTGTCTGTGTGTTTGTGCATGTGTGTGTGTGTGTGTGTGATTGTGTGATTATGTCAAACTGACAACACATTGGCTATAATAACTGCAACACCTACTGTTTGGTGACAACCCCACGTCAGACAAGCTGCTTTAGGAGCATGGCCAATAATCCCTTTCAACATTTGATGCTAATTTGGTTTCAGTCCACTGATAGAAATGAGGAGGGAACATGTGAGTCTGAGAAGCACATTTGCAACGTGCTAACCGCCAGCACTGATAAACTTGTGTTGGCCTGCCATAATATTATTACAATTGTTATTCTAGCTAAAAATTGCCAGAGATAATCAATGTTCAGCTTCAGGGCACACACACACACACAGAGAGAGAGAGAGAGAGAGAGAGAGAGAGAGAGAGAGAGAGAGAGAGAGAGAGAGAGAGAGAGAGAGAGAGAGAGAGAGAGAGAGAGAGAGAGAGAGAGAGAGAGAGAGAGAGAGAGAGAAATCCATCCACATCATATCATATTTTTTTTAGTCGAGTGTCCCTGATAATATAACTACCTATAACTACATACCACATATGGTATGTGGCTAATATTTAGAACACAGGTTCATTAGCAAAAATAGCTTGTCAGTATAGTTGATAATAACAGTTCGGCACGGCATCTGTGGAGTGAACATAGAAATCTGAGCTCGGATATATCAAATGTACACGGTGTGTATGGACAGAGAGTGTGTACACAGTGCAGGGAGTCTGCTCATAATGTATAGGGCTATGTATAGCTTTACACAGTGCAGGTAGTCTGCTCATAATGTATAGTTCTATGTATAGCTTTACACAGTGCAGGGAGTCTGCTCATAATGTATAGGGCTATGTATAGCTTTACACAGTGCAGGGAGTCTGCTCATAATGTATAAGACTACTGTATGTATAGCTTTACACAGTGCAGGGAGTCTGCTCATAATGTATAGGACTATGTAAAGCTTTCTATATTTAGCAACGTAAAACATATGTGCGTCCCTCGTTCTATGTTTGCAGTTGTAGAAATCAACATTCTGATGGTAATAAATGAAAGGACATGAAACAGTAAACCAGTCAGAGAACAACGCAAGTTTTTTTATCATTATCATAGTCACATGTGACAGGACATAGCATTAGTCTTAACTCATTTATGACATATTGAGGTCATTTTGTCTTTGTTTACACAACATTGCGTGCAAAGCCCTGGGTATCCCGGAGATCCAATTGCCCTCGGAGGTCTGGGACACGGCTTTATGAATGTGCTCTTTGAGTGGCCAGGGTCGTAGACAGGCTGTATTTATCTAGTAATGGGAGTGATGCGACTTCAAACGCTCTCTGGGATCTCAATTGATGCTATTATGACCGGGGCTTAGCTCCACTGCACAGTCATGCCAGTGGACTGGTGGTACACATTGCCCTTAAATTATTATTTTTATTGTGTGTGTGTGTGTGTGTGTGTGTGTGTGTGTGTGTGTGTGTGTGTGTGTGTGTGTGTGTGTCTGTGTGTCTGTGTGTGTGTCTGTGTGTGTGTGTGTGTGTGTGTGTGTGCAACATTCACATACACAGGAAATCTGACTTCCTTCAAGTCACCAAATTCAAAAACAAGGTTGCAGACACATAAACTATACGGTACTGAGGGACAGGAGAGGACACGCTTCAAAGAGAAGCAATGCATTCAAACCCACAGCAACACATGACAAGACACTCAGACAGGCCCCTACTGGACCCACACTCCACTCTCCACTACAACACACTGAGGCACCTCGGCAAACACATTTAGAAGGATTTACAAAACAGTCTGGAAACCAGACACCCATTTACATGTACAGTCTTTAGAGATTTAAGAAGAGGAGGAAGAGGAGGAGGAGGAGGAAGAAGAGGAGGAGGAGGAAGAGGAGGAAGAGGAGGAAGAAGAGGAGGAGGAGGAGGAAGAAGAAGAATGAAGAGGAGGAGGAAGAAGAAGAATGAAGAAGAAGAGTGAAAGGAGCTCAGGAGACAGACCAGACGTTTGTTGCTCGTAGGCAGGAGTGTAGTGGAGGCTAAAAGCAAGTAAACACAGTTTATGCACCTCTGAAATAAAGTAAACGCAGTTTATCCACCTCTAATTAGAGTTTATCCATCTCTCAAAAGAGTTTATTCACCAATTGCAACTTTTAACATTCAAAAATCACACTGCAGGCCTATTATCCACATTCACAATAAGTACACTCATCAGCCCTTGAGGAATGATTTAATACCACTGGTATTGTTATAAACATTAAACAACATCCTCCACCATCATCAAACATGTTGTGAATGCCTTTTTTAAAAAAAAAAAAAAGATATCGCATGGTGCAGTCCACCTTATCGTGATCACAGAATTCATAGTTTACCCACCTCTTATTTTACCACTACACCCCTGCACACACACACACTCTTATTTTACCACTACATCCCTGAACATGGGGGTTTTGGAAGTGCAGTGTATCGGGGTTTTAAAGCGCAGTGTATCGGGGTTTTGAAGCGCAGTGTATTTAAATCTCGGGTGTCTGGCGAAAACAAACACTCGCGCCAGCGCTGCAGAGAATTCCGGGGCTCTGCACGCAAGCCGAGCGGGTGATGGAGCAGGGGGCAGCTGATGAGTATATGAACGTAACATACTGTTCCTGCTCCACGCCAGTGTAAACACAATACTCTGGGGCAACGTAAACAGAGCCTGGTACTGGACTCCACCCTCGCGGTGTGCTCGCTAGGCCTGCGCATCTTGATCAGATCAGGTTACGATCCTCAGAACAGGAACCTTGCAAATGGACACATTTGATCCTTGATGGCCCTCAAACAGTTTTTATTAAAAAGAGGAAAAAGATATGAGTAAGGTGCCACTCATGAAAGATAAGAAAGGTTTAGCATGTCATCATTAGGGCAGCCGTGGCCTACTGGTTAGCACTTCGGACCTGTAACTGGAGGGTTGCCGGTTCGAATCCCGACCAGTAGGCACGGCTGAAGTGCCCTTGAGCAAGGCACCTAACCCCTCACTGCTCCCCGAGCGCCGCTGTTGATGCAGGCAGCTCACTGCGCTGGGATTAGTGTGTGCTTCACCTCACTGTGTGTACACTGTGTGCTGTGTGTGTTTCACTAATTCACGGATTGGGATAAATGCAGAGACCAAATTTCCCTCACGAGATCAAAAGAGTATATATACTTATACTTATATTATCACTGCACACTATGTGTTTAGCATGTTATCACACTGTGTGCCAACACTTACTGTAGCATGCTGTGACATTAAGTGAAACCTAATTAAGACTGCCAATGGAGGCCTACAGGGAGAGGATACTGTAACAGACCTGAACAAAACTAGCTGATCGCTTTCGTCATTTAGGGAAATCCTAATGGAATGGCTAAGCACATTAGCTTTACCGGGGGAACTCCAAGCCAGAAATGGCTTTCGAAGAAAGTGATGAATGACAGATAGCTTCACCTTAAAAGGATGAGTGCTCTATTGAGGGGAAGTCTATTTAGGGGACCTAATTGAAGTAAACTGTAGAGGGTGTACAGGTGGTCTAACAGCGACCAATTACAACCCATCACAGTGTAGTAGGCTGCCAGGCCGACATTAGAATGGCTGTTCATGGTTCTAGAAAATACTTGAATAGAACCAGAACTGGAACAGATAGAGCTGTGAAATAGAACCAGAACCGGAACAGATGGAGCTGTGTCACTGTTTTGGCTCCAAGGTGACCCAGGGAGAATGACACGGCAGGGCGTGGAGATAAATGATGCCATGTAATGCCATGCCCCTGAGGGCTGGGCTAGCGCTCTATTGTGCCAAGCCACTGACCTTTCAAGGCCTGCGACATCAATACCTCTCAGGTGATTGACAGATGGGTTCCACTGTTGCCAATGAGGCGATTGTTCCAGCGAGCACTCTTCTAATGGCACGGGATCAGGCGTGAGTCAGACAGGATTTGAAACAGATGTATTTGATAGCTAGAGAAGCTCTTCATTAGCATGAACTTCCAAATGCTCCTGCTCATCAGCATAATAGCTGCCGTTATGAGACAGCCACGTGTCACTCACCAGAAGTCCACGTGAAGAGGTATTAAAAGAGGACACAGATTACAGCTCTGCTACTTCATAATTAGCCATGTTGTTTGAGCACTATGCTACTGGCACAGAAGACTCACACCATTAGCTAGCGTTAGCATCATTCGGCTCATGCTAGACACATACATCTGGAAGTAAGGCTATAAAAGGAGGGTAAGAACTATTTATCTTGGAGTCCAGAAGGCATACATCAGTACATACAGACTACACAGCCAACTATCTCCATGGGTTTGGTATTTCCGCTTGGCCCCACGTTAAAGGAAAAGGAGCAGAGAACCTGGGCTACATTTTGGCTTTCAAAAACTGTTTTAGGAATAATCTGTCATTTTAAACAGTAATAATTCTGATTTCACAATGAATGTCTTACATTTGCTTATTTATTTATTTATTTAATGTTTATTCATTTATGCCATGCCAAAACCGCACTTTTTAAACAGTCAAATATCACAATGGGTTTTAAAAACAGACTTTAAAATTACTGTCATTCTATTTGTGAAGGAATCTGCATGTTTACTTAAATGTTAAGCTTTCAATTTTAGTTTTGCAGTGTAATCCTTGCATCCCCTTTGAAGTAAACAGAAATCTTGTGGACAGATGTTGTCATTCTGCTTTCAATCAGAGAGGCAGATTATTAAGCAGGCTTGAATGAGGGGGTGAGACCTCTAGCGTCGCCTTTCTGTCCATCCGTCCACACTGCCCATCCCTACGCTTGTGGCAGGTCTGCACAGCCCTATACACGTGGGTTATGGCAGGTCTGCACAGCCCTATACACGTGGGTTATGGCAATGTTTTCTCGGAAAAAGGCTTCACATGGGTGGAGGCTTGTGGAAGCGGTGTGTGTGTGTGTGGAGGGTTCAGAGTGACTGATTGTCTACTCACACGACAAAAGAGAATAGCCCCTAAACCATGTTTTCTTCTCAACCCCTCCACTCCCTCCTTGCAAGAAAAAAGAAAAAATGTAATTATCTTTTTTTCTCTCTTTTTTCTTTGCTTTTTTCACTTGCGGGTGTCAAGCTGCCACAAGAATTTTTTACTCTGGGTGATGAGAGCTGCCATGATGGATGGACCTTTTGCCCACTCAGAACTTTTAGAACTTTTTCTCTTGCTTCATGGACACAGCTGTTGTGTAGAAGACCTCAACCACACATTGCTCCTGTTGGTATCCTGTTGTTGCTGTGTGTGGGTGTGTGTGTGTGTGTGTGTGTGTGTGTGTGTGTGTGTGTGTGTGTGTGGATAATTCTTCCACTGTCTCCAACAAGGGGCCACATACACACCACAGATACACACACACACACACACACACGCACACACACACACACACACACACACACACACACACTATTATGCACACACACGCAAGCACACAAACACACACATGCACACACACACAAGCACACACACACACACACACACACACACACACACACACACACACACACACACACACACACACACACACATTTAATTATTTTTTTTGGAATGACCAATACTGCTACAACACAGCATTCCAAATATTAATAAAGACCCATTTATGTCTCACACAGCAACACAAACACTGTGCAAGCGCTTACAGCTTTACAGGTAAACACAAACACTGTGCAAGCACTTACAGCTTTACAGGTAAACACAAACACTGTGCAAGCGCTTACAGCTTAAAGGTAAATCAGGATAAATACATATCATCAGGGGTAGAGATGGCACCGCCTTCTCCATACATGCAGACTGCCTATGATAGCACACACAAACACACACACACATGCACACACACACTCACACATACATACATACACACATTGCACATACTGACATACACACACAGACAGCCATACATATAAACATTCATGTGCACTTACTCATGTGAACACACACACACACCTCTTGAATTCCAGTGGCATTAATGGCAGTGTGTGCATGTTTACAGTAGAACACTTGAGACATACCTTCCTTTCTTCTGGCTTACAAATGATGCCTCGGGGCCGCTGAGCCCCTGCCAAGAAGTAGTCACGCAACGGGCTCGGCAGGGAAGAACTGGAGCATTCATTACTCCCACAAACTGTCCTCTGCCACTTCTCATTCAAGGCAATTACACCCTTATGCGCCTGGAACACTCCTTCAGAAACACTTCCCTCGATCCTTCTCTCCCTCCCAAACTGATGTTTTGATTTTTTTTATTTGGCAGGATTTCATTTCTCTCTCTCTCTCTCTCTCTCTCTCTCTCTCTCTCTCTCTCTCTCTCTCTGTCTCCACAGAGCAAGTCAGATGATATGTGCCAAAGAAGGACGGGGAAAACAATTTACATCATCTTGAAAACAGTTAGCTCTGGATTGACATGTACTGTTGAGAACATGTGAAAGTTGTTTTTTTTCCATATGTCAAAGCCTTAGATTTTCAAGTTTTTTTTACAAAATGCTATTACAGAATATATGTAAATTGTTATAAAATCTTTAAGAAAAATAATGTAAATTTTGATCAACAGAAAATCTTTTAGCCAGATTCTAATTTCACACCTTTTAACACCCGTTTTGCCTCTAACTTGTCGCTGACTCAATGGGCAATTACTTCATTGTCCTTTTTTTGTCTCACTAAATAAGCTAAGTGACCCTTCCAGAGACCCAGGTGACCAGAATAGCTGACCCCTATCCATCAAATAATTAATGGATCTCGTTAGCACTGACGATTGGATCAGAGACCAGACCCTGGATTGGCAAGGAGTGCGCTCTCTCTCTCTCTCTCTCTCTCTCTCTCTCTCTCTCTCTCTCTGTGTGACAACTCCAAAGCACTCAGGCTCAAGCAACTGGCAAGCTGAGGCTTGGATGCAGGCCAATGGGTTCATGGTAGCTGATCCGTTTCATGTAATCAATTACTTGCTTGTAAAAGTCTTCCTGATATGGCTTCTGCCTACATGAAAGGCCTGTTTTTAAACTTGTTTAATTTTGGTGAGAGGTGTGTGTGCATGTGTGTGCGTGTGTGTGTGTGTGTGTGTGTGTGTGTCCAAGAGGACTGGCTGGATTTGCATGACTGCAAAGGTAGGAGAATACATAAATAGAGCATCGTTTTGAGGCTAAAAGGAAAAGAAAACGTTTGAATCATGAGAGCTCTTTTATGATGTTCCTCTGTCTTTATAACTTTTGAGAGAGTGTCAAACCAAATACATCAAAGGAAATATAACAGCTGATGCTCAAGCACAACTAAAAGCTCAAAAACATTAAAATATTGACCTTGCCTTAGAAATGACACATGCTATAAATTCATTTCTAACTTTGACCATTTTTATATTCTTGTTGTTTTTCCTTCAGTCAGGCACACAACTCAATTAAGCACAAATAGTAATTTGCGTCTGAATGGCCAATGTCTGGAGACGTGGTGTTGTCTTGTTCTATTGTTGGTGTTGAGAGTAGAGTCTGTTTGCGCCGCCTCTCATCCCAGATTGAGATGTGTGAGCGGACAGAGCACTGAAGGGACATCAGTTCCTCTGCCCGCTCCCTCAGGGCCGAGTCGTCCACTTGACCGTTATCGGAGTGGACAGACCTAAACAATGATGTTGGCCCAACAAAAGCTCCTCACTCCTCACAACAAGGTTGCGCTGCACAAAGCAACACCTCCCCGTGCGCTGTCGTGGCACGCCACACTACACACACACACACACACACACACACACACACCCCTGTGCGCCGCCGTGGCACGCCACACTACACCACACCTCCTTCCCAGCCTGGCCGCTGCCAACCCCGACACTTCTCAGCAAGATCCCCTGCTGTGTGTGTGTGTGTGTGTGTGTGTATGGAGGGGGGAGAGTGGGGGTGAGTGGGGTAATTCACTTATGGCCTTTTGTGATCCGACGGCATTGTTCCCGTGCGGGCGGCGCGAGCACTGAGGCGAGGTGGACAAAGGGAGCTTCGCTCGCGCCTTTGATGCCAATGACTAATGAGGAGGACGGCAAGATACGAAGAGACGCCCTCATGTATCAGAGCTGCTGCTCCTGCCTCGGCGCTATCAAACCAATTAGGAGGCAAAGACGGGGTGGGGGGGGGGGGGGGGGGGGGTTCAAAAAGTGATCTTGTTATGAAAACAATGTTAAATGCAAGAAACTTTAAAAGAGTCATTGCGGATGTTTCTCAAGTCAACAAACAAACAAACAAACTCTGGACAGTAATGATGTTAGAAGACCACAAATGAAATGATGCAGTTCAAGTGGCACAAAATGAACAAAGACAAAGTGTGCGTCTCCCATGGATGGCTAACGCGGCCTCATCATCACGTGGACACAACGCCGGCCTAATGGCTTCAATCAGCACGCTGTGTGTGTGAAGGAAACGAGCGCTCCTACTTCGGACACTTGTCAAGACAGCCCGCGGGCAGAGAGGCCCTCCCCAGCGCAGCATGTGCTGATCAAAGGGCATCTTTCTGGACGTGACACCGGCCACAGAGCAGGGTCAGCCGTGTCAAAGAGGGTGATGGATCTCTTGTCCAATTAGAGCCAGGGTGACCGCTGGGAAGCTTATCTGAGGATGACCTCACAAGTCTCAGTACGCATGGCATCATTGGCTGGGTTTTTACTTATTTGGCTATCTCCTCTGCATGCATTTAAAATAAACTTCAGTAAAGAATGATGTAATGCACTTGAGAATGCTGCTTGTTTAAAGAAGGGGATTGTGTGCTGCATGAACGCAAACCCATACGTGCGGATGTGCTCATGATAATGTTAGTAGGAATTGAAAGTAAAGCTTTAGCATTACGTGTCTTTAAGAGCAGCATAAGATTCAGCATAAACTGCATGCTAATGACCCATGCCACCCTGTCGTCCCAGGCTGTGCGTCCTACACCCACACACACACCCTGCACACTGACACACAGCTCCCAGCACACAAACACACACACACACACACACACACACACACACACACACTGCACAGTGAAGCAGAGACTGCTGTAACAGGCGCACCAGGCTCCCTCCAGTCTGTTACAAATGCTGATACATGTTTAGAATATGGAAAATATACTATTGAGAAAATTAAAAGGTCAATACTTAAAGGTCAATAATAACATTCCTCACTCCAATTTGCTTAACTTTTAGGGACACAGCCTTTGAGATGGACACATTGAAATAGCCATCTAAAGACTAATAGGGACACAGCCTTTGAGACAGACACATTGAAATAGCATTTAAGATACATTGTATCTTAACCAGAAGGCAAATGTTGATTTAGATTAGAATAACCCAGTCGCAAATGCAAAATTAAACTCAAGCCATTTGTAGCCATTGTTCCCATTCGGACTACTAGTGCACTGTTACTAGGCTGACGCTCCGCCCAGAGGCATTATGCTGGACTGGAGTATCTGTTTGAAACATGATAACTTAAAGTGACAGGCTTACGCAAGCCACTCTGGAAAAACATTTCCTCTATGCTATGCTGAGCTGGAAGACACTGGTGACCTCAGCTATATTCTAAGTCTAATCTTAACCCTCACACTTAGGCAAAACAAACAAAATGTCTCCTAATCCAAATGCATGCAGGCAGAGGGAAGAGAAAGCTGACTAAACGGGGGCAAAATCAGGATCAACAGATGATGCAACTTCAACGACTTGATCTGCTCTGACAAATAGCAATGTACGGAGGCCTGCATGGACTATTTCTCAGCGTATTCTGATGTAACAAACACGCTGAAGCCTATTTGGCCGTATTTGGTGATGAGAACTCAAGCACCCTAATAAAAAGATTAGATGTAGCACAGAGAGGAGGGTGGAGTTATCCCTTAGCAACCAACATCCACCATAGTGCCTTAGCAACCTACATCCAGCATAGTGCCTTAGCAACCTACATCCACCATAGTGTCTTAGCAACCTACATCCACCATAGTGCCTTAGCGACTGCAGGCTGGTGTTTATCATAGTGCTCTATATAGCGACTGCATGGTGTGTGTGTTTATCATAGTGCTCTATATAGCGACTGTATGGTGTGAGTGTTTATTGTTCTATATAGCGACTGCATGGTGTGAGTGTTTATCATAGTGCTCTATATAGCGACTGCATGGTGTGAGTATTGCTCTATATAGCTACTGCATGGTGTGAGTGTTTATTGCTCTATATAGCGACTGCATGGTGTGAGTATTGCTCTATATAGCAACCGCATGGTGTGAGTGTTTATTGCTCTATATAGCGACTGCATGGTGTGAGTGTTTATTGCTCTATATAGCGACTGCATGGTGTGTGTGTTTATTGCTCTATATAGCGACCGCATGGTGTGTGTGTTTATCATAGTGCTCTATATAGCAAATGCAGGCTGGTGTATGTGTTTATCATAGTGCTCTATATAGCGACTGCATGGTGTGAGTGTTTATTGCTCTATATAGCGACTGCATGGTGTGAGTGTTTATCATATTGCTCTATATAGCGACCGCATGGTGTGAGTGTTTATTGCTCTATATAGTGACTGCATGGTGTGAGTGTTTATCATAGTGCTCTATATAGCGACTGCATTTTGTGAGTGTTTATCATAGTGCTCTATATAGCGACCGCATGGTGTGAGTATTGTTCTATATAGCGACTGCATGGTGTGAGTGTTTATTGCTCTATATAGCGACTGCATGGTGTGTGTGTTTATCATAGTGCTCTATATAGCGACTGCATGGTGTGAGTGTTTATTGTTATATATAGCGACTGCATGGTATGAGTGTTTGTTTGCTCTATATAGCGACCGCAGGTGTGAGTGTTTATTGCTCTAAATAGCGACTGCATGATGTGAGTGTTTATTGCTCTATATAGCGACTGCATGGTGTGAGTGTTTATTGCTCTATATAGTGACTGCATGGTGTGAGTATTGCTCTATATAGCGACTGCATTTTGTGAATGTTTATCATATTGCTCTATATAGCGACTGCATGGTGTGAGTGTTTATTGCTCTATATAGTGACTGCATGGTGTGAGTGTTTATTGCTCTATATAGCGACTGCATTTTGTGAGTGTTTATCATATTGCTCTATATAGCGATGGCATGGTTTGAGTGTTTATTGCTCTATATAGCGACTGCATGGTGTGAGTGTTTATTGCTCTATATAGCGACTGCATTTTGTGAGTGTTTATCATATTGCTCTATAATATAGCGACTGCATGGTGTGAGTGTTTATTGCTCTATATAGCGACTGCATGGTGTGAGTGTTTATTGCTCTATATAGCGACTGCATGGTGTGAGTGTTTATTGCTCTATATAGCGACCGCATGTTGTGAGTGCTGTGCCAGTCTGCAGGGCGGTCAGGGATTGCGTCCCTGTGAGCCAGCGCTGTTCTGCAGGGCGGTCAGGGATTGCGTCCCTGTGAGCCAGCACTGTTCTGCAGACCAGTAGGGCAGAGGGGAGCTCGGGGCTGTGACATGCCGCTGACCTTTCGAAAGTGGCTCTGACGTGGGTTGTGACGCAGGCGACTCGAGGTCGCCGTGGCTGCTCTTCCCCATTTCAGGGCCCCGATTTAGAGTACGCCGGCCGGACACAGGGGCCCAAGCACGGCAGACGCCTCTTGCCTAAGTGCGTTTCCTCACCCAGACTGGACCCAGACGAAGCAAACACACACATGCACCTCCAGGGTCTCAAACATCAGCAAACACACACACACACACACACACGCACCTCCAGGGACCCAAACACCACTCCATCAGCACCTGAACCCCAGGCCCTGAAGTCAACATTTACACACTCATCAACATGGAGCTCATGCAGTGCCACATGCCCATGGAGCTCATGCAGTACATGCAGTTAGACTATGAGCACTGAAGCAGTATGTGTAGTTGAAGTGTGTAGTTAGACTATGAGCACTGGATAGTTGAAGTGTTAAGTGTTCAGCTAAGACAGTGTTTCTCAAAGTGTTGTCCGGGGACCACTGGTGGTCCGCAAGCTATCCCAAGTGGTCCGCGAGCAGACGTGGTAAAATATAATATAGATGAGTTGTTTGCAATATTGAACCAACCTATATGTAAATCCAAACAGTTCTGCAACACTGTATATGTAAAATAAGCCAGTTTAAATCATATGAGTCCTCTGACACAATAACCAACGTGCAAAGACAATAAGCAAGGTGGTTCAGTGAGTAGGCCTATTGTGTAGGCTAATAGTAGGTCTAATCTTTTTTTTTTTAGCTAGGTGGTCCGTGCATTTCTTTTTTATTGGTTAAGTGGTCCTTCATCTGAAAAAGTTTGAGAAACCCTGAGCTAAGAGATGTGAGTGGCAGGCCTTGGTGACACAGAGACCAGACAAGGACAACAAGGAGAGGACAGGACAACAAGGAGAAGACAGGACATGAGAGGAGAGGACAGGACAGGAGAGGACAGGACAACAAGGACAGGCTCCCACAGGCTCCCACAGATGGTGCTGGTTAAAATAAGCATGACATGTGATATGGCGTGTGATTGATATGTGATAGAGTGGCGGAGCCCTCAAACATTCTGATTTAGCGTGTGATGCACTGAGAGTGCGATTGACCTTGCTGCCCTGCATTACTTGTGTTTTGAAGAGTTAGGGTTAGGGTATGTGTGTATGTGTGTGTGTGTGTGTGTGTACATAAAACACAAACCCCACCAGCAGCAAGTGCACTCCATCACTCACCCCTATACAGTGTACACACACACACACATATACACACATACGCACACACATACACACACACACACACACACACACACACACACACACATACGCACACACACACGCACACACACACACACACACACACAGAGCTGTATTCTTCATGAGACTTGTGTGTCCCGTGATCCTCTGTCAGACCCCAATCTAATCAGCATGGGAAGCACACACACACACACACGCTCATCCACACACAGCATCTGAAGTGCTCCCAATTTCTATCAGTACCCTCTGTCGCATCCATCTTCATAAATGTCGGTGACGTGTTTATGCTAATTAGATATCTCCATCAGCAGGCCAGTGCCCGTGGCAGTGACCAGTGACCAGTAACCAGGACCAGTGACCAGGACCAGTAACCAGGACCAGTAACCAGGACCAGTGGCAGTGACCAGTGACCAGGACCAGTGACCAGTAACCAGTAACCAGTAACCAGTAACCAGTAACCAGTGACCAGTAACCAGGACCAGTAACCAGGACCAGTGACCAGGACCAGTAACCAGGACCAGTGACCAGGACCAGTAACCAGGACCAGTAACCAGGACCACTGAGCAGGACCAGTGACCATTGACCAGTGACCTGCTGGATCTACAGCAACACCAGAGATGTGGACTTTAAGGACTTAACTCAACGTCTCATCCTGCTCATCAGGTCTCACACTTGGGCCTCAGTCTTTCAACAGGCTAAAGCCTCTGTGTGATTGACAGGCAGGAAGAGAGAGAGGAGAGAAGGAAAGAGAGAGAGAGGAGAGAAGGAGAGAGATGAGAGAGAAGGAGAGAAAGAGAGGAGAAAGAAGGAGAGAGAGGAGAGAAGGAAAGAGAGAAGATAGAAGGAGAGAGAGAAGAGAGAGAAGGAGAGAGAGAAGGGAAGGAGAGAGACAGAGAGAGAGAAAGAGAGGAGAGGGGGAGAGAGAGAAAGAGAGAGAAAAGAGAGAAGAGGTAGTGAGAGAGAGCAAACTGTTCCTCCTCTCTCTCCCTCCTCTGTGAAGAATGATTGTGTCCTCCGGGTTGTCTTTTTAAAATGTGAACTGTGTGCAGTAGTACATAGAAATGATTATTATACAGTATATGTGAGGGTGTACATAGCATGTGAGAGTGAGAGAGAGAGAGTGTGTGTGTGTGTGTGTGTGTGTGTGTGTGTGTGTGTGTGTGTTCCAAGTATGAGGAAACTCAATCACTCAGCTACTCAGCTGCTCAGAGCATTGGCCAGCAGATAGCAGAAACGGTGACAGACGCCGTCAAAATAACTCGTGTCTGCTCTCTCCACACGAGACAAACACATCAGAGTCTGCCATCACCTCACACACACACACACACACATACTTACACACACACACACACACATACTTACACACACATACTTACACACACACATACTTACACACACACACACACACATACTTACACACACACATACTTACACACACACACACACACACACACATACTTACACACACACACACACACACACACATACTTACACACACACACACACACACACACACACACACACACACACACACACACACACACACACACACACACACATACTTACACACACACACACACACACACATACTTACACACACACACACACACACACACATACTTACACACACACACACATACTTACACACACACACACACATACTTACACACACACACACACACACACACACACATACTTACACACACACACACACACACATACTTACACACACACATACTCACACACACACACACACACACACACACACACACACACACACACACACACATACTTACACACACACACACACACACACACACACACACATACTTACACACACACACACATACTTACACACACACACACACACACACACACACACACACACACACACACACACACACACACACACACACATACTTACACACACACACACACACACATACTTACACACACACACACACACACATACTTACACACACACACACACACACACACACACACACACACACACACACACACACATACTTACACACACACATACTTACACACACACACACACACACACACACACACACACACACACACACACACATACTTACACACACACATACTTACACACACACACACACACACACACACACACACACACACACACACACACACACACACACTGTCTCTCTCTCTCTCTCTCTCACACACACACACACACACATCAGACATCTACTCTCTCTTTCCAACCCCTCTCACTCTCCCAAATAGACGGTGGATCAGAATGGGGAGTGAGTGCTCAGCACTACTAACACCTGCTGACCAGTGGTACTAACGACCCCAGCAGCCTGCTGACCAGCCCCAACGCTCTCAAATGAACTCATTAAGGCAACAACTCTACAAGAGCTTGCATGCAAATCAGTTTGCACATTATCTTCAAATCATTTGCATTAACATGCACATTATCTTCAAATCAGTTTGCATTAACTTGCACATTATCTTCCACATTATCTTTGAATAAGTTTACATTAACTTGCACATTATCTTTGAAATCATTAACTTGCACATTATCTTTGAAATCATTAACTTGCACATTATCTTCAAATCAGTTTGCATTAACTTGCACATTATCTTTGAATCAGTTTACATTAACTTGCACATTATCTTTGAAATCATTAACTTGCACATTATCTTCAAATCAGTTTGCATTAACTTGCACATTATCTTCCACATTATCTTTGAATCAGTTTACATTAACTTGCACATTATCTTTGAAATCATTAACTTGCACATTATCTTTAAATCAGTCTGCATTAACTTGCACATTATCTTTGACAAGAAGTTACTGGAAGATATGAAAGAAGCAGAAAGAAAAGAAACAGACTCTGTAAATATGCAGAAATAACAACCGGCTCTCACTCTGTTCTAATAAAAATGTGTTGTGTGTGCTGTATGCCTAATGCTGGGGAAGCTGACCAGTTGACCTGATAAGCAGTCACACCAGATTACGCTGGGTGCCCAGCTGAAGAGCTCATTTCATTTCACACACACACACACACACACACACACACACACACACACACACACACACACACACACACACACACACACACACACACACATAACAAATCATTTTAGAAGACCACAGCACTCTCACATCTGGTGCAGCTCTATTGATTACAGAGGAAGCTAATTGTTGCAGCAGACGCTCGGCGAAAAGAACGCACACACACACACACGCTCATCACACACACACACACACACGCTTCTGCTGCATGCCTGGTGTGGCCCTGCTGAGAGGAGTGCTCCTGATAAAGAGTTAGTCTGACTGAGGGCCAGGACTTCTGGAAAATGGACTCTTCAAAGAGTGACCAGCGCAGTCACCACAGATGTGTGACCAGCACAGTCACCACAGGTGTGTGACCAGCACAGTCACCACAGGGTGTGTGACCAGCACAGTCACCACAGGTGTGTGACCAGCACAGTCACCACAGGGTGTGTGACGGGTGTGTGACGGGTGTGGATGAGACAACAGCACTCAGCTAAATCCTTTCCTTTGCTTGTGCCAGTACTGACTGTGACATCGGGTTGCCATGAATGGACAGTCTAACACAGGGGAACACAGGGAAACACAGGGGAACACAGGGGAACACAGGGATATACAGGGGAACACAGGGGAACACAGGGATATACAGGGGAACACAGGGGAACACAGGGGAACACAGGGGAACACAGGGGTATACAGGGGAACACAGGGGTATACAGGGGAACACAGGGGAACACAGGGGTATGTCTTCCAAAGGTCTAACACAAGGGTACGTGGATGTGCTTCTGCTGCTGAAGTTGTTTTGCTGGTGGGCTGGTGGGCTGTGTCTGTGTGGAGTGTGTCTGTGTGGAGTGTGTCTGTGTGGAGTGTGTCTGTACTCTGGGTCAGTGGCACATCTACTACAGTGAGTGGGAAACACACTGACAGCACAATAGCATCTCATTTCCTTCCTTGAATTCCATTAACAAATAGAATAGCAAGAATGAGGAAAAAAAACAAATACATGCACACACGCGGGTGCTCTCTCACACACACACACACACACACACACACACACACACACACACACACACACACACAAACCCACACACACACACACACATGTAAAGTCTGTCTTTCTAAACGTGCAATTATCTGATCAGTGGGCTTCTTCTGGTCCAGACGTCGGTCTCCAGAGCGCCTTTCAGAAGCTCTTGCTAAGCCAGCGGGGATCAGATGCGTTCAGATAGCGAGACGAGGCCTGCTCTTTATTAGCCCCCTCACTCAACCCACCCCTCCATCACCCCCCACCCCTCCATCACCTCCACCCAGCCCCCCCCCCCCCCCCTCCAGGCCTGGCTGGGTCCTCCTGCCTCAACTCCCCCAACATCTGCTGCTCATCATCCAGCCTGCTGATTCCCACCCCTGCTCTGCTCTGGTCCTCTCCACGTTTCACACGGCCCGGGTGGCGTTCGCGCGATTATCTTATAACTGGACAGAAACGAAAGAAAAGAAAAGAGAGAGGAAGAGAGAGAGAAAGAGAGAGAGAGAGGAAGAGAAAGAGAAAGAGAAAAGGAGGAACAGGCTCCTTCACATCTGAGAGAGATGGTGGCTCTGTGCCGTACAATGAACAATTGAGGTTCTGGACAGTCTACTGGGTGTGTCTCTGAGTGTGTGTGTGTGTGTGTGTGTGTGTGTGTGTGTGTGTGTGTGTGTGTGTGTGTGTGTGTGTGGGTGCGTGTGTGGCTCTGAGTGTGTGTGTGTGTGGCTCTGAGAGTGTGTTTGTGTGTGTGTGTGTGTGTGTGTGTGTGTGTGTGTGTCTGTCTCACGAAGCGATTTCATATCAAGGATGTCACTGCTTATTAATAGATTCTGACTGTCCCTAATCAGCCTCACTAAAACACTCAACAGTATCGTGTGTATAGCATATAATAGAATTCAAATTCAGATAAGAGACTTCAAATTCCTTTCTAGTAAGCTTTAAATATAATGTGCCAATATATTTAAATATAATGTATGCAAAATGTATGTGTCTTAGTGTCTTAGGTATGAGCTACACCAGGCGCCTAACTGAAGTGTTCCGTTCGCGACGCGTAAAATCCATTTTAGATGAATGGTCTATTTTTTTCTAACGTACGCCCCACTGTCACGTCTGGTGTAGCTACTTCCATTGATTATAATGGAAGCTAATTGTTGCAGCAGACGCAACGCGAACGGAACGCTATCACAGTCAACTCTATATAAGGGGTCTTCATCAGGTAGCTCTCGTGCTACCAGTAGCTGCCCACCTGTTTGTAAGTAGCTTTCCAAAAGGTTCATAAATTTGATAACCCAGTCACTTGGGAAACATTTCTATGAAATGAAATTCACAGTCTACCCAGAGAGAATCATATTTACAGTCTACAAAGAGAGGTCAATGAGTTGCAAGGAAGCTTTAAAAAGCATACAAATCTTATTCAGCGGGTTTTGGGCGGAGATGTGAATACATGGCATGCCACTGCTAACATAAAAGCTCTCGGCCATGTCTATTTGAGTAGCTCTCGGAGGAAAAATGTTTTTTTATAATGATTGCTATTAGACATCTGGCTATCACAATCAGTTACTCTTGCAAATGTGTCAGAAGCCCTGGTTCCCCCAATCAAGCGATACAAAATAACACACGTCACACGTCACACGCACGCACACACGCACGCACGCACACACACACACACACACACACACACAGTGTTGTAATCTGTGCACACAAGTATTGTAGTGCACTAGTGTGCTGCTTTGCCACAGCTTTGCTTGTTAGGACAACAAAGAGCAGAAGATATTTGGAGGGCATAGAGATATCAAACACCAGTGGGACTTGGAAGTCCACGATGAAAAGAGGAGAAAAGGGAGGAAGAGAGGAAAAGACAAGAAAAAGGAGGAAGAGAGGAAAAGAGAGGAAAAGAGGAGGAAGAGAGGAAAGGAGGAGAGAAAAGGGAGGAAAAGAGGAAAAGAGGAGAAAAGGGAGGTGTGAGGAGGGAGATGAAGAAGGAAGCCAAGCCACAGAGCAGGCAGCAACATAACAGCAGGCAGCGGCCATTTAATCTCCCAAATAAATATTTAAAGAGCCGATTAATTACAGCGTCCAGGCAGCGCAGGCCCCCACAGCACACTACGGGCCGGTTCTGCACTGGACAGAACTACAGTACGGGCCGGTTCTGCACTGGACAGAACTACAGTACGGGCCGGTTCTGCACTGGACAGAACTACAGCACAGGCCGGTTCTGCACTGGACAGAACTACAGTACGGGCCGGTTCTTATAGAGTGCCCCAGGACTTCAACTCATAAAACACATAAACATGTAGCTCATATGGACTGCAGTGTGTCCACGTCACTATAGGAGGAATGCTAAAACTGTGCTCTTGATGGGACTGTGGTCACTACAGGAGGAATGCTAAAACTGTGCTCTTGATGGGACTGTGGTTAGCCAGAGATCTCTACACTGCTTACGGCCTCCATGCAGGCTACAGTCACATGCTGTGTGGATGACAAACCAAACTCTGAGAGGCTTTTGAGTCACAGTCAAGTTTGGAGCATAATGTAAGAAAAAAAAATTATTGGATGATATTGCAGCACAGGTCAGCTGTCATTAACAATTAAATGCACATGTGCTCTAGGGCTTCCAATATACATTCTGCAGGGCAAAATCAATGTCCATTGCTCCTTTTTAATTCAATATGGCATAAGAAATGCAATAGGGGGAAATTCATATGGTAAATGGAACACATATCTGTCCTTTGAATGGGCCAGGGCTATAGGAGAGGGACAGGCCAGACCAGAACAGCCATCTACAGAATATGCACTCAGAGCTCCAGTGTTTCCTGTTCTTGGATGCGTTTACACACCTACACACACACAAACACACACACACACACACACTTTCACACACACACACACACACACACACACACACACACACACACACACGCACGCACACACACACACACACACACACACACACACGCACGCACGCACGCACAGATAGCAATGCAAATCTATCACTTTGGCTATTAACAATGCTGGTTTCATTACAACAGCATATTCACTAAATGAATAAATAAACAAAAGCTGATATTCATGGCTATTCCGCATCACCAGATCGTCCAGCTCAGCGTCCGTCTCTTGTCCAGTTGGTCTCCAGCATCTGTGTGTGTGTGTGTGTGTGTGTGTGTGTGTGTGTGCAGCTGAACGGCCCGGCGTTACTCAACCCTCACGTGGACTCGGCCTTCCCTACGGCCCCTCTAGTGGCGGCAGAGGGACACAGCACCTCAGTAACACACACACACACAAACACACACACACACACACATCATCTCACTCTCCCTCCTCAGTAACACACACACACACACACACACACACACACACACACACACACATCATCTCACTCTCCCCCTCAGTAACACACACACACACACACACACACACACACACACACACACACACACACACACACACACACACACACACACATATATACACACACACACACACACATCATCTCACTCTCCTTCCTCAGTAACACACACACACACACACACACACACACACGCAGAATATATGCGGCCGCTGCCTGTCACAGCTGCTTTTTGTTTACAAAGTGTAGCCTATGCATTATGTAGGCTAAAGAAGAGAAATCTATTGTGCATAGGCTAATACTTGAAGTAGGCTAGTCACGTAAGTGCGCACTTGAAATTGACCTAGCCTACAGTATTTGTATGTGTGCTTTAAATAAACACATGTATCTGTTTTCAACGTTATGTACCAGAATTAGCTATAGAACCCCAAATCTGGTTTGCGTTGGAGAGAGAGAGCATGCACAAACTTTATGGTAGGCTACCAGCCAATTCAGTAGGCTAATTCAAGACTTCAAGATCATACAACGTTTTTAAGCAACAAACAAAATTCTAACATTAATAACAGTGAAGTTGTTCGTTTTTTCATGGTTTATTTTTTCCAAAAGCATCCTCTCCCCATGTGTCGCATTTGGAACAAAGTTGGGTTTTCTTGGTTTTCATTTTCTCTAGGCATATATGATCAGCAAATATCAGTGAGCTCAGCAGGTCATGAAGGCTATCAATGAACAGAAAACCGTGTTGGCTAACAATTTATTAAATACTCCTGTTATTGTCGTCAACGACGTCGCTGTAGGCTACTGCCTTTTCAGCGCCTTCTGCTTATGATGATTCAGTCTTCTGAATTCGTCCTTGCCATGCAGTTGTAGGCTAACGTGTCTCTAACGTTCCCTTCAGGTGTTCTATCAAAATGTTGTATGCCCTCATGGACAGTAGCTCCGTGATGTCTGCATCTTTCCAGGTCAGAGATTTTCTGGACAGCACTATGCCACTCCATCATAACACTGGCATTTAAGTCAGATCTAACCACATGGACACACGAAAGAAACGTCACCAACACGCCCTCTCACTAGGTGTGAATTTTAACCGCATGTTCTACTCCTCGTTCAGACACAGCACATTTACATAATGTCCGGAGGAAATACTAGGGGGGGAGTAGTATAAACACCGGGTAAATTCGGACTTCCATATGACCGGTTATGTCGTTCAGATATACGGCCCCACCGTTTAACATCGGCAGAACCTCCGGTCTTACACGTATGTCTGAAAGCGCTTAGTGTGTGTGTGTGTGTGTGTGTGTGTGTGTGTGTGTGTGTGTATTGAAAGAGATATAGAGTGTGAGTGTGTGTGTCTGTGTGTGTTTTCACACAAAGGGCTGCTGTCATTTAAATGCCAGCTCTAATTGAGGCCCTGAAGTGTTCTCTCTCTCTCTCTCTCTCTCTCTCTCTCTTTCTCTCTCTCTCTCTCTCACACACACACACACACACACACACACACACACACACTGTGTGTTTTGGGGCCACAGAGAGGGTGAGCAGCACAATGTTTTTAGGTGTTTTGATGAAGTGCTCACTGAATAATTGAGAGGAAGTGTGGATGGCAGTGCCGGGGTATTCAGACTGAGAGGAGCGCCACAGTCTTCCTCCAGATCATGCAAACGAGTCAAAGATCTCGGAGAAGCCACCAAACCATTGCTATTGATGTTCTCTTTTTTGTCGTAAGACGTTTGCAGTAATCCAGAGTTATGCAAACATGAGCGACACATGGCTGCATTTGGCCACATTTGATCTTTCTCCTCCATCTCTGGGGACGGGTGCTCCTGTGGCATTATGGGTATTTATGACACTCGTGAGGTTTATCACTGTTTGCATGTACTGAATACACAAGCATTTGCATTTGGGTTTGTGTCTGTAACTGTGTGTGTGTGTGTGTGTGTGTGTGTGTGTGTGTGTGTGTGTGTGTGTGTGTGTGTGTGTGTGTGTGTGTGTGTGTGTGTGTGTGTTTGATCTAATATGAGTGGTACGCATATCCATGCATTCACACTTCGTTCATATCACCCAACAGCACATGAAAGATGAAGGAGCAGCCCGAGGCGAGAGAGAAGAGAGAGAATCACAAAAACCCCTCTACTCTCCACGGGCCACAAGCACCCACGGGCCACAAACACCCGTCTACAAACCACAGGCCACAAGCACCCCTCTACTCTCACAAGCACCCCTCCACTCTCCACGGGCCACAAGCACCCCTCCACTCTCACAAGCACCCCTCCACTCTCACAAGCACCTTTCTACTCTCCACGGCCCACTGTCACAGCCATGGCAGGAAGAGAGGTCCACTGTCACATGGCGTCTCAGGCTCCTGAGACGGGGGAGATAGGGGGGGGGGGGGGCAGTAGCAGGGCCTTATGTCCATTAAAACACACAGTTTATGAGAGTTTTATTGGCCGTTTATAAAGGGCATGTAGGCATGAAAGGCAAAGCTCTGGCGCTTCATTCAGAAGTCACATGTTCACAGTTACGGCTCCACTTTGAGAGTGAAGTAACATCTTGGGAGTCATATAATGAATTCAATTTACTCTAAATAATGGTTGGTTAATGCCTCTATGTTTCATTTGAAATCACAACATTTCAGTTAAATCTTGTGCGCCACAACCTCACAAGCTGACACAGGTTTTTCAAAGATGGCAACAGGACACTACAACAATGAACAGCATATTTCCTAGTTTCAGCTCATCCACTTCCCTCAGGTCTAACTGAGTTCTGCCTGGATGTGTATGATCTTCGTAATACCAATGACGTGAAGTTGTCTCTGCCTGGTCTAACTCTTCTGAGCCACTACGCAGCACATTCTCTGGTCACTATGCTGGTCATGGTAATGGCTAGCCAGCATATTCTCTAGTCACATGTTGATGGTAATGATTACGCCAGTACGCCTGAGCTGGACCGTGGCCTCGGGGCTTTGATGCTACTGCCACTTGTTACTGCATTGTTATAATAAATAAATAAATAAAAATAACAAAAATAAATAAATAAAAAAATTCAAAAAAAAAAAAAAAAAGAGAGAAGTGGTCAGGACAGAGAGCCAAATAACTATTTATGCGCTTTGTGAGCTCATCCATTTACGGTCGAGCGGCAAGGGAGAAGTGACAGAATAGGACAACGCCATCTCCAGTAATCCTTACAGTCAGGAAGAAACACCAGCTCTTATGGCCACTGCTGTCCACAAATAACCTGCCTAATGTCCATGGTGAATGAGTGCAAGAGAGCTTTATGTCCGTAGTGAATGAGGGCAAGAGAGCTTTATGTCCGTAGTGAATGAGGGCAAGAGAGCTTTATGTCTGTGGTGAATGAGAGCAAGAGAGCACTGTGTTTTGATTGCATCTGGACAGGTACAATAACAAACAATGCAACTTACAGATGAAAAGTGAACAGAACATTAGCTTTACCATTCTCTACTCATGTCTCCTTACTGAACTAACTACCTAAGTACCTAATTAACTAACTAACCAACCAGGTGAATACAGTTACATGGCCTGCTTCTTTACACAACCCAAACGGAGAGCGCGGGGAGGGTTCGACATGTTTGGCCTGCGGATGCCCGAGCACTGGGCCTTACCGTGGAAGAAGCTCTTGACCCTGAGGTAGCTGACGCTGAGGCGCAGGACGGAGAGTTTGTCCAGTTTGGTGATGATGTCAGGGGAGAACGGCAGCAGGCTGGCCAGCCGGTCCAGCTCTGCGTTCAGCCGGTCTCGGTGCCGCTTGGACGGGTTGGACTTCTCATTTACCGGAACCGGTTTCCTGGAGGCAATGCAAGTAGCAGAGCTGACAGTGAGTAACATTACTCATTATGTAGGTACCAGTTAGTAACATTACTCATTATGTAAGTAACAGTGAGTAATATTACTCATTATGTAAGTAACAGTGAGTAATATTACTCATTATGTTAGTAACATTGAGTAATATTACTCATTATGTTAGTAAAAGTGAGTAACATTACTCATTATGTAAGTAACATTGACAGTGTACAACTGCAAAGATTAATAAGGCAAAGACAACCACTGTAAACACCTGGATGAATATAGCCTCTGCCCTCAAAGAGCTTCTTTAAATATTTTAGTCAATATGAGTTTGCTGCCAGTATTTGTTAAGTGTGTTGTGTTCTGTGTGTGTTTTTATTTTACTTTATTTCATTTAAATTTTATTTTTATTCTCATCCGAATGCTCTCTCTGTATGATATGTGTTGTTTATTGATTGAAAATAAAAAATCATAATCACAAAAAATTTAAGTAACATTGACTAACATTACTCATTATGTACTGTAGGTAACAGTGAGTAACATTACTCATTATGTAAGTAACAGTGAGTAACATTACTCATTATGTAGGTAACAGTGAGTAACATTACTCATTATGTAAGTAACAGTGAGTAATATGAATCATTTTGTAGGTAACATTGAGTAATATTACTCATTTTGTAGGTAACATTGAGTAATATTACTCATTTTGTAGGTAACATTGAGTAATATTACTCATTATGTAAGTAACAGTGACTAACATTACTCATTATGTAAGTAACAGTGACTAACATTACTCATTATGTACTGTAGGTAACAGTGAGTAACATTACGCATCATGTAAGTAACAGTGAGTAACATTACTCATTATGCAAGTAACAGTGACTAACATTACTCATTATGTACTGTAGGTAACAGTGAGTAACATTAGTCATTATGTAAGTAACAGTGAGTAATATTACTCATTTTGTAGGTAACATTGAGTAATATTACTCATTATGTAAGTAACAGTGAGTAACATTACTCATTATGCAAGTAACACTGAGTAATATACTAAACTGTAACACAAGTTGAGTAAGACCAGGCACAATAATCAACATAGTGAGTCTCACAGAATGGCCCATATCACACTCACAGTGAACATTCATTATGCCTACATATTCTGGAAATGATGTCTTAATGTCGTGGCTGAAAAAGATTCTTCATAGTTGTGACGTTGTTCACTAAATCAAACCCTTCAAAGACAACCACAAATAATCCTTGGATTTTTAAGTATAGAACCAATAAGGCCAAGACAAGGTCAAAGTAAGGGCCTTGGGGCCCGTGGAGGGCATGTCCTCTAATGACACCTGTGCCAACTGGAGGTCAGTGAAAAGGGTACTTAATGAGAAAGGCCACATGGGAAGACTCTCATTGGCAGTTGATGCTGGACGCATTTCAACGTAACTGTGTTTCGCTGGGTAATGCTATACGACCACTAAGGGACCACTTCATTTAAATCAACTCTGTCAGATGTACAACTCCAAATGCTGTTCAGTGTTTTTGAAAGGTTTTTCACCTTTCAGCGAAACGAGCTGAATAGACTCGATTAGTGTGGAGAAAGGTCATGACTCTAACGCAGGGGTCAGGGAGGGGTCACTAGATTACAGGCTCCGCTGGCCAATGATGAGCCAGCTTGCTTCTGTTCAATCCCATGCGTACTGTATGCTCCAAAGCACCACACACACCATGCTCGGCTCCAAAGCACCACACACACCGTGCTCGGCTCCAAAGCACCACACACACCACGCTCGGGTCCCATGCAGTCAAATAGTAAAAGAAAAACTCAAAAACCTCTCTGTTTTGCCCTCACTGAAACTTCACATTTTAACATGACAATTTGATGAAGACAGCCGAGTACGTTGTCACATTACATACAATATGTAAATGCATAATGTGAGTTAACATGGAATCTTTGGCACGCATACAGGCAACATAGAGATTGGCTGCCCATGTAAACCATGCAAAATATATTACACAACCACTACAACCACTACTGCCTCTGTTGACCCATCCTACTGTACTGCCCAAAGCGTGTGAGAGTAGCCCGTCCCCTGCTGACCCATCCTACTGTACTGCCCAAAGCGTGTGAGAGTAGCCCGTCCCCTGCAGTAAGTGCGCGTCCCTTTGCCCACTCTGTCCTCAAATTCTGTCCGAGGACAAACTCTCCGAGTCGGACAGGTGCGTGAACTCAGAACGGTTTCTCTGGACGGGCTGTTCTCAACCGAAGCACTCAGGCAGGGACTGCCACAAGAACAATCCTGTAGTTCCTCCTCTCTCTCTCTCTCCTCCTTCTCTCTCTCTCTTTCTCCCTCTCTCTCTCCTCCTCTCTCTCCAGTGTTTCCTCTAGGATTTTTTTAAGCAGTGGGGGCAGGCCTGTCCGAACCACCCCCCCACTCCCCACCGTCCCCCCGTCCCACGGAACTGACAACTGACACTTTGCTGCAACACAAACAATTATATGTATTCACCTTTATTCACACACAATGAGGCATTATTTTCAGTTGTGATTGAGCTGTATATTTGGAGAATCTACAACAGGTCTGCACAATGAATTTTGAAAGGCAACTGCGACTATTGTACGTCTGCCCCATTTCTGATACCGTGGGGGAAGAAAATTAAACCGTGGGGGGCCGCCACTACCAAATCAACATAGAGTAAACACTGCTCTCTCTTTCTCCCTCTCTCTCTCTCCCTCTCCCACTCTCTCTCCCCCTCTTTCTCTCTCTCTCTCTCCCACTCTCTCTCTCTCTCTCTCTCTCTCCCCCTCTCTCTCCCCCCCCTCTCTCTCTCTATCTCTCTCTCTCCCTCTCTCTCTCTCTCTCCCCCTCTCTCTCTCTCTCTCTCTCTCTCTCTCTCTCTCCCTCTCTCTCAGTGGCTACCCAGGGAGCCTGTCTCTGGATGTGTTCTGGTGGAGGGGGAGAGTCTGATTTCTTCCACATGGACGTGGCCTCGTGTCGCATCTTTAAATAACCCCCTCCGAGGAGCGCCCCCGAGAAGTGTCCCCAAAGTCACAGGACTGGACAGCACTGGGCCCTGGCCGCCACCCCGGGTCTGATGTCCACCAAGTCTACACACTGAACTCAGCAAGTTATCTGCAAGCGGGCTGATATAATATCCACACAGTAGTGACCTCTGCTTCTCATTAAGGACCAGACTGAGTACATCTGCTGGTTCTGGCATGATATATGAAAATGGGCAAATTGATGAAAAGGTGTCTGTTACAGTAAAGCATATCACAGCACACACTATAATCCAAACAGTGTTTCTCTCTCTAAGCTAAATGTGAAGACAGAGCAAGCGACCTCAGAGGACTCGGAAGAGGAGTCCCCACTCACCCAACAACAACCAAAAGAGCACACTGACATTATGCGCTCGCAAATCACCACTAACCAATCATTTGAAAAGTTAGCTGAGGATTTGGTAAACACAGAGTGGCACTCACCCACTGTGTCCTGGACGTGTGTAGGTCATCACTAAAAGACTACCAAACTATCTGATTACTCAAAGCTGCAGTGGCTAGCATGAACCACATGATCGACAGATTCAATTACAAATATTTTCTGCCTTCCTCATAAAGCCAGTGTTTGCATTTGATCCACAATTCATAGAGGCAGGACTTTAAAGTGCATATTTAGTCCTTCAGTACCATTACTCTCCCAACTCTTCCTAAATATTTGATTAATATAGTCACAATGATAATAATAATAGCAATAATAATAATAATAATAATAATAATAATAACAATAATACACATAATTATTGTTACCTGTTGTTTTGTCTAATTAAAAAAAATACTTTTGGAAATTGGTAACTGGTCATTTTTTTCTTCTACAGCAACAAAAATGTAAAGATGTTTTGGCATGACATATTGTCAGTTTATTAGAGGATGCATCCATTTCAACATTCCAGTTTCTTCTCATTGCTATAGACTTTCAACCAAACTGACGACATTAAATAGTCTTATACTCAACTGTTTTTGAATCGGTTTCCTTCTTTTTCTACCGGCATACATGCAGTCTCCAGGCGGGATCATGGTGCGGCGCTCGTTGGATGTAACAGGTGCGCTGAAAACACACGCAAATGTCATGTTTTTTAAGGACATGATAGCAGAGAAAAGCATCAAGTCATCGACTGTGCCTGTGCTCTACACACTGAAAACATTAGTGGCAATTAGCAATTGCAATAATTGCAATATGCCTATACTTTATTAGTCTTAATAAAAAATAAGTGATAATGTGAATGAAGATAATTAAAAAAAACTCTCAGGTTTTAAAGTAAGACACGTCTGTGCCATGTGGCTGTTGTTTTCTGCCAGGAGCCAATCGTTGAAACGCTCCAAAAAACGTTTGACCCACAATTAGCAAACAAGTACTGACTCACAAGGTTTTGGTTACAGCACACAAAATCATCCCACAATTAATAATTAGCATGAACAAAATAAGCAAATCAACTTACCAGGACTCTCTGTCAGAATATCCCAGTTCCAGTATAATGGTAATATTGGATATCAATTGACAAGGAAAAAATATTTATGGTTTCATAAATGAACGGTTATTCCAGAGGAGCGACCGAGAGAAAGTCAAGCAACTCCAAACTGATGTTTTCATCAGTTTGCTACGCTCGAGGCAGATGTGGTTGATGCTTTATACCCAATTGAGTCGCCGCTCACTTCCTCGCGTTTCAGGTGGCAGATTCCTCCGAATGACAAGTCGAGCTCTTCGCACGCAATTCTGCCTCACAAACTGCGCGCGCGCGTTACGCACACACACACGGTTTTGTGATTTTTTTTAGGGCAGAGCAAGGGGAGGGGTCACACGCAAAGCTCTCCTTTACAAATCTCCATGAAGCCGAATTTACAAGGAGTTACTCTTCGGTATCCGAGGCTTCAGTCAAATGGATCGGATATTTTGGACCAGCAATTGATCGAAAACTTTTGGCGCTTTCTAGCACCATACCCTGAAGACGACAACTTGGATTTCTAGAACGAGTTTATACTTTGGGTATGGGGAAGAAGCCTTCATGCCGACTGTGCGTTTGAAGATTAATAATAGAACCCTGCATCTGGATGTTATTGTTTATTAATAGCTCCAGCTAATGTCGCATTAACGACTAATGTAAGGTTGTGTTTAAGAAGACGGAAATCTGTGTTGGAAATCTAAATAAATCCTTCGTCTCCCTCCTAGGTCGTGGTCTACATTAGACTGGCTATGTACAAATCCTTTCAGATGGGTTCATTTGGCGGTCAGCTTTTCCTTCCGACAGATGCTGTGTGACTTTGTATCGTAAATAAATAGAATTGTTTTTTTTTTTCATTTACTCAACATAATCTTTGACAATAATCTGTCAGATTTTGTTTAGTAGCCTATTCAATTGCCTTGTAACTCGAAACGACCATTTCAAATGGGTAGGATAGGAACGAAGCGAAAACGGTAAACTTTTTGATATGTCATTACTTAGTGATATAGGCTAGTCTACGGTAGGCTATACATTTTTCTGTGTATTCTTGATTGGCTGGAATGGCAGCTAAGAGAAGTTTTCCACAGAGCGTTTACATTCATCACGCTTACTTCTGCTTTCAGTCGAGTAGCTATGTAGCTATGTTGTCTTTGTCAGTACAACTACACACTTCCCCAGCGCTTCATCAATGTATGACGGAGTTCTTGCATCACTCCCCCAGAAAGAAGCAATCATAGAGTTAGCTTATGCTTTCACATGTTTTAAACTGGTATGGAACTAGTTATGACTGTAACGATAACTCAGGGAAGGGTAGCTCAAATGCACATGCTTAAATCAGGTACAATGTGCTTCCCAATGCGCCACAAGGGTGGTCTTTCCATTTTGACCGCAGCAGTGAACAGTGCAGTTTACAACTGTTTGCTTGTGTGTGTGTGCGCGCGCGCGCGCACGCGTGCTCATGTGTGCATGCATGGGCAGTAGAAAGAAAGAGTGTGTGTCTGTGTGTATGTGCATAAGATACCACACACACACACTTAACTGCTATTCCCATTCCTACATATTTCATGGGTGAGTGGAGGATGAGACCGTGGCGGTGTTCATGAAATAAAGATTTGTAGCAAGAGGTGCCAGAGCGTGATACCTGTCTCCCCGACTCAGATCAGATCCCCGCCTGCCTGCCCGCCCGCCCGCCACATCTCCAGCAACAAGAACATCGCAGGGGGACGGGACACAACAGATGAGTGGGAGTGGGACCCACCGCACATGTCCCAAAGACGCCGGCACTGTACACAAGCGCAGGGAATGCTGTAACGCACTGCAACGAAAACACGTAGGTCTACACTAGTCCACTCACACGCAGAGCAGTGAAACATAGACAGGGCTGGGAAGAAAGGGCCTACAGGAAGCACGCACTGTCATTTGATGCTCAGAATGCTGGGGGGGGGGGTATCTACGTAGATAAAAGTTGACATAAAAGCATAGGGGCTATTCTTATTCTTGAATTTCCCCTTGGGGATCAGTAAAGTATCTATCTATCTATTGTAGTGTCAGCTCTATGGGGCAGCCGTGGCCTACTGGTTAGCGCTTTGGACTTGTAATCGGAGGGTTGCTGGTTCAAACCCCGACCAGTAAGCCATGGCTGAAGTGCCCTTGAGCAAGGCACCTAACCCTCACTGCTCCCTGAGCGCCGCTGTTGTTGCAGGCATTTCACTGCGCCGGGATTAGTGTGTGCTTCACCTCACTGTGTGCAGTGTGTTTCACTAATTCATGGATTGGGATAAATGCAGAGACCAAATTTCCCTCACGGGATCAAAAGTATATATACTTATACTATACTTATTGTTGGATGAAATAAACTATTTAATTGCAAATTATTTTTCTATTAAAGCAATACAACGAAAGAATTTGTATCTATCCCTTGCCGTCAATTTTCAATGTATATCCTAATTAATTAATTGTACATTACACATGTAATTTCCTTTTAGAGTAATCTTTTATCATTTTTGAACCTCCCTGCACACTGAAAAATGAGCAGTGAAGGGCAGCCGATGGCCCAAAGTACCAAAAGGGTCATATGGCTCCTGCACAGTACACCAGTTACAAAACACAACACCAGTTACAAAAGCACAACACCAAGCGCTACAACAAAGCACAACACCAAGTGCTACAACAAAGCACTACACCGAGCACATCGTGGCAATGGTAGAAGCACCATTCTGTCCACTATGCACCAGTGTACCATTAAAATGAGTTTAAAGTCGTTATTTTGAAATAATAATAAAAAAATTGTTGCTTTAATGTTGAGAAACCTTACATTTGTGCTCAATTTGTAGTCTCACTTGGCATGATAAGTAATGATATCACCAGGCCATTTGATTTGGTTGAAGATGTGTCTCTTTGGTGAGACAGCATCTTCATATCATTGCAGTTGCCTTGCCTGACATTACAAGAGCAATATTGTGATCACTGGGAATGCATGTGTCCCCCGTGCAGTCAGACATAATTTAGATCACTACCTCTTCCCCAGAGGAGTGTGTCTCGGTCAGGGTGCTGGTGCCATCGCCCTCCACCTCCACCCTCTCTCCCCCCACCCCACCCCACCCTCCCTTGGCATGCTGGTATGCTGTGATGTCAGCGTGGGCCAGCGAAGCAGTGTTTTGACAGATCAAGCGCAAGCTCCACAACACTGTCATTCGCTGCTGCAGGAGGCAGTTTGTGTGTCAGCACAAATCCCATCGCATCCCTGTCCACAGTCTTGTGAAGATTAGCCTCGACTTAAGCATCGATAAGCCCGGTGGCCGCGGCCAGGGTAAGCCTTCGCACGCAAACCTGGCTAACGGTTAGCAGCTAGCTTGCTCGGTTCATTTGACTGCCAGGCTGACCCTCTAGTGGCAGCAGCTGCCAATGTTTACTCCCTGTCATCGATAAAGCCCTCTGTTTGCAAACAAATTAAATCCAGATCATTGGAGGGGAGGTAACAGATTTAGGGCTTACAGTGAAAAGTATATTTAAAGTATATTTAAAGCTGTGTGTGGTCTAAAGTGTATTTATTTAAAGTATATTTAAAGTATATTGAATGCTTTTGAATGCTGGGGAAGTCTCTTAAAGGCTGAGAGGCTGATTTGAGTTACTGTACGTCAGGCGTGTGTGTGGGGCCTCACCATATGGCTCTGAGATATGAGCAGAAATAAGCCAGAAGGAAGCTTTGGCCTCACACTCACACACACGCACACACACATGAACATGCACACACACGCACACACGCTCATGCACACACACACTCATGCACACACATACACAGACACACACAATCATCCACACATGAGCATACACACACACACACACACACACACACACTCATGCACACACACACTCCTGCACACACACGCTCATGCACACACACACTCATGCACACACACACACTCATGCACACACATGCTCATGCACACACACACAGACACACACGGTCATCCACACATGAGCATACACACACACACACCACGTCTGTATGTATGTGCATACGTGTGCTGCGAGGCTGTAGAAGGGATGTGGTAAGAGTGTGGTGATGCTACGTTGACCCGCTTACACATGGCCAGCGTCCCCACATGACCCCTCCCACAGAAGGGCCGTCATCTGGGATTTCAAGAGGAAAACAAAGTAATCCAGATTGACATGGTGGGCATGGTGGGGTTAGGCGGGGTGGGAGCAGGCCATGGTGGGGTTAGGCGGGGTGGGAGCAGGCCATGGTGGGCATGGTGGGGTTAGGCTGGGTGGGGGCAGGCCATGGTGGGGTTAGGCGGGGTGGGAGCAGGCCATGGTGTGCTTAGGGGGGGTGGGGGCAGACCATGGTGGGCATGGTGGGGTTAGGGGGGGTGGGGGCAGGGAGATGGTGGGCATGGTGGGGTGGAGAGAGGAGGGGGCAGGGACGTCATCATCAATAATTTTCTTAAATCCAGATCTGATCAAAATGTATTCTTTCACAGCATTAGGACTTTATGACATTCTGTATATCAAAAACGTGTGGGATGTACTAGCGTGAAT
>NW_027468650.1:5597194-5699694 GCF_046254945.1 Alosa pseudoharengus | reverse complement strand
CCCCCCCCCCCCACCCCCCATGTTAAAAAAACCCATTTGAGTGCACCACCCCATGTTTTAACCGTAGGTTCAGGACAAACCCAAACCCATTCCAAAACTCAGCACCAAATCCCATTCACAGGTATGCAGTGTCTTTGGCCGCGCTGGCCCTGTGCTGAGCAGAACAATCCTCTCCTGCCTGCTTTTACAGCGCATTGTTCACTTGTTTGGGGGCATAAAATGGCTTAGGCAGCTTAGGAAGCATCATGGGGGGCCGACAGAGAAGCGGAGCCATCACAGCTATATTTATGCTACATGTGTGTGTGTGTGTGTGTGTGTGTGTGTGTGTGTTTGGTGAGAGATTGAAGCGTGGAACCTGCTTAGAGTGGGGTACCTCACGAATATGCTGTGTTTTGGCTTGTGGAGTTGGAAAAGTGTATATATATATATATATATACACATTTGCACACACACACACATACGCACACAGAGAGAGAGAGAGAGAGAGAGAGAGAGAGAAAGAGATATATAGAGAGAGATAAAGAGAGATAGATAGAGAGAGAGAGGGAGAAAGAGCGATAGAGAGAGAGAGATAGAGAGAGACACTGGCTATTAACACCAAAAAAAACTAAAGTATTAACATTCCAAAAGAGGACAAATTGTCAGGGAAACAAACACAACTTCACATTTGATAAAATAAAAATAGAACATGTCACAAATTATAGTTACCTTGGATTGAAAATCAGTTCTAATGGAAACTTCAGCTTGGCCGTGAGCGAGTTGAAAGAAAAAACATGAAGGGCTTTCTATGCCATAAAAAAATCTATTAAATCGAAATACCAATCAAAATTTGGCTCAAAATATTCCAATCGGTTATTAAGCCCATTGCTCTATGTGGCAGTGAAGTGTGGGGTCCCCTAACAAATCACGATTTTGAAAAATGGGAAAAAAATCCAATTGAAACCCTGCATGCAGAATTCTGCAGGAACATTCTAAAAATGCAGAAACAAACACCAACTAATGCATGCAGGGCAGAACTCGGCCAGTTCCCCCTTCTTCTAAAAATTGAAAAGAGAGCCATCAAATTCTGGCAACATGTAAAAACAAGCGACCCCACATCCTATCACTTCAAAGCCTTAAAGAGCCAAGAATTGAACACGGAAAAGAGTCCCCTCATCCAGTTGGTCCATAGGCTGCAGCAAGAAACAACCAACAGAACTAACATCACTATTCAGCCTCAGGACACTGGCACCCCTCTTGAAAGAATAAATACCAACCAAATGATCAACACCCAGAAAGAAAAATATCTCACATAGGCCTACTGGACAAAAACAACAGAAAAACAAAGTAGGCTAAACTACAAAGTTATTTGACTCTTAACAGGGAATACCAATTAGCAAAATACTTGACAATTGTAAGGGACACCAACTTGAGAAAAACAATGTCTAGATACAGGCTTAGCAACCACAGCCTGGCAATAGAAACAGGCAGACGCTTCTTTAGGCAAACCTGGATGCCTAAAGAAAACAGACTTTGTGTGAACTGTGACAAAAAAGAAATTGAGTCAGAATTACACTTCCTCACTATCCAAAATTTCAATCTATATATCCAAAATTCTTTGAGATCGAAGATCACAAGAAAATTAGATATTTATTAGAAGAGGAAGATTGTGCAATACTAGCTGCACACTATACACAACTGTGACAGAAAGAAGAGTGACCACTGAGCAAGGCGCCCACACACACACACACACACACACACACACACACACACACACACACAGTGTATTGATGAAGTGTAAATGTTTGTAATGTTTGTATTAGAGGTCTGCACTCCCGCAGTATACCCGCGGGACCCGCAGGTCCCGATGCAAAAGAGTGCGGCGCGGGACAACTTTTGAAAGCTCTTTGCGGGAGGGATGAGAGAGGTGCGTTCGCGGGTGCGGGACAGACCGATTTTTCACTGCACTCCTGCAAATGAAATATGTGTGTATAATTAAATATAGAAATTATTAAAGTACTGTTCATAACTATAGTTCAGCTGGATGTTCTGTTAGGCAGCATTAAATAACAGGGTTTAAGCATAAGTGATGGATAGCAGGCCTATAGCCTATATATAGACCTCTAGTTTGTATATGTTTGTTTGTTTACTTTTTAATTGTTTTAAAGGAACACGCCACCCAAAATCAGTAGTAATATATGTTCTTACCTTAACTTTCACGAGTTGAGTCGTACCTCTCCCCCGTCGGTATGTGCACTCAAACGCTCTGGCGCGCAGCGCGAATGTGTTAGCATGTTGCTATGCTAGCGGGCTGTGCCGTGGCCGTAGAGAGAGTAAGATGGCATTAATCAAACACATCCACATTTTCCCTACTTAAACAGTTGCACAAGTAGTTGATTAAAAATGTTAGGGCACACAACATGAAACGTGACGATTTTCCAAGCGAATAAACAGGAGAACTACAATGTCTGGCGCAATAGCACTTGGGAGTACTTCGACCTAGGTAGTAATATTAATTAACACCTAATTGTAGATCCTATCCACCACAGAGTTTAGAATCCATGCTTGATCGACCCCTCAGCCTCCCCCTCCCCTCTGAGCGAGAGAGAGGCACACACACTAGAGATGCGCTGATGGGCTATATTATAACATTGCTGTGTTTATAATGTAGGCTATATGGGATGTTTTTAATGTAGCCTATATGGGATGCGGCGCTGCTGACGTGAGGCTAGAAAGCTCTTGCCTGTTCTTTCTAGAAAGACTGATCCAATGCAGCAAATATATTAAAAGGCTAAAGTCCTACATTGGCTATGTTGTAGCCTATAGGCTATCCCCAGAATATCAGCAGCAAACTCAGTCTCCGTCTTGCAAAACAGTCTCAAAATAAAACGCACATCGGCCTGTTGCCTAGCCTATTCTGTGTGCCAATATAGCCTATCGTCCAAAATGCTTGATTGCATTGCATTCTCCACATTTTTAGCTAAATTCTCATGTACCATATCAGCGTTTTTGTTCAGTGAATCTTTTGTAAATTGCTTTACAATAGCGTCGGGCCCTTGTCAGCAGCCTTGCCACTATTCACTCCTTCGTCTTCAACATTCCCTGTAGAATTCTCAATATTTTTGGCCTCAATGTGTCCAGTTACATAGTCTGTCTGTTCTTAGTCTTGGATTTTGTGAAATAAATGTCTAAATATCACCTGTTTGCTGCAGCTTTGGCATCTTTTTCTCTCTCGAGCATTTAATCTGCTGCCGGCTCTGTCCAGTCCTGTCCACTGCTCTGTCCAGGGCCAGCTGATGATATGTGCACACTAGAGGACATGCTGGTGGACTGGGTTAAACTGGCACACGGTGCCACCACGCCACACACGGTGCCACCACATCACAGGGTTCACCCAGAGGACATGAGGTAGGAGGAGGGTGACGGGTCCTTTCAGGCTGTGAGGATGACTCCAGAAACCCTGAGATGGGGAGGTCACCTTAGCAACGCTGAGTCTGACTAAGGACCCTGAGATGGGGAGGTCACCTTAGCAACGCTGAGCCTGACTAAGGAAACAGTGCATCATCACTTCCAGAACAACGTCCTGGCGGAGAGAGATGATTGCATAATAATAAAACCATATGATGAGTTAATCTGACAGACGCAGGACCCATGATGCCTTTTATACCCCTCTTAGTCTGATAATGCCAATTCAGATTTACAGCTCAGCCAGCTGATACTACTGCCTGAGTAAACAACAGCAGAGTAAAGTCTCTCCACTGCTTGTTTTGAGGCATTAAGACCGTATATTGTTATAGAGTTGATTATAAAATGGTGAAACTTTAGTTGGTGATTTGGGTCAACGACCTTCTAAACTTCTCATCTGCCTATTTGTAACGCTCAATCCAAAGCCTTTCCCTCCTTCCCCTATAACACCACACTGGAAACACAAAATCAACAGGCATCATTCTCGTCAATAAAAAAAATGAATGATTGATAGCTACTCAGATGTCCTTACAAACATAACCATCCTGATGTGATATCATTCAACTTCACTGACCATGTGAGATGAGAAGATGAAGGCCATTTATTAAATATTTTGCCTTTGCGGCAGTAAATGTTTGTGTAAACAAGCAATTTATAAAACACAATCCTCATTAGAAACTCAACATAATATGGCTTTCATGGGAGAATGCTACTGTGCAACAAAAAGCAAACTAGTTATTTTATGTTTTATGGTTGTTTATCGACAACTCAGAAATAGTAAATTCTGAATGTCACAACTAATCTCTCTGTGGACGATCACATAAAACTTTCTTACATCTTTGTGTGATTTGTTGTGTGATTCATTACTCAATACCAAGCACAGATTTACTGTTTAATAACTAACAACATATGGTGAGCAATAAGGACCCTCTGTATCCATGGCCACTGTTGAGATGACAATAAGGACCCTCTGTATCCATGGCCACTGTTGAGATGACAATAAGAACCCTCTGTATCCATGGCCCCTGTTGAGATGACAAAACACATAATTCTCAGTTTGCCGTCTTATCCCATTACATGTAAATCATATGAAGTCATGAATCCTCAAAACAGGTTGTCTCCAATAGTTCCAATAGTGAACAGAAGAAGAGTTATGGCACTAATTCAGACCCAACCCATATCTGCATCATATGCAATCTTAAGACGCATGAGATTTAAGAAACCTACTGAAATTGCTGTGATAGAACACCTTTGCATCATGGACAAGACAATGCGCTGATGGCTCTGAAGGTGGATCGACTCCCTCTAGTGGCCATTCAGGGTTCCTGACTGCATCCATCAGGGAAGAGGCATGACTCAGCTTTGAGTAGATTACCTCCTCAGCCCATGCCCTAGCAACTAGCGAGAGGAAGGAACTCCACAGCTACAAATCAAAAGAAGTTTGCGGCTCCAGAGGAACAATGAGCTCATAGGCCCTGTGTCTCCTGCCCCTCAGCAAGAGCCAGCAGCCTGAGAGGTGCTAGACATGTCGGCTCGGGGGATTTTCGTGTGGCTGCGTGATATTTCAAAGATATTATGCTGTTCCTCCATTCAACATGTTGATGCTGAAGATATGTGGTTGGTCCCTCTGAGTCACTTATCAGAACCAGAGGGGAAACTCCTACACAGATCGCCTCGGGAGATGGGAGACAACCTGTCTGTCTCTGAGAGTGACTGAAAAAGGTTGTTTGTGCATGTGTATGAGTCATTGTGTGAGTGTGAGTTTGTGTATGTGTGCGACTGCATGTGGGTTTATGTGTGTGTGTGTGTGTGTGTGTGGGAGGGGGGGGGGGGGCAAACACTTTACAAATTGCTTGAGATGGTTGAGAGAAGTATTTTTATTCAAGAATGCTTAATAAATCTGACATTAATATGTTTGTCATTCATCAATACATTACAATAATACTATCACACACACACACACACTCTTTTCTACCAAGCACATAAGAACACAAGCTGAGGTCTCTTTCCACAACCCATATTTCTCTTATAAAAGCACCACCTCTGCTCTCCTCTCATCTCCAATTCTCTCTTCTCCTCTCCTCATTCCTCTCTTGTTCTCTCCTCTCCTCTCTTCTGTTCTCTCCTCTCTTCTCTTCTTTCCTCCCCTATCTTCTCTTCTCTCCTCCCCTATCTTCTCCTCTCTCCTCCTCTCTTCTCTTCTCTCCTCCCCTATCTTCTCCTCTCTCCTCCTCTCTTCTCTTCTCCTGTGTCTCTCCTCTCTTCTCTCCTGTGTCTCTCGCCCATGGCTTGCACTCTGCGTCCCTCTCAATGACCCTCGAAGCATTCCTGCCCATATGGCACTGACCATATGATACTTTACAGGAGAAAACCTAAAATGACCTTTCTGCCTCCTGTGGCATCTTTTGCAAGCCCTCTGTCGCCACCTGGTGTCCATTACATGTAAGGACAACCATGTCCTCTTGTGCCCCTCCACAGAAACATGCCACATGAGTCTATTGAAGGTGCTCTGTCCTGGTGACCGTAAACTGGGGAGGGGGGGGGTGTTACCCTTGACCACGCCCTCTACCTCACATCCTGCCCTCCTCGGCTGCAGCGGAGACCCCTTGAGTAGGTTTGGGGACAGGGCGGCGGATAAGTGCTGAGCTGCAATGTCCTCACACACACTCAGGTGCTCTGGGACACTGGCGTCTAAGAGAACCTCGTCCACCAATAAGAACCCGTAGAGTCGGGTCACATGACTTCAGAGGCCCTCGATGGGAAAAGTCCATCTGTGATTGGCCGCCGACGCTACCTCTTGTTGGGAGTGCGTACCTGGTGCCGGGTCCAGCCGGTTGGAGCTGAGAAAACAGAATAGGAGGAAGTAGAAGAACATGTAGGGGAAGGTGAGCATGTTAAACCATATAGCATATTAGCATATGCTAACACACATATGCTAGCACACCTCAACCACACATATGCTAGCACACCTCAACCACACATATGCTAACACACCTCAACCACACATATGCTAGCACACCTCAACCACACATATGCTAACACACCCCACTCACACATATGCTAACACACCCCACTCAGAGCCATTAGGTTAAAACAACACAAATACAATTTCTAAAAGGAGGACGAAGGTTTGGTGTGTTTTTAAATGTAAAGTGTAAGTGTAAGTCAACTTAAGGTTCAAAACTGTATTCCGTAGCTGATGCAACATACATGTGCTGTTGATCTGGTGTGTATTACTATCTTCTGGACAGAGAAGAGACTTCCTAATTCACCGTCCAGGAAGGCCCCTCCCCAGCATGGCGCCAAACATGTATTTCTTCACTTATTCATTTCTATCTTTCAATATTCACTGCTTGTGTGGAGCAAGAGAGAGAGAGAGAGAGAGAGAGAGAGAGAGAGAGAGAGAGGGAGAGAGAGAACTCACAGCGAGGGTAGCCTGGCGGTGTGTGTGTGTGTGTGTGTGTGTGTGTGTGAGACAGAGACAGAGAGAACTCACATCGAGGGTAGCCTGGCGGTCGAGGGTTGCTGGCACTGCTCCCAAACGATGACTGAAAGTTGTGGATAGTTTCCTGTAAGATCTGCCGTTCCCTCCCCTGTAAGAACAGCTCATTCATCAGCCCAATCCACTGCCACAGAGCCATGTCATAATGGTTTTATTATTTATGATTATGGATGATTTGAGCTGGATAACACGGCATTGTTATTCAAGGTATTGCAACATGGCTCTGATGAGCCAGAAGAACTCTGGAAAGGGTATATTATTCAGATTTTTATAAACACTAATATACTGTATGCACATGTGTAGTGTGTGTATTCTAGTGCACCAAGGCCACACCTTATCAACAGATGAAAACTATTCTTTTTGAGAGTTCATTTCATAACACTGCACTACCACAACAAGCCAGCAGGAGGGGAGACAGACGGGGAGTTTTCACACGGCCCACAGCAGTTCCGTTAATCTCCCAACAGGCCCCACCTTCCCAGCGTTGAGCTCCGAGATGGCGGCCAAGATCTGCTGCCGGGGGCCGTCCGTCTTGATACCCAGCTCCTTCAGGTCCCCGTCCGTCAGGGTCAAGAAGGCCTCCATGTCCACCTGTAGTCATGAAGCAAAGGAGATAAATGACCAATTATGGACCAATTATGTCTAATGGAAAAGACACACCAAACAATGTGTAGATATCATCTGGCTATGATGGATACAGCGTCTGTCCATACAAAGTAGTGAAATGCTTTGCTAAAAAATACCACACATTCAATGCATAATCCATTAACCACATTAAAACGTTTATATCTGTGGCTTTGCACTAACACAGATCACACAAGGCCGACCTGGCTTGAGCTTGTGCTGTTGTTCAGATTCAAATACGTCTATGATAAACCATACAGTTAGCCGAGAGCAATCATCTGTTACCCCAACAAGAGCTGTGTGACTCCTTCCTCCCACAGCACACAGGTGAGGAGTTTACATGATGAAGAGCCACTGAGCCCAAATCTGATTATCAACTTCAAGATCTTTACATTGACATGGCCATGCAGGCTACACCATAACACGATTACATGCTATGAGAAACATGCTTTCACTGGGCTTCCGCTAACACACACAGACAGCCACACAACCATCCTAGTGACACAGTGAGATGTGACTGTAACATCAAATTAAGAGCATCATACCTCTTGCTCCTCAAATATGGGCTGAAATGTGACTGTAACATCAAAGTAAGAGCATCATACCTCTTGCTCCTCAAATATGGGCTGATACTTCTCCAGGGAGAGCTTCTTCAAAATGCCCGTCAACTCATCTGTTCAGAGAGAGAGAGAGAGAACCACATTCAAAATTCACACCACGCTTTGCTAACGAGCACAGACTCCTATGCACTCCTATGTTCTTTACAGTATACAGTACTACAGGAAGCTTACTTATTCTACTTTCATGTGTGTGTTTCCATGACAGTCAAATCTCCTTGGGAATGAACAACGCATTTCTCATCTCTGAGATGGCACTCTGGCACATATCCATGCTCTGCCAACTAATCTTGTGAGGGAACTTAATCACTGACACTTGTAACTCCATGAAAGGCTTTTACGTTCTGGCAGAAGTGCTGTCCTCCTGAATGCTTCTGACAGGGATGTACATGGGGATTCTAGGAGTTTATCACATTCATCGTAAATAACTATCCAATAATGTGCTTTTAGATCATTCATCATGGATTACATTGGGTCACCATTGGTGTGGCGTGGGGTGGTGTGGTGTGACATGGCGTGGTGTGGTGTGGCGTGGTGTTGCGTGGCGTGGTGTGGCGTGGTGTGGTGTTGCGTGGCGTGGCGTAATGTGGCGTAGGAGACTCACCCTCGTCTGTGATGGTGCCGCTGCTGGAGCCTCCGCTGCTCTTGGAGCGCGGGTGGGAGGAGGCGGAGGACAGGGAGTCGCCCCCTGGAGGCTTGGGGGTCGGGGAGGGGGACGGCGTCAGCGTGGGGGACGTGCTCTTGGAGGTGGACGAGTTGCCTGACTGAGGACGCTTCTTCAGGTCCACCTTCTGCAGGGGGGGGAAATGGCAAACCAGCAACCAGCTGAGCTATAAAAACAATTTCCTTACGGAGGAAATCAGCTTCACCCTTTTACATGGTGATCATCCTGTTCAAAGACTTTTCAGCACAAAGTCACATCACTACATGTAGACTGTGGCACAATAGCCACGTTTACATGGACACTTTTAATCAGTGTGCTGGTGATTGGTGAGGTCATGCCATTGGTCACCAACCACCACATCACAATATAATGAAACATCATGAAACAATATGACGACAATGATGATGAAGTCATCCTCCTCCTCCTCCTCCTCCTCCTCCTCCTCCTCCTCCTCCTCCTCTTTTCCATCGTACCCGGCGGGTCTGTAGGTCTCCTCCGATCAGGTGATGGGTGCTGTGGATGTCGGGCAGGCTGATCTCGGGGAGGGTGGGTGCGGAGTGCAGCACGGGTAGTGGGGTGGGGCATGGCGTCTCCGGGGCAGTGGCCTTGGCGTCCTGCAGCCCTGCAGCTCTTCTCCGGTGGGCAGCGATCTGGGAGAGCACACTGTCCGCACCACTGCCCCCTGTGGTGGGAAGAGGAAATGCCACTCATAATCTTTCTTCCACTGACTGTACAACAAGTATATGAGGACATCAGTTTTATTTCCATTTGTGTAATAGTTCCTAGATGTTCTGTACAACGTGTAACTGAAAGTACTACACAACATTGCGTTCAAGGTGTCAATGCATCAAAAGCCTACATTTTCAATTTGCTTATATGGCTGCAATTAAAAATGAAGGATCCTTAAAAATATCGGTTACACTTTACTTGAAGGTATCGACATAAGAGACATGACACGGTCATGAACGTCTCATAAACATTATAGACAAGTCATAAACATTTATGACATAACCCTTCTGTAATTAAGTGTCATTCGGTTTTTGTCATGACATGTTAGGGTTAGGGTTAAGGTTAGGGCTATGACAGTGTCAGGTCACTCTTATGTAGATACCTAAAGGTAAAGTGTTACCAAAATATCAATTAATGTTGAATTCTTGGTCATAATTTAAAATGCTTTAATGCTGAGTTGAGTGGTAATGGTTATAATTATGGTTATGTTTTTTTGTTAGAAAACACTTTCATCCACAGCAAATGACACCATAATGGCAGTGACCAAACAAAATCTGTACATGTGTGGTTGTCACCTGAGCGGTTGTGAGAGTCGGAGGTGTGTCGGTTGACCCCTGCGACCCCGTTGGAGCCTCCTGAGGAGTGAGGGGAGTTGTAGTTCCCGGAGTTGGAGGGGGAGGAGGAGGGGCCTTTGCCAATGCTGGGGAACCTACTGGGTCTGCTGCTCACCACACGGCTAATGGACGTCTGAGATACACACACGTCACACACACACACACACACACACACACACACACAAACACACACACACACACACACACACACAAATCACACAAACACACACACACAAACCACACAAAAAAAAAAACACACGCACAAAAAAAAAAAACACACATTGTTTGTCACACATATCAAACAAAAACAGACAGATATGCATACAATAGACAACACACTCAGACGCAAACAAAAACAAAAATAAGATCAACAAAACACACACACACACACACACACACACACACACAGCGAAAGAGTGCACTAACGATGTCAGAGTTGCCGCTACTGTTGAAGTTGGCCTTGCTGGGCCTCTGTGGCATGGACAGTCGTGAGGGCTCGGCCGTCTTGCCCTCCTTCAGCAGGCGCGAGCGGTCAGAGTTCCACGGCTCAAAGTTGGAGGGGGGCAGGAAGGGCGGGATCACCGCCTTCAGCTTGTCATTGGGCAGCTGGGTGAGTGGCGCACCGTTCCTCAACTGGCCATGTGACACACACACACAAACACACTCAGGCTTTAGAAACGGAACATTACATTCAGTAAAAGTGTTAATGTATCATCAGTAGATGTACAGTAGAGGTCTACATTTAAAGGGACACCAGGCAAGCCTGATGATTTTTCTCTACGAAACTCCCCCTCGCTCGGTCTGAAGCTCTTTTCCTTTTCTTTGCGTCTTCCGTCAAGGGTTTTCGCTGCTTCTTCGCCGGCTCTGCCATTATACACACGTTTGCAACAATCTCTAGCGTTTACGATACAGCGGGATATTCTTCCTACAGGCAGTAGGGGCGGGCGAGAGAGCCTTCATTCGCCCTGTAATGAGTCATTTAACCATATACCAACTTACGAAGATGAGTAATTAACATGAAAACGTTGCCTCGTGTCCCTTTAAATACAAACAGCTCCATACAAACAAAACCCTCTGTCTACTTATTATGGAATAAATGTTCTGGGAGATGACAAATCAAAATGTCATATCTTTAAAAATATTAAAAATACATATAATAGTAACAATATCATTATGAATTTAACAGTAACATTATTAATGTGTGCATTGTGTGCTTATCAACAAGGTTACCATTGTTGTGATGAGAATGTCGTCTTTTTCAGAGCCAGTTCTTCCAATACCTACAGCAAATACATAACAATGATCGTAGTCACCCCAATACCTACAGCAAATACATAACAGTGATCGTAGTCACCCCAATACCTACAGCAAATACATAACAGTGATCGTAGTCACCCCAATACCTACAGCAAATATATAACAGTGATCGTAGTCACCCCAATACCTACAGCAAATACATAACAGTGATCGTAGTCACTCCAATACCTACAGCAAATACATAACAGTGATCGTAGTCACTCCAATACCTACAGCAAATACATAACAGTGATCGTAGTCACTCCAATACCTACAGCAAATACATAACAGTGATCGTAGTCACTCCAATACCTACAGCGAATATATAACAGTGATCGTAGTCACTCCAATACCTACAGCAAATACATAACAGTGATCGTAGTCACTCCAATACCTACAGCGAATATATAACAGTGATCGTAGTCACTCTAAAACACCTACAGCAATAACCAAATTACAGTTGCACTGAAATTACCTGGAAAACAAAATGTAAAAAAAGTATTTAGGAACATTTGCTTAAATGGAGGATATAGCGTCTTGGAGCCAAACTCTTCATAAGTTCTTTGCACAATGGCCAGGTTTGGTTTGTACTGGTCAATCGTTTGTTTTTACCAGTATCTCTGCTCTTTGGTGCCCATGCAGTACTGATGTCTTGCGTGGGTTGTCCACTAGAGGTCGCTACTGCTCCATTGGGGCCTGTGGCAGGAGCGTTGCTCTTCTTCCAGTCCGCCTTCATGGTTCTGTCCAGTGAAGGCTCGGGCTCATCGGAGAATGGAGTCAGCCGATTGGTGGAGAGGCCGTGTCTCAGGGTGTGGGTCAGTTTCAAGTGGCGGAAGCGATTGGACATGCGGTTCCACCAGGACTGCATATCACGAGACAGACACAAAACACCACGGCAAAGAATTAATCCATCAGCAATTTCCTAATAATCAAGTATTAGTAAAGAATTAATCCATCAGCAATTTCCTAATAAACAAGTATTAGTAATACTTTGTACTACTTTATTTCAAGTATATAAATAGTTTAGTAGCCAGGTTGTGAAATAGAAGCCTGATAAGTGCCCAAAATGCGTTGCAATATGGCCACCGAGTGGAGGGACTTGCCTAAAAGGACTCGGGCGGCAGTCTCACCTTGAGGCCCCCCCTGTCATCTGGGGGGAGGGGCATGTTGAGAGACTGGCGGCTCTTGGAGCGCAGGAGGGGTGTCTTCCTCTGCTGCTTCAGCTTCTCCTTATCCACCTGCATACACACAGACGCCAGCAGACGCACCAGCTCTGTGTCTGAAAGAGAGAGAATGAGAGAGAGAGAGAGAGATGTGACAGATGAAAAGATAAACACATTCATATAGCAGGTATCTATAATTCTCACCAGGGTCGTTTAGTAGCATGACCAGGTCAAATGTATCATTCTTACCAGGGTCGTTTAGTATCATAACGAGGTTGAAGGCGGTGTATCATTCTTACCAGGGTCGTTTAGTAGCATGACCAGGTCAAATGTATCATTCTTACCAGGGTCGTTTAGTAGCATGACGAGGTTGAAGGCGGTGTATTATTCTTACCAGGGTCGTTTAGTAGCATGACCAGGTCGAAGGCGGTGTATTATTCTTACCAGGGTCGTTTAGTAGCATGACCAGGTCAAATGTATCATTCTTACCAGGGTCGTTTAGTAGCATGACCAGGTCAAATGTATTATTCTTACCAGGGTCGTTTAGTAGCATGACCAGGTCAAATGTATTATTCTTACCAGGGTCGTTTAGTATCATAACGAGGTTGAAGGCGGTGTATCATTCTCACCAGGGTCGTTTAGTAGCATGACCAGGTCGAATGTATCATTCTCACCAGGGTCGTTTAGTAGCATGACCAGGTCGAAAGTATCATTATCACCAGGGTCGTTTAGTAGCATCGTTTAGTAGCATGACCAGGTCAAATGTATCATTCTCACCAGGGTCGTTTAGTAGCATGACCAGGTCGAAGGCGGTGTATCCGTTCTTGGCTCTCAGGTTTACATCTGCTCCCTGGCCCAGAAGGTACTTCACCACGTCCTTATTACTGTGGGCCAAACACACAGGCTTTTTATGAAACCCTTTTTGTCTGTCAGCACTACAATTCTGTGTGTGTGTGTGTGTTCATGCATATACAGTATGTGTGTGTGTGTATGTAATTTACCCACTTACATTTAAATGGCCTGCATATGTGATGTCCAGCTGTGTGTGATGTCTGTACTACCACTGTAATCATACACCTGTGTGGTGTGTCTGTGTGTGTGTGTGTACTGTACCCATGGTAAGTGGCCTGCATGAGTGCTGTCCAGCCGTGCACAGTGTCCTGTTTGTCCATATCGGCGCTGTGGTCCACCAGCAGCTGCACCATCTCCAGGTGACCGCTCACCGCCGCCAGCATGAGCGAGGACGCCCCGTCAGCGTTGGCCACGTTCACCTGCGCCGGCTCCTCGTCCAGGATCTCGCGCACCAGCTGCGCGTTACCTGAGCCATTCACACGTATTCATTTAGCATCTGCATGTTACCTGAGACATTGTATTCATTTAGCATCTGCACGCTACCTGAGCCATTCACACGTATTATCACTCTTGTTACGACCCCCTGTGCCCTCTTCAGGCTTGGCATAGCCAATGCACTGATAGTGGTGTCCTTGGTTCCACTAATTGGTTAATGGTATACACCTGGGTTAATGGGTTGGGCTATATACAGGGTTGTTTCTCTCTCTCTGTCTCTCTCTCTTGCTGGGTCACTTCTGGGTTAGACACATTTCTAATTTGAAGACACATTGATAGATTTCTTTCCTACACACTTCTTATCTCTTTCTTTATCTTTCACTCCTCTTTTGCAACACCATACTGACGCTTGCATTACACCCACGCACTTACATACATTGTAGTTTTCTCCCCTAGACATCTTGTGAACTGCAGTAATTTAATATTTAATGATGACTTTTAAATAAATATATTTTGGTTGACCAAACCACCTTGTCCGCCTTCCTCTTTTATGTTGTGGTCTCGAGCCGGCTGTAACACTCTTTTCTGAGTTGCTGGCGGGGTGGCTTTTTTTTTGTTTTTTTTTTTTGCCCTTTTTATGCCTTTTTAATGACAGGACAGTGGAGAATGAGAGCAGGCGAGCGGGAGAGAGAGTCGAGGGTGGGATCCGGAAAGAACCACGGGGCGGGAATTGAACCCGGGTCGCCGGCGTACGGTGCAGGTGCCCCAGCCAGTCGCGCCATGGCTGGGGCCTGGTGGGGTGGCTTTTAATTCTGAACTAGATGTACCGCAGAGTGGTACAAAATATGACCGCCACCCAGTCCAGCACATTTTTTCCACAATAATAAGTCATGCTTGTCAAATTGTGTTCATTTCCTACTTTGTTCCTTTTTTGTGTGTTTGTAATTGAGTGTGTGCAGAGAGTGTGTGGTTGTTTTTGTGTATATGTGTTTTGTTTGTGTTTTTTTTTGTGTGTGTGTGTGTGTGTGTGCTTGTGTTTGTATGTAGGTGTGTTTGTATGGGTGCATGTGTGTTTGTGTGTGTGTGCATGTTTGTGCGTGTCGTGTGTGTGCATGTATATGTGTGTGCATGTGTAGTGTGTGTGTGTTTACGTGTCTTTGTGTTTGTGTGTGTTTTTATGTGTGTAACGCATGAAATGAGTGGTTATGGAATGGGCTGACATGGCCCCTTAAGATCAAGATTCAAAAAAAAGGTGGTCGTCCTAAACCCTACAGTTCTCGAGATATTCCCAGAAAACTGTGTCTGCCCTACCAGTCCAGCAGGGGGGCTACAGATCAAAACGAAAAACGATGGTTCCATGCTATCCTTGTGGGGCTACATGCCCACCAAGTTTCGTGTTTCGGTCTTTCAGTGTCCCGGGAATCCTTGACGCAAATTTGGCCATGCGGAAAAAAAAAGGTAGCGCGACGGTCATAATAACGGGACACGCCCCTCGCCCTCATCCATTATTTCCGTATAACAGGACACCTCGGCGGCCGTTATCCCTTATTTCAGAAACTTTTATCCAACGCACGACAGACACAGAGGCAGGCAGGTAGGCCAGCAAGGTAAGAACAACTACTGAGAAAAACTCTGCATGCAAAGCTCTCTCCTTTAAAGGGACACCAGGCAACGTTTTCGTGTTAATTAATCATCTTCTTAAGTCGGTATATGGTTAAATTATTTATTACGGGGCGAATGAAGGCTCTCTCGCCCGCCCCTACTGCCTGTAGGAAGAATATCCCACTTGCAAGTTCGGTGTATCCTACCCACCGACCGAAGCAGGATCAGTTTACAGCACAGAGACAGGCTAAGGAAATGCTAGAGATTGTTGCAAACGTGTGTATAATGGCAGAGCCGGCGAAGAAGCAGCGAAAACCCTTGACGGAAGACGCAAAGAAAAGGAAAAGAGCTTCAGACCGAGCGAGGGGGAGTTTCGTAGAAAAAAAGCATCAGGCTTGCCTGGTGTCCCTTTAAGACTAATTTCAATAATGATGTTCAAACACCGCGGCACACAGCTATGTATAGGAAACAGACATGGATGCAGTTAAAGACTGGGAAGCAGAAGAAGGAAAACAAAACAAAATAAAAACAAAAGAAATATATATAATAATATATATGGCCAATTGCAAATGTATGGACCATATGGGCTCTATTTGGACGATCAGAAACGCACCACAAAGCTTATTCTTATCTCACACCCAGTCAGTGGCCGATTTTGCGCCATGCGCTTCACTTTTATTAAGCCTTGCGCCCTGGGTTGTGGCAAAATGTGTGGTCTGGCGCATGATCCAAAAATCACTATCTTACACCCTCTAAAAATCATTACGCCACTGACCAAGACAAACCTGGTCTATAGCGAAAGACGCATGTGAAGAACAGCTGAAGATGCACTGTCATGAGATGTAAGCAGCCCTTAGCAAGCAGTCCCAAACCACTCCTCTGCAGGATAAATAGCCTTAGGATTTTTATTCAGTCATTTGAACATTATTGGGGTAAGGGTTGCTTTTTTCAGGCTACATTTTTGATTGTAACCTCTTGTCAATCAGTAGCAAAGTAAATAACTGTGTAGAACTGTTTTGCCTATGAGACCACAGTGATGATGGTTTCACTTTGCCTTTCGGTTCAAATAATAGGCGAGTGCAGAATGCATGTAGTCATAAACAGGTTTCAGTAAAGCAAGGTTTAGTGGAATGATCCCTGTGTTCTATACACGGTCTCGCATACAAGCAGATTACTTCAAATGCGCCACTGACTGGCAAAATACCGATGCGCTGTTTGAAGTTGCGCTGCTTGCTGTTAAAGGGAATGACAGATGTTACTCTGATTGGTTGAAAGGATGTTACGCCCAGAACACACCCATGACTGATTAAGAAACAGAAGAACAACCCCTTTAAAACAATGCCCCTGACGTTTGATAACAAAACCACTGGACACACCCCTAAATGCGTTTAAGCTTTTCGCCACTGACCATGCATTAGATCGCCAAAATAGCCCTTAGAGTTATATCGTATCAAAATAAATATATATGGCCAACTGCAAATTCATGGACCATATGCATTATATCATATCGATATTTTTGCCCATTGCTTACACACTAAAAATAAATGCTTAGACCAAAACCTCAATACTTCAACTTCTTGCAGCATACCTGAAACACTGAGTAACCATAGCTTAAACACATTTTCTGCTTTGCACATTCTCTGCTTTGCACATTGTTTGCAATTCTGCAACGCACTTATTGCAAAACACTACACACGATGTTCTTACATTAGACATTTTAAAAAATGAAATCTCCTGTTATGATTGGGAAAACACTTCCATTCAAAATGCAAGTACATCTGGTAATTGGTTAATACCCACACACATACCTGAAAACACTTGTAGAGAAAACTGAACACCAATCAGTCTGAGTCTTAGCACTACAAATAGACTTCAGGTAAGTTACTGTGTACCTGTTTAAGTGTGCACTTTTACATTGAGTACCCGTGTACAGTTCTGTATTTGCCCTTTTACTCCCCATTTCTAAAACTTATCAAATAATTATTTTCAGTGGGCCAATGAAAAGTATATGATCACCAACCACATACCTGCATGCCTCTTTTGCAAGCAATGGAAGGGGCATGCAGAGACACTGAGGTGGGCTCAGTTCAAGGGTGCATATGGCACACAAGGTGATATTTTCCCCGTTGCCTATCCTGAGAGGACATCGCCTGCGATATTGACGAGGACTTGTGGCCAGATCTAAACAGAAGGCAGGATCCATAATGCCCCCCACCCCACCCCGCCACACACACACACACACACACATACAAGAAAAAACTCCCATCACCTTCCCGCTTTTTATTTTTGTTTTGTTGCTACAATTTTTGTATTTGTTCAGAGTAGATTTACTTACAGTATTGCATTGATAACTGTGATTCTATTTTTATTTATTTCTGTAAGAATGTCTGTTTTTTGTAAAAACCTTTGTTGCAAAAAATTTCAGCGGACTACTGCAGATATTCTACTTTTAAGTTTCACAGAAGAGTCTGAGAAAATGAATGACAATAAAATTAGAAACACAAAGACTGCAGTGTTTTATATAAAGCACAATCAGTGTGTTGCTTGATCTGAAAGAGTAATTCAAATGGTACATGTGTGTATGGTTTTGTTGCAATAATTACATTTTTAGAAAGGATTGTTGAGTTTTGAATGCAGTGTTTGATTTTGGCATAGATGTGAGTTGTTTATCCCCAAGTGCTTTGTCTTAGTTGGCTGTGTGTAAAGTTTTGAGCCAAATTCTGCAAAAGGTGTGTAAGCAATAGGCAAAAACTATAACATAACAGACATTTGATGACCGTGAAGAAAATGGCACTCACCTAATTTTAGAGCTCTGAAGATATCAGGCCTCCTCTTCTCGTCGTCTGTATGAAAATATAAAAGCACAAAAAGATCATTTAGGGGTTCAGATGTTCCCCCCACAATTTGAACTGTTGAAAGTGTTTAAGCTCAATGTTGACTTCCTACCCCCCAGAGTTCATAGCACTTCTCACGGCCATTTAAAACATACAAATGTGCTGATATCAACAGAAGGCTGTGGGTCTAGGCAGCTTTACAACAGCAGCGTTGGCTTTGCGTTGGGCCAGACTGGAATAAACGTACCCCTTGAGCAAGACTTAAAAGTCTCCCGTTAACCACAGAGCACCCCAGACACAAGTATGACTGCAAAAATATCATGTGGCTTTCAGCACATCAGGAAGGCAAATAGGCCCTCATGGTAGAAGCAACTGTGTTATAGTCCTGCTCAGGATGATATACTTTGCCTTCATAACAGTATAGCACTTCCACTAATGCTTTCATTCCGTGCAGATGCTATCGGCTCCTCAACCAAAACACACAGGCTAAATCAGGTGAGCGGCCTGGCTGGGGTTCTGAGAGTGTGTGAGAGAGACCTCAGCAGCACCCCCACACACTTTTAGAGATTTAATACTGAATACTTAAAACACCTCCAACAGCACCCTCACACACTTTTAGAGATTTAATACTGAATACTTAAAACACCTCCAACAGCACCATCCACACAAACTCAAAAGAGCTATTCCTCCCTAGTGGGTCGGGTCAGAACAACCTATAAGTTCTTCAGAGTGGCCGTGCGCCCCACTGAGTAGACGGCGTGGCACCCCGCTGAGGGGACGCCGAGGACAACTGAAGGACATGGCGGCGTGGCACCCCGCTGAGTGGACGCCATCGCCGAGGGCAACTGAAGGACATGGCGGCGTGGCACCCCGCTGAGTGGACGCCATCGCCGAGGGCAACTGAAGGACATGGCGGCGTGGCACCCCGCTGAGTGGACGCCATCGCCGAGGGCAACTGAAGGACATGGCGGCGTGGCACCCCGCTGAGTGGACGCCATCGCCGAGGGCAACTGAAGGACATGGCGGCGTGGCACCCTGCTGAGTGGACGCCGTCGCCGAGGGCAACTGAAGGACATGGCGGCGAGGGCAACTGAAACCCGCTGAGCGCCGTCGCCGAGGGCAACTGAAGGACATGGCGGCGAACCTGATTTACTTCTCGATCCAAAGATTCCGGAAGACCCCACTGGTACGAGTCAACACAACACACTTCAAGAACATCTAGCGCCATGAACCACGAACCATGAATCACAAACAGGCGCACCAGAGGGGGGGGGGGGGTGAGCGCTAATCTTACAGCGTAGTTAAAGGTCTGTACGCTGGGTTATTGACCATTCATAATGTTGGTCTGGTAGATAAGAACTACGTTCTAAAATATATAAAATATGTATAAAATGTTTTCCAGTACTGCTCTCTCTTGTCACTTTTCATGCATTGGCTGTGCTGATCCACCCTGAACATCTTGAGCTTCTCTTTGCTAAGATCAAATAACAGGTTTTGTCACAGCAATTTTCACCACACTTAACTGACTCTCCTTCTGGAGTAAATTGCCAAAAAACAGCCCAGGCATTTTTCTTCCTTTTCACAAGTGGGGTAATCAATCCAGGTTTTGTTAGGCAGGCCAACCAAGCCTCTAAATTGGCCCATTTTCACACCTGGATGCCAACGTTAGCCTGGCCACTCTCTAGCACACCTGCAGACACTAACCCCCCCCCCCCCCCCCGGCTGATGGGCTGACTCATTCATTTACTGCTGAAGCTGTTTCAGCCGAGTGCTTCTCCTCATCTATCTCCTCTTCCTCACCCATCTCATCTTCCTCATCCATCTCCTCCTCTTCCTCCTCCTCATCCACCTCCTCCTTCTCATCCACCACCTCCTCCTCCTCTTCCTCCTCCTCATCCACCTCCTCCTCTTCATTCACCTCCTCCTTCTCATCCACCACCTCCTCCTCCTCTTCCTCCTCCTCCTCATCCACCTCCTCCTCATCCACCTCCTCCTCCTCATCCACCTCCTCCTTCTCATCCACGACCTCCTCCTCCTCTTCCTCCTCCTCATCCACCTTCTCCTCATCCACCTCCTCCTCTTCCTCCTCCTCATCCACCTCCTCCTCCTCATCCTCCTCATCCTCCTCCTCTTCCTCATCCACCTCCTCCTTCTCATCCACGACCTCCTCCTCCTCCTCCACCTCCTCCTCCTCCTCTTCTTCCCACATACCTGACTGTGGTCTGACCGTGGTGATGGCGTCCAGGTAGTTCTTCACCTCTTTCTGCTTGAGCTGCAGCGCCAGCTCAAAGGCGGTCTTGGCCAGCGCGTTGAGGTGGTCCGGGTCAGCGCCCCTCTCCACCAGCTGCTGCGCCACGCTCACCTTGCCCGCGGCGGTGGCCAGCATGAGGGCGCTCCAGCCGGTGGACTTCTGGGCGGAGTTGGCGTCGGCGCCCCACTCCAGCAGCAGCCGCACCATGGCCTCCTGGCCCAGCTGACACGCCACCAGCAGCGGAGTGACCTCCAGGAACTCCCTGCCCCAGTCCTCGCCGGACACGCCCTCGCCGATGCTGCCGCCGCTGCCGCTGCCACTGCCACTGTCCACGCTGGGGGCCTCAGGGATGGCCAGGTGGTCATAGTCGTCCACGAAGGCGCCCGACTCGAGAAGGAGTTTGGCCACGTGGCAGTGGCCTCCACGCGCTGCCATGCTGAGGACGCTGGCGCCCACGCGGTTGCGGGCGTTGACGTCCGCCCCATGCTCCAACAGGATGAGCGCCACTGTCAGGTGACCAAACCTGGGACCACACAGGTAAACAAAGCACACAGGTAAACAAAATAAACAGGTAAGCAAAGCACACAGGTAAACAAAGCACACAGGTAAACAAATTAAACAGGTAAACAAAGCACACAGGTAAACAAAATACACAGGTAAACAAGAGGGGTTTGGGGGCAATTTCAGAAAAACAGAGAAAAAAAATAAAACAAAACGCAAAGTTCCTCTTTACAGCTATAATATTTCAGTCTCATTTAATTGTAGTCACTGACATAATTCTTATAACATATAACCTCATGTGAGATTAATTTTGAGCGATAAACTATTAGTATTGTCACCATAATGACTGTGATGGGATTCAACTGGAGACTTATAGCTGTAGGTTATGCCCAAGAGGCATGTGGGCATCTGTGGTCTAGTGGTTAGGGAATCAGACTTATGGGCTGAAGGGCGGTATGTGCATGGGGCCTGAGGAGTGAGTGAACAGCATTCTTCTAGATCCACATCCATGGATGAGGTGCCCTCGAGCAAAACACCTAACCTACCAACTCAGGTGCCAGATAAAGAGCTGCACACAGCTCCGGATGTGTGTGTGTGTGTGTTCCTGGTAAATTCACTTCTCCTAGTGTGTGTGTGTGTGTGTGTGTGTGTGTGTACTACCCTCATTAAATGCAGAGTACACATTTCCTTCAGGACAAATAGAGTAACTCCCCTTCATCTCTTCAAGGGGTACGTTTATTCTGTCTTCCCTACGCAAAGCCAATGCTGCTGTTGTAAAGCTGCCTAGACCCACAGCCTTCTGTTGATATCAGCACATTTGTATGTTTTAAATGGCCGTGAGAAGTGCTATGAACTCTGGGGGGTAGGAAGTCAACATTGAGCTTAAACACTTTCAACAGTTCAAATTGTGGCGGTACAACCCTTAAATAATCTTTTTGTGCTTTTATATTTTCATACAGACGACGAGAAGAGGAGGCCTGATATCTTCAGAGCTCTAAAATTAGGTCTCAAATGTGCTTAATATGTGCTTATATTTTGCAACCTAGGAAGGTTGTGGCATTCACTGTTAAGGACTAGACATCATGTCTAATTTAATTTTAGACATGGTGACTATAATATTATGTCAATCATTTAAAAAGCACAATAAAATAATAAGTAAGATAACTTAAACTTTACTTAAAATGTCTGATTAAATCAATGACAAAAACAACCAATGATGTGTGTGAATGTGTGTTGTTCCTACTGGTAACGTTTGGGCTAGGCCTACTGATAAAGGAGTTCGGCTATATCTAGGATGTTTTTCACTTTGTCCTCAAAACAAACACAAAGGAGTCGAAAGACGAACATGAACCAATATCATGTCATGCCGTTGCATGACTAACCGTGTTTAGACTTAAGAAGGGTTTAGACTTTCAAAGCACATTATGGTTTGATGATGATGTCGAGTGGCCTGCGAAACTGTCATTTGATTGCGTAGGATTCTGACTCCTCCCAAACAAAATCAATACTCCACAAATGACTACAATGAACATTCCACAAAACCAACTATTACTCAAAAATAAGAAAAACAAGTCCTGAAACTTCTACATTTTCACAGTTGCACGCGTTTCCCTGGTCTGCACAAGTAAAGAGAAGAATTTGCTTTGGGTTGTGGATCCACCCATCCAACATCTGTACACATTCAACCAATAACCGCGTAAAGAAAGTGGTACCACACCTCGCAGCTTGCATTAGTGGCGTCCAGCCGTAGTTATTTCGACTGTCCACTGAAGCCCCCTTTCTGAGCAAGAACCGGACCAGATTCTCATGTCCGCTGGCGGCGGAGAACTGAAGGGCCGTGTTCCCCTCCTCGTCTGTGCAGTCAACGGGAACGAGGGAGACTCCCCGGGTGGTATCGACACTGCACTCGGACGCCGCATCCAAACGCAGGCTTCGGCACTGCGTCCCCGAATCGTTCGCCCCGGGTTCAAGAATCCGCTTGGCGCTCTCGTAGTCGCCCTCATCGCAAGCACGAAACAGGAGAGCGTTTGCTGGCACACCGAAATTCATCTCTGAGAAGTCTGTCTTCTCCAGCAAAGACCTAACATTAAAAGTTTTTCACCGCTATTCCCAATGTTTAACGGCGTTTCATGGTTAAAAGACATTGCGTTCGCATTCAAAGGTGTGGAGACTTGATGAAAATATTATATTGTTCCTTCTCTGATTTGTAGAACCTTATCAAACTAACTTTTCCACAACAAATTAACTTATGTTAAAGTAAGCCATAGTTCCAACCGGTGTTCCTCTCGCCCCAGGGAATCTTGAAGTCTTCCCGACAATATGTAGCGCATGCGTTAACTAGACGTAAGAGGAGACGACGGCTGCAAACTTCCTTTGCTATCCAGGGGGCAGGGAGAAGGCGTTCCGTTAGACAGCAGATCTGACTTTGTGGTGAGATTTCTCACAAATCATTCGTCATGTGTTAAGATTTTATAACCCTGAAGCTATTTGGAGAATTTTATTGAGCCTCGGTTATTACTTTAGACAACTTTAGGCCTTCCAACATTAAGGTTTTAGTGGTCGACGTCTTTTTGGTGTTATTGTTGAAGAAAGAGCACCGAACCCTGGGGGACGTCCCTGTGGTGAGCTAGTGAGGTGCGGACAACTGTCCAAGCCATGATACTACGTTAAACGAGCGCCCTGTGAGGTAGTATTCAAACCAGGACAGCAGATCCCGAGATGGCCATGTTTGAGAGTAGAGAAGGATGTGGTTAACCGTGTCAAAGGCAGCCAATAAGTCAAGCAGAATTAGTACTGATGACCGTGTGCTCACCCTGGCTTCTTTAGCAATATGCTAGATTGGGTCTTGAAATATTCACAAGAATCCATAGAAATGAAAAATTCATGCCATTTGATCCAATATTAGTTATGCAGATGTATAGTCCACCAATTGAATTGAAATAGAAATTGTAAAGATTTATATATATATTTTAAAATATTTTTTATATTGAAACTTCAATGTGTTACCTTTCATTTGAGACCAAGAATATGCTTCTACATAAAATGGGTTCATATGCAGTAAGCATTTGATTGTCAGTATGCATTTTGGATAACCAAAAGTCCTATGGGGAGTTATAGGGCATTTTACAAAACGCATGACCTTGGCAAATAATGGTCTAAAGTAAGTAGTTTTCATTCTATATTGATCTATTTTTGCACACAGCTTCACAAGATCTGATGCTAGGGCTCAGTTGTGTTTCTAAGTTATCTCAAGTGACCTAGAGGGCTGAAATGTGGTCAGTTCAGGGATGCTTGTTATCCGGGAGAATGAGAAAATAATATTCTAGCCTCTGTAACTCTGTGTCAGTACATCACACAGTTTTTCTGATTGTTGTCCAATAAACTACAGTGTATAAGCTTTCCAAAGAGATCAGGCATTTGATTATAGGCCAAAGTATGTAAGCAATGATCTCCTAAGTAGATAATGTGCAATGTCGGGCAAAATACTCAAAATGGGCGTATGCATATACAAATTTAAGGCTTTTGTCACAGACAGAGCAGTTTGCAGTTGCTATGATTTCAAAGTCGACCATGATGCTAGGGTTTGGAAAGATTTCCCAATTGTGAGTTGTCAGACTCTTCACAATGTGAAACAAAACAATGAGTCTGGGGAATATAGGCTAGGAAATAAGCCTAATAGTACTGGTACTTGGGTTTATTGGATTGAATTTGGACTGCATCTTTGTTATGTTACAGTAAACGGCAAACTGACACACTATAGCCTAATCATATGAAGCTAATCCCTTTCAGGATTTTACATGGCCATTACTTAAAATTGTAGTTTACACTTACCTGAGATTAGCAAATCAACCCATAACAGATGAGCAAAAAAAAAAAAATTATATTGAAGAACTGATTAAATGTGGAGGATTTAGTGAATCACGATAGATAGTCTGCTTGTTTTCTGGGCCTGTGTTGCCTTCTATCTCCGCTCCCAGCTGTCCAGTATGACTGGTGTTTTTAGGTTTGATTAGTGGCTTATCTCCGACCTGTGACGCGTGCAGGACCCAGCCTGTGAGACAGACTGTGTGTTTTGGCTGTCGGGACACTCGGCTGTTGTTGTGATAGTGCAAGCAGAGTCCATGGCATTGTGTGTTCTGTGAAATCAACCAGGGTTTTAGACTGTTGATGCCATGTGTTTGTATCAGCCAAAAACCTTCCAAATATTGAAATTGTATTTAGGTAAAGAGTTTTGATCAAACAGTGACACATGACTTGATTGTTTGATGGGCCTATGGCTTTCATTGAGGCTTGAATGTTTTTTTAATGGAAACAAAATCCACTTGTTTCCATTACATTATTATTTTGGCAGCACCTTGTAATGTCTGGCATGCAATATCAATATCAGACACTAGGGGGCACCCAAACCTCATTCTTCTCACTGCTGTGCTTTGACCATCAAGGTCAGACTCTCGTCTGTCTCTTGGTCACCAGCAATTACATTCACTGTTGATGAAGTCTGCCAAATGCATCACAATGCATGAAAAATGGCTGCCCTAACCTTTGAAAGCTGGCCAAGAACAACAAACAACCACCCTGATGGTCACAGACCTTGCTGAATTACCTTGTCAAACATGATATACAGTCAGCGCCCCTGTCGTAAGTGTCCACGTCGCATCCCTCCACAGAAACAGCAGACATGACTCTGAGCATAAAACACCAGCAGTGACAGCAATCCGTAGCGTTAGCAAAGGACAGCAACCCCCAAGTAACTTTGAATGCCCTTAAAGTACAACACAACATATTGTGAGGAACTTATTTTGTGGCCAAATAACCACGAGTCTTAAAGATGCAGTCTGATTTTAATATAATACACTTTGTGGCAGTCTGATTTTAATCTAATACACTTTGTGGCAGTCTGATTTTAATCTAATTAACACTTTGTGGCAGTCTGATTTTAATCTAATACACTTTGTGGCAGTCTGATTTTAATCTAATTAACACTTTTTGGCAGTCTGATTTTAATCTAATACACTTTGTGGCTGTCTGATTTTAATCTAATACACTTTGTGGCAGTCTGATTTTAATCTAATACACTTTGTGGCAGTCTGATTTTAATCTAATTAACACTTTGTGGCAGTCTGATTTTAATCTAATACACTTTGTGGCAGTTGAATTGAGTTGCTCCTCACCATCCCTAAGCTGTCCTGTCGGTGTCCGTGCTCAGAGCTCAGTGTCCGTGCTCAGTGTCCGTGCTCAGAGCTCAGTGTCCGTGCTCAGTGTCAGTGCTCAGTGTCCGTGCTCAGAGCTCAGTGTCAGAGCTCAGTGTCCGTGCTCAGTGTCTGTGTCAGTGTCCGTGCTCAGTGTCTGTGCTCAGAGCTCAGTGTCCGTGCTCGGTGTCCGTGCTCAGAGCTCAGTGTCAGTGCTCAGAGCTCAGTGTCAGTGCTCAGTGTCCGTGCTCAGAGCTCAGTGTCAGTGTCCGTGCTCAGTGTCAGTGCTCAATGTCTGTGCTAAACAAAATGCTGTTTGTGCGAGCAGTCCTGGCTCTGGCAATGTGAGGTAAACAGAGTGGCTCAGATTGAGCCATAATCAATTCCAGCCAATCAACACATTGCTTCAGAAGTCCGGAAAGGAAGGATGTCATTTAATTGGCTCTTGAGCTGAAATTTCAACAACCTTTTGCTGGAATTGTGGCCTTGAGTAAGGTAATGAGGTAATTCCACTAGAGGCAGCTCAAAATGAGACCTCTCCTTTATCCATGCTTTCTCTGAGACATATTTGAGCTTATATATCTCAGTTTGGGCCATTTTCTTCTATGTCTTAATTTCATCTCCTGAGAAATAGCCCTCTTCTTGTCTCAGCTCAAGTGTAATGTAAGTTCAACTGAAGATCTCAAAAGAGCTTCACAGTCTATTGTTATTGCTCTGTATTTCTCCTAAGGGGCTTTAGGAGAAACAGGTGAGATCTCAGTTAGAGCTGATTTATGTGTTGTGAGACAAAGAAAATATATTTTGGTCAGTAATCCCATTTCTCACAGTGCACACATATCATGCTATTGTTTTGTAATTTTTTTTATGTGTGATATGATCAGCAGCATGTCTAATTATGTCATATTAACACTGATGCCGTCGTTCACTTCTGCATATTTCCTCATTTTATTCTTAACACTGATGACTCAGTCGTGACATAGGAATATGCCTGTGATGGAAATTTCCACTGAAATCCTCCCTGGGGCGTTTCCTTGTTTTCCCCCAAGAACATTATAAATAGCAAAGTAAACAATTTCAAGAGCAGAGTTAATCCAGAAGGATACTTAAAGTGACATTTAATTACTCTTCCACATACTTGGTCACAGCGGAAATTACATTGCCAGTTTATTTCCACCCCTGGTCTCCCACTGGAGGAAGCTGATAGCTTCAGGCCGCTGTACGGTGCTGTTTCATGAACAATGCAGGTCTCATAGCAGAGGGTCAGTTTATTAATCCTGACCTCTTCCTCCGAGCCCTTCCTCCTTCCGTCACAAGGGAGCCCTTTAATCAGATCTGCTACAGTTCCAAGCACCCTCACATCGGTATAAGATCTGCTACAGTTCCAAGCACCCCCACATCGGTATAAGATCTGCTACAGTTCCAAGCATCTTCACATCGCTATAAGATCTGCTACAGTTCCAAGCACCCCCACATCGGTATATAAGATATAAGTATAATTTCTAACACCAACCACAGAGGACGCGCGTGTCAAATCAACTCATGTGATAGTTTGAAGTCACCCAGCCATGAACAGAGATCCATACATCTTACTTTACACCTACGCCCCCCCCCCACACACACACACACACACTCCTCTGCCAGCCCTGCGCATTGATCAAGGCAAATAAGATATCTGCAGAGCGCTGTGTGATAAATGCCTGTTGACAATGGAATGGTCGGCTACTCCTCTGTAAGCGAGTTAGGACGCGTGCGATTATGCTGACGCCGACGGGAAGGGACGCGGTGAAGGCAGAGTGTGGGAGCGTCGCCAGGGCGACCCTGAGGAGCGCTACGGCTCATCTCCCGCAGCGCACAGCTGTGAAATGAATGTTTGTGTTTTTGCGTGGTGCTCACGCACACGACCGGAGAGGGAGCTGCTGACACTCCATCCATCTGGTGTCCCGTAATTAAGAGCAGGCGTGAAGACTCCTGGTCCTGTATTTGGGCCGCTGCTGCCGCTGCAGTGCAGAGTTCTGGCTCATGGACAACGAGAGAGAGAGAGCTGGGAGAACCACCAGTGTTTCCTCTAGGATTTTTTTAAGCAGTGGGGGCAGGCCTGTCCGAACCACCCACCGCCCCCCCGTCCCACGGAACTGACAACTGACACTTCGCTGCAACACAAACAATTATATGTATTCACCTCTATTCACACACAATGAGGCATTATTTTCAGTTGTGATTGAGCTGTATATTTGGAGAATCTACAACAGGTCTGCACAATGAATTTTGAAAGGCAACTGCGACTATTGTACGTCTGCCCAATTTCTGATACCGTGGGGGAAGAAAATTAAACCGTGGGGGGCCGCCACTACCAAATCAACATAGAGGAAACACTGACCACAGTGATTACTGGACAGAGAGAGAGAGAGCTTGGAGAACCACAGTGATTACTGGACAGAGAGAGAGTGGGAGAACCCCAGTGATTACTGGACAGAGAGAGTGAGAGCTTGGAGAACCACAGTGATTACTGGACAGTGAGAGAGTGGGAGAACCACAGTGATTACTGGAGTGGCTCAACTCCCAATTAAACGTCAGAGGCTCGAAGTGCATGATATACTGGAGCTGGCATGCATCAACACTGATATATCTCAATGCAGACATTCAACAGATCCCATGAGACCACAGAGCATACAGTACTCACAAAGAATATTTACTGCTTGGGTCCCATGGGAATGTAACCAGTATCAACTAATTCATTTCAGCTGTGACAACAACTAAACACAAACAAATCATCAATACTTAAAACTCAAACATGATGAATGGAAGATAGTATCTATAGATGTTCAGTTATGACCATTATCATTCTTTTACACAAAAGCTAAAAAAGAAGAGAAGCATTGTGGGTATGGTGCATTTCCTGTTTTCTAATGTTCCGTGAAGCGCAGAATTTCAATTCTTGCTTCCACTGACTCATTCATCAATGTGGCGGCGCGGGGCCAAGAAACATCACCGTTTACGATTCCCTCTGAGACAGATAGACGTGATTAGAGGACACTGCTCTTCTTGTTCCATTACAAATCAATAATTCATTTATCCATTTAAACTCCAGTTTTGTTCAGTCACTGTGCCCTTCACAAATACCTCTTAAGATCAGTGTGTTTTTTCTCAAAAGGGGTTTTGGGGGTACACTTGATGTTACATACCCCTTATTAATATCGAAAAGAATGCACACCCTCCGAGGTGCTGGTAAGGGAAAATAAACTAACAAAAACTTGGTCGCCGCACACTCTATCTCTTAATTCTTTTATTTAATTTCAACGTTTCGGCCTGTCAGCCTTTGTCAAGGTTCCATACGTACATACCCTTTGGGGCAGCCGTGGCCTACTGGTTAGCGCTTCGGACTTATAACCGGAGGGTTGCCGGTTCGAACCCCGACCAGTAGGCACGGCTGAAGTGTCCTTGAGTAAGGCACCTAACCCCTCACTGCTCCCCGAGCGCCGCTGTTGTTGCAGGCAGCTCACTGCGCCGGGATTAGTGTGTACTTCACCTCACTGTGTGTGTGCTGAGTGTGTTTCACTAATTCACGGATTGGGATAAATGCAGAGACCAAATTTCCCTCTCGGGATCAAAAGAGTATATATACTTATACTTATTACACAGTAATTGAGTAGCTTAATACAGTTGTTCACAATGAATGTGTTGATGTGAGAAGTGAAGTGAAAGCAATACATGCTTTGGAAAAGTCTAATATTTTAAACTTAATTCATTAATATTCTCATTTTTGCACATAGAGGGCAGTGTGTCTCCGTTCTCACTCTATGGAAGACATCATTAAGTGAGTCAAATGAAGTGCACTTGTGGGGGAAGTTTTTCCGTAGAAGACACTTTTTAAAAGAAGTGCCATAAAAGACACTTTTTAAAAGAAGTGCCCTAAAAGACACTTTTTAAAGCGGATGGCACTAAAGAAAGACCTGCGTTTGTTATTGCACCCGGAACTGAATGTGTGTCGGTATGATTTCATTAGGTGCCTTTATTCCTCTCTCAACCCAGAGAGGGGGAGTATGTTGCCCACACGAAAATCAAGCACAGCATTAATATCCCTCCAAAAAAGGCAGAAATATTGAGATGGCCTAGTTAGCCTGTGAGTCATCACTTCCTGCATTCAGGTTTCCTTGCTTCCTTCCTTAGCTTGTGTTTATCCCCTGGAGAAACTCTATGTTTAAATGATGCTCTGATATGACTAATTGAGCAGTTTGTTGTAAGGGAAACAACAGTTTATGAATACAAAATGCAATTCCAGAAACATACTTGAGTACAATTGCATGTTCACAAGTTTCATGCTGCAACTTTACGACTTTTGACAGAATCATGGTAGAATTTGTATGATATAGGTGTTGTGGTGACACAAGTGGTTTCATTTGAGTCCATACTGGGTCACAAGTGGTTTCATTTGAGTCCATACTGGGTCAGTTAAGGGAACACAAGGGTTCACTCTCGTGCACAATAGATCAAAAGAATGGCCCCCGCTGTAGTGTAATAGACAGCGTTGCATCATACGTTAACAGAATGCTGTGTGTGATAGACAGCGTTGCATCATACGTTAACGGAATGCTGTGTGTGATAGACAGCATTGCATCATACGTTAACAGAATGCTGTGTGTGTGTGTTTCATGAGGGGAATTTGTTTGGTCAGAGGGAAACAGCATGTGGCAGCACAGAAGCTCTTCTATTGGCAACACAAGTTTCACAACGGTGAACTCGCTTGCTTATGATGCAAACACATCCTCTGGAGAAATAAGCTGGAAAGCCAAGACTATTGCACAGGGCTACTGTAATCAGCGTAGCTTTCTGAAATACAACACTCCTCCACTGCGCAGACGAGTAGGATATAAAGGTTTTCATATACAGTACGCCTCCACTGCGCAGACGAGTAGGATGTACTGTATGCCTTTAAAGGTTTTCATATATTCCTCCACTGCCCAGAAGAGTAGGATGTATGCCTTTAACAGTTTTCATATACCCCTCCACTACACAGACGAATAAAATTGTATGCCTTTAAAGGTTTTGCCACAGATGGCCACAGCCTTACACATCCTCAGAGTGGTCATCACACACACGCACACACAGAAACACACACACACAGAATGGAGAACGCACAGAACACGCACAGAACACGCCATGGAGAACACACAGAACACGCCATGGAGAACACACAGAACACGCCATGGAGAACACACAGAACACGCCATGGAGAACGCACAGGGTCACGACGTCCCAGCATGCCTTGCTCATGTTTGACAGACACTGGGCCCAGGGGGGCGTCGGTCAGCACACGTGACGGGGGGCCAGTTGTTGGTTGGCACACGTGACGGGGGGCCAGTTGTTGGTTGGCACACGTGACGGGGGGCCAGTTGTTGGTTGGCACACATCTGGGTTGCAGCGCTGCTGGACTCCATGTGCACATGCCCTCCAACTCCGACAGTTTCACCACCAACGCAGAAATCAGCCGTGTGTTCGCCAAGTCAGGCCGGCCCTGCTGATGGAGAAATAGCTCCCTGTGGACGCTGCCTCCCGTTCATCCTTCAGGCTCGCGTCTGGACGCAGTACCAGTGCGGTCTTGTTTCTCACCCAAGTTGACCCTGGGGTTTGCTCTGTGCTGGGCACAGTACTTGGCCATGTTGACCCTGGGGTTTGCTCTGTGTACTGGTGTGCTTTGCTGCATCATCCAAATCAACTGAGATCAGGTCAGACCCTCCTACACATGTTCTGACCGTCTATCTCACATCTTAACACAATTTACACACATGTTTTCACACACATACAGTACGTTTTGGATATAAAACAAACTTGGACACAGGGTTACTTGATACTTTCTGTTTATGTTAGCCTATACTATATCATAATTGTTATATTGCAAGTTGTATTGCGATGTATGCGATATCCCTAAGGGTAGTGCATGCTGACTGCTTTACATCCCAGGCTGTGTTGGAGACCAGTGGATTTGTCTTTACAGACAAAAGCATGTTCTTGGTGGCAGGGAACTTAATGGTGCTGTAGTGGATGACATTACTGAGCAACAGCTCTGCTCTTTCCACACAGATGGGATTATGGCTGTTTTCCTACATTCAGCGCAACCAAAGCCAAGCTGGAGTCAACCTCCCAACTAATTATTTTAAAATTACCAAGCTGTTTAAAATGTAAAAGCTTTTATTTACCCGGCACATGGTAAAGTGGTGTGGCATGAAGCAATTGCAGTTTAATTACCAGAGCCGGACAGTAACGGAGTACATTTACTTGAGTACAGTACTTGAGTACAATTTTGAGGGATCTGTACTTTACTTGAGTATCATTTTTGGGGAGTACTCATGACTTTACTCAAGTACATTTGAGAGGCAAATATTGTACTCTTTACTCCGCTACATTTCTATCCATAACCGTGAGTACCCATTACTTCTTATAAAAAAAAAGGAAAAAAGAAAAATCTCGGAGACCCTCAATTTGTTGTTTCCCTCTCAAACGTGATTGGATTGTGCAGGCACCAATGATTGGGACAGCCTATCAGCAATCACCTTCAGCGTTCTGCCAAAGTCAACTCCATGGTCAGATTTAGATAAGAGACGAAACCATGGACGAAACAATAAATGAAGACACAGCAGGTCCATCCCGGGAATGTGCCAACCTGCCCAGGGGCGCAGGAGGCAAGTTGGACGTGGGGGATATGTCCCACGCAGTTCTGAAGAGACAGCAGTCGTCCCCCTCACTTTTGGTAAGGAAAAAAAGCCCTATAGGTACGCTAAATAAATAATAACATATAGGATTTGCGCTAACTGTAAAACTCCCCATTAACAGCATCACATCACTAACCACAGCCATCTACAGTACTGTAAGACTGCACAATCTCATATTCACTCTGTTGGATATCTGAAGCCAGTCTACTAACAATCATAAAATAATCCAGGCTACTTGCTTAGCATAAATCATTTATCATAATCTTTATTTGAGGCAGGCTGGTATTCGAGGCAGGCTTTTTTAAATATGTCTAACCTGCATTTAGACATGCATTTCGTTTGGAGCGGCATGCATACCGGTAGGCTATCAAAAGCATTTTCGGTTCGGTTTGGGATTTAATTTACTTTTGGACTGTTTGATTATATTGCTAAATGTTGAGACTGATGGGCACTGAAATCTGGGAGATATTTGATGGTTCACTGTTAAGTTTCATGCAGTTGAAAGTGTCGGGATTTCCACTGCTGTTTATTGCGAGACAAGGCAGCCCTTCATTGAATAGGGGTTGTGTTGTAATGGAAACCTTTTTGCGTAGACAAGTAGCCTAAATTGAGTTATTGTTTAATTATGCATGATTTAGTAATTTTTTTAAATAAAATTCGTAGGCTGGAATGCCTTGAGTCGCAACAATTGTGTTTAATAGGCTTCAGCCTCTGGCAATTAGCTCGAAAGGGGCGGCAAGAGAATGAGCTTGAGAACGTGTGTTGGAGACCCATGGTAGGAAAACGACTTTTCTTTGCCAACCGTAGGCTATTAATCCAACCAACATAATACAATACAATACAACATATAATAAAATATTAAGAAGAGGTTATTTCATTGACTTAAATCGAACAATGTCTTCTAGTGGACTAATGGCAATTGTTGGTATGGTAGGCAATTTTTACCCCGTCTTGTATGGGAACCTGCCTTTATTTGTCCTGCTATAAACAGAATCAATCCCGGGCATGAGGATTTATGGTAGCCTAGTGCTCAACTTCTCCTGCTCAACATGACGTTAGCTGTTATGTTTATGATAACAAACTCAACTAGCCTATACTTATCAACTCGTTTTCACTAGCCTAAAATACAAGTCTATCAACGTTTTTGTTCTAAGACATTTATTTCAAACATAAATTCAAGACACAAATTGGATACTTCAGTTACCTTGGTGCATAAATCCCAGAGAGTAGGCTACCACACCCCAGAGTGATAGGCCTAGCGTTCTTATGCGTTCAGTGTGGGGTATAAACAAGCTGAGAATTTAGCGGTGTCATGTCTGCCCCTCACAGACGTGGGGAGCTCTTTGAAGCATGGGATAATGTGATACATTCACTACAGTAACAGTATTTTATTTTACTTCTTATGTATTTTTTTTTCCAATTTTATAAATGCTTTGTTTAAATGCTGTTGGAACAAATAGTTGATTATAAAGGCAACTTTCTGTTGCAATTTGTTTCTGTGTGTTCTGGACTGGTAAACCAACACTTGTTAAGTTCTAACATTGCATAAATATTAACTGCAAACACACAGTGGAGTTGATTTGGTTTATACCAGACAATTTAAGTAGGCCTAACTAGGCTATTTGATCATGTAGTCTATGTTTGGATCATAGGCAGGATGATTCATTCATGGCTTCATAAAATATCAACATCCCATGTTGCTTTTTTCTACCATTGGCCCAAGTAGTGACCAGTATTCTACCATTGGCCCAAGTAGTGAAAACAATTGTTTGAAAACAATCAATGGTATTATCTTAATATTCTGGCAAGTTTAAAATATGATGGTCAAAAGTGGGCCAGAGGTGGCGATCCGATATCTGGACATCTGATCTCACTATGGGTTTGTGTTCACAATTTGGTCCCCCTCACTTTCAAAATATCTCCTGCGCCCCTGAACCTGACCCACCTCGCCAAACTTTCAATTATCTGAACAAGTTAATGATAGTTTTTAAATTTTAAATACATATATTAGAAATACTGCCCATCCCTGGCAACATGGTAAAAAGATGAAAATTACTTGATTTTACTTTCAATTCATTTTACATTCTCCAAGGTATTAACATTAACATTTTTCATAACTCCATGTAGGACATTTCTGTACATAAATGTAAGCACTGTGGCAGTAGTAATGCAATATTTAGAAAATGTAGGCTACTCTTGTACTCTTGATACTCAAGTACTTTTAAAAACAAGTACTTCAGTACTTTTACTTAAGTAGACATCTGACTGTTGTACTTTTACTTGTACTTGAGTAAAATTTAGCAAAGGGTATCTGTACTTTTACTCAAGTAATGAAGCTGTGTACTCTGTCCGCCTCTGTTAATTACATGCACAACTGTCCGTTGGGGGGTTTGACTTGCAGTTTGCCTCCCTGCTAAGCAACAATTAGTGTGATATTAAAACACTAAAAACACACACACACAACATCAGATGATAAGCATATAACATTGAAGACACACACACACACGCACACACACATTAGGAACTCTTTCACAAATAGAACTTGAAGAAGAATCTGTTCATTTTCGTGTGTGTATGTGGAGCTATTGATGAATCTGATTATTTTCTTGTGTGTATGTGGGGCTATTGATGCAAAGCAGTTTATTCATAAATGTGACGTGAGTTACAGTAATTATTACATTTGAATTTAAATTCAATTTTAAAGTTTTTTTTAAATTAACTAGCCAACTCCCTGTATATGCACTATATCTTGAGTTGAATTTATTGTATTAGGGCAATTCCTTGGAAAATTACTTTTTTTGTAACCTCCATTACGCCAATAAAATGTGATGGTATGGTGTGAATGATTACATGAAATTTGAGCATTTGCTATGTTTGACTGAAGAATGTACATGAGAAAAAATGCACAAACAATGAATGTTACCCTTCACATCATGCCATAAAGTCCATTTTCTGTGGAATTGCCCATTACAACAATTTTCCACCTCCCATAGTTAAATATTTTATTAACAATGTAATCCACCATCCAGGGGTCAAAAAGTCTGAAGTCAAAAAGTTACAAACGGTCATTTGTTATCTTCTGATATCTTGTGGCATATCCAGAGAATATTACATTATTACATATTTTTCTTTTTGAGCATCCTCTATTTTGTTCTCTCCTGCGGGCCTCTTGACTGCGCTGTTGATGAATTATGGCCATTATGAAGACTGAGCATTTCTGCTCCAGGCCGAGATGAACTTCGGCACCATGTGACAGGTAGGCGAGTGGGCCTGCTCCAGTTCTCTGGTGTGTGTGTGTGTGTGTATGTGCTCCAGTTCTCTGGTGTGTGTATGTGCTCCAGTCCTCTGGAGTGTGTGTGTGTGTGTGTGTGTGTGTTTGTGTGTGTGTGTATGTGCTCCAGTTCTCTGGTGTGTGTGTGTGTGTGTGTGTGTGTGTGTGTGTGCTCCAGTTCTCTGGTGTGTGTGTGTGCTCCAGTCCTCTGGTGTGTGTGTGTGCTGTAGTGCTGTGAGGTGCAGGGCACGGTGTGTGTGTGTGTGTGCTGTAGTTGTCTCAGGTGCAGTGCACGGTGTGTGTGTGTGTGCTGTAGTTGTCTGAGGTGCAGGGCACGGTGTGTGTGTGTGTGCTGACTCTTGTGTTTAAGTGCCCTTCCAGGTGCCTGGTCTGGCGTGACTGATAGATTTAAATTAATAGTGCCTTAGAAACTTCCCAAGAGACGGAGGGCCTTTTACTTGCCCTGAATGAAAAACTGTAAGTGTGTCTTTCACCTCTGTCCCTCCTCAACACCAGTGTTGGGCAAGTTACTGAAAATTAGTAATTAGTTACAGTTACTAGTTACTTCTTTCAAAAGTAATTCAATTACGTTACCAATTACTGTATATCAAAAGTAATTAGTTACTAGAGAAAGTAACTTTTGAGTTACTTTTAAGTCTGCTTTTAAAATGTCAATATGAACAGTACTGAACAGTCACACACACAATAAACCTAATTTTTGGACCTATGTATTGTAGTTTCAACCGCCCTTCAAATCAATAGCCTTGTGCATGAGTTCTTAAACTTTTTCCGACCACAAAACATTCTACAATGCATGGCCTCCCTGACCTTGTTTTGCGCCACCCTCACCATCTAGGTGGTTTGATAGATATGTACAGTACACTGCCTAATGCTTGCCTTCTACTAGTATGCATGGTGGTGCACTGACACTGAATTCTGCAATATAGTAATAAGTTATTATTATCATTATTATTGCAATCCTTCTGTAGGCTACATGGAATTCGTTCAATGGGATGTAATGTGAAACAATGTTAAATGGCCTATTTTCAAAGCAGTTATTGTCTGCTCACACACACATTACCTTAGGTTATCGTCATCCTGCTTTGAACACAGTTGTATTATATAGCATTTTAAGCACCACCAGTTTGGGAAAAGCCTTCGCTGCACAAGTGCTGACCTACCGAAATAAGTTTTAATGCATCCGAGAGTTTGGGATTGTCGCGCACTATGCAGAAGGTTACTCTTCATCTGATAAGGTGTTCCAGAGAGAAGTTGCATGTTCCGTCGCAGACAAATGAATCCATAACACCATGGACGTCAATTCCGATGTAAACATAGCCTGTGCAAATAACTCAAGTCACTGTTACGTACGGTAGGCTATTTGGAGGTTTCTTTATCTGGTAAGTGAAATCTGCATTTTCCTCTCGAGTTAAACGTGTGCTTGCTTGTGCTAAGGCTATATATAGGCTACCGTAGCCTATTTGTGTTGTGGCGTGGCTATGTTGTAAGAATGAGAAATTGATATAACGAGGCTTTTGCGCAATAGGCGAAAAAGAGCGGAGATAAACAACAATGTGCTTTTACTGTAGTGGAGCTTACGAGATGGAAACGAAAGGGAAAAGGCTTTTAAGATGGCCATTTAAATTGTAGCGTAATGCACTCTTGTGTGTTTTAGCATAAATCCGAAATAAGGAGGAATGTGAGGAGGCTCCTATTAACTGTAGCCTAAAGAATGCATCTGCAATCTAAACATGAAACACGATTGCTGGAAACACAGCTAAGGTCGGAAGACAAAGCAGCAAATGTGCATCTTGTCTGCAGTCGTTCATTCAAGATCAACAGAGTAACGGAAGTGACGAACTCTTTGAAATTTCAGTAATTGTAATTGCGTTACTGGATTTACAAAAATACTTCGTTACATGTTCGTTACCACTAAAAGTAGTGGAATTACAGTAACGCGTTACTTGTAACTCATTACTCCCAACACTGCTCAACACACACACACACACACAGAGTGCGCACTTTGCTGTCGATTTGACATCTTGTTTTATTTTTCCTCATTTGGCAATAATTCAAGTGCAAGAGAGCAGCCTACCATCTCTCTGTGTAATCAAGACCTGCCTTGAGACCGCTAGCTGAGTTAGCACCTAGAATAGAAGCCCAACACCATATCCATAGTTTAGGAGTTAGCATAGAAGCCCAACGCCATAGCCATAGTTTAGGAGTTAGCATAGAAGCCCAACGCCATAGCCATAGTTTAGGAGTTAGCACCTAGAATAGAAGCTCAACACCATAGCCATAGTTTAGGAGTTAGCATAGAAGCCCAACGCCATAGCCATAGTTTAGGAGTTAGCATAGAAGCCCAACGCCATAGCCATAGTTTAGGAGTTAGCACCTAGAATAGAAGCTCAACACCATAGCCATAGTTTAGGAGTTAGCATAGAAGCCCAACGCCATAGCCATAGTTTAGGAGTTAGCACCTAGAATAGAAGCTCAACACCATAGCCATAGCTTAAGAGTTAGCACCTAGAATAGGGGCCCAACACCATAGCTAGTTGAGGAGTTAGCATAGAAGCCCAACGCCATAGCTAGTTGAGGAGTTAGCATAGAAGCCCAACGCCATAGCTAGTTGAGGAGTTAGCATAGAAGCCCAACGCCATAGCTAGTTTAGGCTGCAATAAAACGTCTCCCTGGGGTGTGCTGGAGGGAGAGACTGAAAAGGGAGTTCATAAACTGCCCGTCCTTTTGTCACACACTCCCAGCCTAACTTTGCTGCCATTTGAAAGTCATAGGCGGGTGAAATATAGTTGCAATGAAAGTGGTGATCACTCAAGCCCCAGCACACAGGCCCTCGGTGATGAAACTGTCCCGTAGTGCTGAGCACAAGGTGCTGCTGTGCCATTGATCACTCTTAGGCACATTCCTCCTCTCTTCCTCCGCTTTCCATTCGGTGCATTTCAATCTTTAATGTTTATGTTTAGCAATAAATGAGTCATTTTGTTTTTTAATTCCCTTTTTTCTGAATCACAGTAATAATAACAGCATAACACAAAACAACACAACAAATATCTCTCTCCCTGTCTATCTCTCGCATGCACTTACTCTTAATGGCTTCTGCTATAGATATATTTAGCTGCAGTGCATCTGTAATACAAAGGTAACCTTCCTGTTCCTGAGCTTTCCCCTCCTACAGAAGTCTCTCTTAATCCAGTGTAGACCCACCCACTCATATCCTCCACCCACGTCTACTGCCACCACTCACCCAGTGCATCTTTAATAGGCAATTACTTTGGTGTCAGGCCACTTAACTGGACGCCAAATTCATTTTCCTGCACAGAAGGGGTGTTTTCATGTTGCATGAAGTTTAATGTAGTCCATCTGATGGAAGCCTGCAGGGGACAAAAGGAGCATAAACAGTACCCCCCCCCCCCTTCCTATCCACACACACACACACACACACTCACTCACACACACACACACACACTCTCACACTCACTCACACACACACACACACACACACACATACACATAAATGAACATAAAACACACTTTTGGGATCTCCCTCAGCTGAGATGGATGGACATGACTGCAAAACAAGAGGATGGCTGTAGCAAGTGTCTTCACACAAATCAACAGCACCGTGCAAAACAAGAGGATGGCTGTAGCAAGTGTCTTCACACAAATCAACAGCACAGTGGAAAACATTACTTAGTGGACTGCATCCACCAAACGACATTCTATGACATGCAATATATTTGATGTCATGCCGAAAAGGCGAAAGAGTGAATTGCAAATAAAACTCGGTTGCTCCCAAGAGGAGAATTGCATTTTGGCTTTCAAAAAATATACATCTGAAATGTCACACCTCGGGAAATATCATACGGCCGAACGAGCTGAACTCACTGAAGCATGTGGGGGATAATAAAACAAAACCCAAAATGCAAATGTAGCATTTGTTTTGTGTCAGCCAGCTGCCAGACTTGTGCGTGTCCTTAGGCGAACTCATGAGAAGATGGGACAGGAAGTAATTTCACCTCGTGGCCCGTCGAGGTGATTGTGTGCGAGCGAACCTGAAGCCAGAGGAGAGGAAAGTATTAACCTCTTTCTTCAAGGGTAGGCTACCAGTAAAACAAAGCATGCGTTGCAAAGCATTTATCCAGCTTGCCATCAACCAGGACCGCTTACACATACACGTGCACTCACACATGCATACTGTATCACTGACTTCAACACACACTCTTAAAACAAATGTGTTGAAAATAACACAATTTGTGTTGTTTTTAACACATCTCTATGTCCAGATAGGAACAACACATTTGTTTTAAGAGTACAGCTACCCACTCCCCTGCCCCAACACACACTACATCATCGGCATTGAATTCATAATCAAGGGTTTTCTTAATTAAAAAACACTCACTCAACAATAGCATTTCATTATGTAAGATTTGCAGGGCTGCCAACTCTCACACATTGAGAGTGAGATTCATTCATTTGATTGACTCCACACGCTCTTACACCAATCAAATGCATGAGGGTTGGCAGCTCTCTTATCTCCAAAACACAGATGCTCTGCCATACTTGAGCAACACCGCAGTATGTGCATGTGAACTAAATGTGTGTGTGTGTAGGTGTGTGTGTGTGTGTGTGCATGTGAACTAACTGTTGGCTGCATCCTCTCTGGCTTCTCCCTGGGCAGGATAACTGATATACTGTGACAATATCACATTAGCAGAACCTGTGACCGTGCCTTTTGTCCCAGGAGGGCCACCATCTCAATAGGCTGTCATATCTGTCCTGGGACAATGCCCCTCATAATCGCCCCTCTTCAAATGAATCAGCGTGAACTGAATAGGAACGTCCACCCAGACCGTTGTGAGAGAGGTGGAGAGGCTCTCAAGCTAATGCAAGTCTCCACTATTGACCTTTCATTTTGTGTTGGTTCTCCGGTACCTTAGCCTTCAAAGGCACTGGTATCTTTTGAAATGCACATTAGGTGTACAGACGATATCTTGAATGTCTTTCATACACAAATCGCATTAAACTAAATCCGACTGGGAACTTGACAGAGCAGCAAATAGAAATGGGCCTTGCCAGTTAGAGGAGAAAACTGTGGCAGGAAATAAATGTTTGCAATATTCGAAGCATGTGAAAAGTCTTATCTTTAGGCAAGCACACATGCACACCCCAGCGTTAGCTGATGTCCTTAACTGATTTAATGCTCTTTGTCTCTGCATGCTGGGAATGAGAGATGATGCACTGGAACAGTCACGCTCGCTAAATTGTTTCCTGTGAGGAAGAACTTGGCAAATTTGCCTTTTTTGTGTCCTTTGTTGACTGGTTGGCTGTCAATTCGATTTAAAAAAGGTTTAAAATGAATTTCAAATTTGCCTTCACAGACCCAAGTTATTTGTATGTGCTCATTGAAACAGTAACCAAGGGAGATGGAATGCTGCACTGTGAATTCTAATATCGCAAACAGGAGCTGAAAATTAAGATTCATCAAAGGTTACGGTTCAAAGCAGGGGATGAATTGTTTGTGTCAGTGGCCCGCTTTGATTTGGATTATAATTAGAAGTTGTCATTAGTTGACCAAGCAGGAATGCCAGTAAATATTAAAAGATAGTTAGACGCACATGCAGGCAGAAGATGAAAGCAACACGCAGAGTGAGGACAACAGTGACCGCGGTTACACAGATGACATCAGAACCAGATAGTGACCGCGGTTACACAGATGACATCAGAACCGGATAGCCAGATACTGTAGACAGGTACAGAAATAAAGGGGGAAAGGTTGAATGACAGCAGGACAGCCAAAGAGAAAGAAGTGAAAAAGAGGTGAGCTATAGAGGAGCAGAGATGAGAAACTAGTGAGCTGTACAGGGAGCAGAGATGGGAAAAGGAGAAACCGAGAGAGAAAAAGGTCTACTGGAAAACACTTTAAAAGCTTGATAACTATTCACAGACCATTGGACCATTGGATTGGTGACCTCTTCCTGAATAATGCAGGGAAAGGCCATAGGTTCAGTAGACCCGACATGTTTGGCATTTATGACCGATCCCCTCTGTCCAGAACACATGAAAGGTTTCGTATAGTTCCAGTGACTTACGCCAGTACTGTAAAGACAGGCATCTGTGGGAGTGCTTAACGACAACGTCTCAGTCACTTTGGTGCTATTCTCAGATCAGAATGAAAATTCTCATAACTATTAGTTCAACCTCCACAACATTTAGTAATTTGTGTGCATCATAGTAGCAATTTCTCCTTCCTCTGAACAAATTGCAAATGCGTTTGGACATGTATCAGTTGCTTTCATACAATTATCTGCTGTTTTATAACATTATCATTTGCTTATGTCATGTCAGTTAAAATAAACTATACTTATGGATGCTGAATAGTCGTTCCCAATAAAATAGTCTTCATTTCATTGCTTGAGTCATTACATACAAAATTGTTGAACTAGTTATACAGTTTTTCTCAGTCGCTTTGGTGCTTTTTTCACATCACTATTAACATTTGCACAGCAGTTAGTGCATTTCTCAAAACAATTAGTGCAAACTGCAAAACCTAGTGGATAACCTGCAAAAGCACGTCACTTGCTCAAAATGGACAGTCCATTCCTCAAAAGCAAGTATTCATGTCAATGAAACTGTCAGTGTCATCAAAATGAAAAGTCTTGACACCATTGTTTATGAACAAGATATTCAAATGGCTTTGTCATGTTTTCATTATGACAGTTTATTCTCTCAGTGTTTTCCAATGCAAAAAAAGGTCAGAACTCGGTGACACTACCTGAACATGCTCAAGACAGCACTATACACTTGTACAGCCATTTGAAAACTACAGTAAAGTTACACATTGCTGTAGTTAAGAGAGTAAGTGAGTACAAGACACTGAATACGTATGTTTCACATTTTCTGTATATGCTCTTTGCAATTTCAGTTTCACATTTTTACTGTATATGCTCTTTGCAATTCTACAGCATTGTGACAGAATTTGATAACTAGTTCACCAATTTTGTATGAAATGACTCAAGCAATGAAATGAAGACTATTAGTTTTATTGGGAACGACTATTCAGCATCCATAAGTATAGTTCATTTTGACTGACATGACATAAGCAAATGATAATGTTATAAAACAGCAGAGAATTGTATGAAAGCAACTGATATATGTCCAAAAGTATTTGCAATTTGTTCAGAGGAAGGAGAAATTGCTACTATGATGTGCACAAATGACTAAATGTTGTGGAGGTTGAACTAATAGTTATGAGAATTTTCATTCTGATCTGAGAAAAGCACCAAAGCGACTGAGAAAAACTGTAAAATTCTGTCACAATGCTGTAGAATTGCAAAGAGCATATACAGTAAAAATGTGAAACGTACGTACTCATTGTCTGTACTCACTAACTCCCTTAACTACAGCAATGTGTAACTTTACTGTACCTTTCAAATGGCTGTACAAGTAGTGTATAGTGCTGTCTTGAGCATGTTCAGTTAGTGTCACCGACCTTTTTTTTGCATTGGAAAACACTGAGAGAATAAACTGTCACAATAAAAACATGACAAAGCCATTTGACTATCTTGTTCATAAATGATGGTGTCAAGACTTCCCATTTTGATGACACTGACAGTTTCATTGATATGAATACTTGAAATGGACTATCCATTTTGAGCAAGTGACGTGCTTTTGCAGGTTATCGACTAGGTTTTGCAGTTTGCACTAATTGTTTTAAGAAATGCACTAACTGCTGTGTAAATGTTAATAGTGATGTGAGAAAAGCACCAAAGTGACTGAGAAAAACTGTAATAACACAGGCTGGGATTAATGACACAATCTGGGATTAATGACACAGTCTGGGATTAATAACACAGTCTGGGATTAATGACAGTCTGGGATTAATAACACAGGCTGGGATTAATGACACAGTCTGGGATTACAGTTTTTCTCAGTCGCTTTGGTGCTTTTCTCACATCACTATTAACATTTGCACAGAAGTTAGTGCAATTCTCAAAACAATTAGTGCAAACTGCAAAACCTAGTGGATGACCCAGCAAAAGCACGTCACTTGCTTAAAATGGATAGTCCATTCCTCAAAAGCAGGTATTCATGTCAATGAAACTGTCAGTGTCATCAAAATGAGAAGTCTTGACACCATCGTTTATGAACAAGATAGTCAAATGGCTTTGTCATGTTTTCATTTGACAGTTCTCTCAGTGTTTTCCAATGCAAAAAAAGGTCAGTACTCGGTGACACTACCTGAACATGCTCAAGACAGCACTATACAGTACTTGTACAGGCATTTGAAAACTACAGTAAAGTTACACATTGCTGTAGTTAGGTGAGTAAGTGAGTACAAGACACTGAATGCATACATTTTTACTGTATGCTCTTTGCAATTCTACAGCACTGTGACAGAATTTGATAACTAGTTCAACAATTTTGTATGTAATGACAAGCAATGAAATGAAGACTATTAGTTTTATTGGGAACGACTATTCAGCATTCATAAGTATAGTTCATTTTGACTGACATGACATAAGCAAATGATAATGTTAAAAAACAGCAGAGAATTCTATGAAAGCAACTGATACATGTCCAAAAGCATTTGCAATTTGTTCAGAGGAAGGAGAAATTGCTACTATGATGTGCACAAATGACTAAATGTTGTGGAGGTTGAACTAATAGTTATGAGAATTTTCATTCTGATCTGAAAAAAGCACCAAAGCGACTGAGAAAAACTGTAATGACACAGGATGATGACACAGGCTGGGATTAACAACACAGGCTGGGATTAATGACACATGCTGGGCGCTGTGGGTCCAGCAGTGGGTTCTTCTCTATTCTACCTCTTCTTCTCTATTCTACCTCTTTCTCTTTTCCACCTCTCCTTCTCTATGCCACCTCTTCTTCTCTACCTCTTTCTCTTTTCCACCTCTTCTTCTCTATTCCACCTCTCCTTCTCTTTTCTACCTCTCCTTCTCTATTCCACCTCTTCTTCTCTTTTCTACCTCTTTCTCTTTTCCACCTCTCCTTCTCTATTCCACCTCTTCTCTCTTTTCTACCTCTTTCCTTCTTTTCTGTCTCTCCTCTTTTTTTCTCTGTCCGTTCCTTTATAGCTTTTGATTAAAACACAACGCTGTGTCTATTGGACACTAATTCGCCCCCCTCACCAAATGTTTGTGAGTTTCTTGCACATGTTGGAACTGGGAGACAATATGGTGCCTGCTCTGCCAAGTTCCTGTCCAATTCAGACCTATTGTCTCTCACAACACGTTTCTTGGCCCGCCACAAGCCATTCATGTCTTCAATGTGGAAGAAAGCTGAACGTTCCCATTTTAGTTAATCCTAATTGGTATTCTTTCAGTGGAAAACAGCGAGAGAATGAATACAAATGAAATTTACCAAATTGCCTTCCTTTAGGAGCGACATTTTACATTCTCATTCCCTCCCGTCTACCTTGTCAGTGCTGGTTTCCTCTGTTGATAGATGCAGCACCACATAGTATCAGAAAAAAAGACCTGATTTGGTTTCATTCAGAACTTCTCTCCTCTCCTCTTTCCTCCTATCCAAGCACGCACGCAACTCTACCACGTGAATAAAGACAGTGGTGATGTCATTATCCGGTCGTTAAGTCGTGATTCAATAATGTGCTGATAATTCTTCTTGCGAGTCCAACTGGCTTGTTTTGTTCCACAGACAGTAAAAGAAACAGTTTCTTCCCGCTATTCAGAGTAGCTAACAAAATCATTATACAACTCACCTCTGCCTTAACCTAATAAAATCCGAGTTTTCACAGAGGCCTGGACGTTACCCTTGATAATATCATCTGGCTGTGCAGCTACACTGATTATTCAGTTTGAAAGTTTTAATCCTGGCTAAAATGAAGGTGATAGTGAAAAGGTTCACAGGTTGTGAAAACCGGCTGCACTAGTAAACACTTTTGGACGAAAGAACTGTTGGAACTGAAAGAACCAAATAAACTGTTGGGCCCAGAAACGACATGTGATGTCGGACTTAACAACCGAACAGGTGAGTTTGCTCTCGGTATTGTTCCAATATAATATAAATAATAATAATTAATTCATAATAATTTACTCTGGCCTGCAGGACACTTACTGGACATACAGCAGGCTATTTTAATTGTGTATGTGTGTGTGGGTGCGTGTGCACACGCGTATGTGTGTGTGTGTGTGTGTAGGTGGGTGGGAGGCATGTGTGTGTGTGTGTGTGTGTGTGTAGGTGGGTGGGGGTGTGTGTGTATAAAATAAAGCCATTTTGTTGTTGTCAGGTGTTCGGATGTTTGTTTGCTCTTCACCAAGCCTGACCTCTTAGAAATAAGTTTGCCATCATTGTGCCGCATGCTGGTTAAATCAGGTCCTTTATTTTGGCTTCACGGCCCACTGTGCTGTATCCAGGAAAATTGGTCTTCGCTTGCCCCTGGAATCCAATTTTGAAAGTATTTTTGTCCTTTTCCTATTCAAGATAGGAGTCTTGATTTCATTGGTATCTGGATATTTTGGTTGGGCTGACTTAAAGGGGTAATGAAAGAAAACGCTTTGGGTGTCAAAATGAAGTCTACAAGGAATAGGCTTAGTATACACCTTGAACTATTGGAATAACACACTGCAAACACAGATAAGTGCACTCAACATAACTCACCTTGCTGCTTTGACTGAATTAAGCTCTGCAATGCATTTGATCATTAGCATCTTTTTCAGCGTAGGTTGCACACTAATAATTAGAATCGGAATCGGAATAGTCTCAGAGAGTTCATACGAATACCACAACCACAACAAATCACAGCAAATAAAAATACAATCTTCTGCACAATAGTCAGCATAAAACATCCATGTTATCTCAGTGGCAGCTCAATTCATGCCTTACAGCTCACCCAGTCTTCTATCTGAAATAGGGATGGGGAGGTGTTTTAAAGCACGACTCAGCAGGTGTTCTAAAAGCATGACACGGCAGGTGTTCTGCATGGCTATCAGGATGTATTGGAGGGATGCATCTGTGCTTTAGGGAGCCATAGTGATTTCTTCAAGACTCATAATGGCCATGTTATCATTTAAATGAGATACATACACACACAAATTATTTTTTAACTTATCCCACTGAGATGGTCACAGTCAACCAAGTGTGGTTGAGAAGTTAATAAAAATTCATGTGGGTAATGGGTCCGGGCGCGTCATGTATATTGAGCAGTAAGCGCTCCAGAATGAATGCCATGTATATTGAGCATCCACCAATGTATTCATTTCCTCCTCTGCTTCTTTCTGGGGGTCCTTGATTTAATTGGTTTCTGGAAATAGAATGATACATTGCTCCTGCGCTGCCTTGCCCAGGGTAGCATCTAGTGAGGACAAATATCAACCCGCTTGGCAAACATTATTTCCGGGACTTATAAGCATTTCAGAGATACATCATATTTAAGGATGTGGAACGTAAACACATCTCTATTTGGTCAGGGACTTTACGGCATGTAGTCCAGGGGCTTCCTTATAGAAGCTGATGGTTCTGACTGTGCGACAGTGCCCGTGGCTTTGACATTGATTTCACCAATACCATAAAAAGACAAGACTGGACTCTGATCTTCCCAAAATAAACAGAATGAATATAACTGCAGTAGAGGACGGCAACCCTCGGAGCAAAACAGAGTGTGTTCTCATACGAAACAATGTGTCTACAGACGCACACACACACACACACACACGCATGCCCTCCGAGAAAAAGCAATTATAGGGTGCTGACCTCTAGAGAGGAAGGGTATATGAGGCGATTGTGTTTGTATAGGACCAGACGCTGTGTCCTCTGGTGACCTTGCTGATAACACACTGCGTACTGAGACCCTGTCAGTCACCATCTGAAATATATTACAGACCGTGAATGAGATTTCAGCCCATGGAGCGATCTGCGCCCAGATGTCAGAGACTCAGACAGCGATAGAGAGGAGGCAGTGATGCCAGGCATTCCTTGGCTTGATGCATTTTACTGGAAAACATGATTATCCATTATTGTTGGCTTAGATGTACCATCAGCGGGGAAACTCCTCCAACTCCTTGGGCAACGACTAATTTTGGAAAAGGGTTTTTGCCCCAAAAAACACACAGATGTTCACACAATGCACATTCAAACTGAACCATTCTGTTTTCTTTGAGGTCAGTGTGCAGGCCTGTGGCTATATCATAACCCCTGCAGGACTGCTGTGTGTTGAGTTTCAGCCAAGCGAATTTCGTCTTCTCTCTAAAGCAAAAAGGATTTGGCAACGTAGACCTACTATGGCCCCACTTCTAGCTTTTTACTGTAAAGTCAAAGCATTTGAGAAGGGTGTTATTATTATTATTATCATTGTCATTATTGAAGTTCCAGGGTTTGCCATGATTTTTCACAATTTGCTGTTGTAATTTGCATTTTTATGCCTTTGAAACCACATTACATTTCAATACGAAAAGACTGTGGTTTTTATGGTCAGTCAGTAACAAAGGTCCATGCCAAATGTCTCTGTTATATCTATTATGCATGGTCATGTATTGTCCCCTAGTGTAATTGGCTCATTCACTCCCTCACTCTCCACCTCAAGCTGGTGTGTGATGAGTGTTCTGGTGCATAATGGCTGCCGTGCATCACCCAGGTGGGTGCTACACATTGGTGGTTCCCTGTGAAGCGCTTTGTGGGTTGAAGAAAGCGCTATATAAATGTAACATGTTGTTGTTGTAATCATGCAAAACATCATCAATGCGACAAATGAACACTCTCTCCCCCTGATAGTGGAGAGAATACAGCAGCATTTGAGGGCCGCCGTGGCCTACTGGTTAGCGCTTCGGACTTGTAACTGGAGGGTTGCCGGTTCGATCTCCGACCAGTAGGAATGGCTGAAGTGCCCTTGAGCAAGGCACCTAACCCCTCACTGCTCCCCGAGCGCCACTGTAGCAGGCAGCTCACTGCGTCGGGATTAGTGTGTGCTTCACCTCACTGTGTGCTGAGTTTGTTTCACTAATTTACGGATTGGGATAAATGCAGAGACCAAATTTCCCTCATGGGATTAAAAGTGTATATATACTTATACTTGCATTGACACCACCCCATTTACTGATCACCACAGAGTCATTAAGATTATGGGCTGTATTTTCGGTCACCAGCGCATGGCGTAAAGTTCGTTATTCACCGGCGCGAAGTTGAATTCGTTATTTTGCACCTTTATTTTTTAAGCATTGCGCCCAGGGGTGTGGCAATTAACAACCTAGGGAGGGACCTGGCGCATTGTCTAAAAATCGCTATCATACACCACCTAAACCTGGTCAGAAGTCAATGGCGAGTTGTTCATATGCTATTTTAAGAGCGCATGTCAACAGTCATATTGGCAGGTGCACGCACCATCCTTCTATCATTCATGAACGCACACCAGCGCACGTCCATGCAAAGCATTACAAATTGCACGATTACAATGGTAAACATAATTAGAATAAAGATATTACGAAATACTGTACATCTCATGATGAATAGTTATTCACCATCATTTGCCAATTGGTAATGACGGTTAAAAGTGATTAGGGGAGAGGCGAGAGACACGTATGGAGCACAGCTGAAGACGCACTGTCACGATATAAGCAACTCCTCTGCAGGATAAATGTTGTTTTATTTAGTCATTTGAGCAACATTAGGGTAAGTGTTGCTTTTTCCAGCCTATGTTTTCTATGGTAACCCATTGTCAGTCAATAGTGAAAGTAACTGCATATAACTGTCTTGTCGTTGACTGACTCCTTGGTGAAGTTAGTTTCACTTTGCCAATGAGTTCAAATAATAGACGAGTGCAAATGCGTGAAGGCTATGCTAGGTTTTAGTAAAGCATGGTTTAAGAATGACTATTCCATACGGTCTCGCAAGCAGCCTCCTTCAAATGCGCCGTTGAATGCCAAAATACCAATGCATTTATTTGACATATCGCGTGTTGCGCCGTTAAAGGGAATGACAGATGTCATTCTCATTGGTTTAAAATGATGTTACGCCCCAAACACACCCATATGACTGATTAAAAGACCTAGGAACACCTTGTTACGCCATGCGCTCCACTTTTGAGAACGAAACCCCTCCCAATGTGAACTGGACATCCTACTAAATTTGAATAGACTTTTGACGAGTGACGATGCACTTTAGAATGTCATGATAGGGCCCTTCATGTCATGATTATTAAGATTATAAGTCATGATTAATGGTAAATCATTTACTGATCACCACAGAGTCATTAAGATTATATGTCATTATTATGAAGATTATATGCCAAGATTATATGTCATGATTATTAAGATTATATGTCACGATTATTAAGATTATATGTCATGATTATTATGATTATATGTCATGATTAATGGTAAATAAATAACTACAGTACTACACAAAACCTTCAATTTGCCATGTTTCATAATGGCTGTACGCATGTCAATGTTATACTGCAATGCTTTTGGCTGTACCCATAATGGCTGTACGCATGTCTGTTGACGTTATACTGCAATGCTTTTGGCTGTACCCATAATGGCTGTACGCATGTCTGTTGACGTTATACTGCAATGCTTTTGGCTGTACACATAATGGCTGTACACATAATGGCTGTGCGCATGTCTGTTGACATTATACTGCTTTTGTCATTTTGCTTTGCTGTCTCATAGTTCTTTTGCTTGAATTCAGCATTCTGTAGTGTTGCCCCAGGGATCATCTTCAGCATTCTGTAGTGTTGCCCCAGGGCTCTTCTTCAGCATTCTGTTGCCCCAGGGCTGTCCTTTAGCACTGGGCCTAGACTTCCCTGTGTCAGTTAAGTCTAAACAATTCTCCATATATTCCAAAAAATGAATTAAATAAATAGATGTTCTTCCCTCTTGTAAACCTTTTAGCATACTGAAGCTTTTATGAAGCATAGTACAACATCCCCAAATCAACGTAACACATTTGATGATGCATTTGATGACACTATGAAATCAATGACTGAGAGCAGCACAAGGTCGATCAGTATCAGGCCGGCGGATGGAACCCTGAGAGCAGCTCAAGGTCGAGCAGCACAAGGTCAGCTCAAGGTCGATCAGTTTCAGGCCGGCCGATGGAACCTGCTGTGAAGTGCAGTGATGTCCTGCCTGATCGTGAAAAAACATACATTGAAGCAATAGCATCACAGACAGTGAATGTAAACTACCACACACAGTGAATGTAAACTACCATAGCATCATACACAGTAAATGTAAACTACCATAGTGTAACCTGTGTTGTGTTGAACCTGCGCGATTCAGCCCTGCACACGCCCGGACTTGAACCCGCGAACAGCAGCACCTCGGATCGGGCGCTAACAATTGAGCCAATAGCCCAGGCTACTGGCTCGCATGCCAGCAGCACTCTTGAGGCGTCGGGGAGTGAGGTTTACCAACGTTCCACAAGCACAGCTAAGCTAGCTGGCATCCGTTACAATGGCGCCATACACAGTGCTCTGAATGTAAACTACCATAGCATCATACACAGTGAATGTTAACTACCATAGCATCACACAGAGTGAATGTAAACTACCATAGCATCATACACAGTGAATGTAAATTACCATAGCATCACACACAGTGCTCTGCGGAAGTTTGGCGACTCTGCTTAATCAACAGTTATACAGCGTTCTTCAAGTCCCAGGTGTATTGATCTTTTCTGAGTTGATCAGAGGTCAGATCAATCACAGACTAGCTTACATGTCCACCACCCATTCCCTTTGGTAAGAACACAGATTGAGCTGATGTTCATGTAGTGTTAGGGCCCGTCCCATTTCTCCCCCCTTAAAACTTCCAGTTGATTTTGATTGCCCTCGACAGTAAAGTCCCCTCGACGAGGGAAGTGGGGGTGAAGATCTTTCCCTATGAATTGGGACACCACTATATGCAAATTAGCGTAGCGAACATGCTCACCCACGTCACGCGCAGCGTCGACGTGTCTAGCAGTAGTAGCCTTCTACTATTTTCATTCCGGAACATGCCGGTTCCAGCGGTCATGTTGACTGTTGTGTGGGCTGTGTTGGTTTATCTACGTCTGGTTAATCAACAGAGATATTCGTGTTCATGAGAACGCCGGAACACACATCCTAAATATTGACGAAACTACCTAGATCAGAAATAAAACATTATTTGATGGACTCTCTCAAAGCACTCGGCAGATATCATGAACATCATCAGACAGCTTTATAAGATATTTTCTAACATTAGTTTTCAAAACTCGACAGTTCTTTGGATGTCCATCAAACTAACATATTCTAACATATTTCAACATTTTAATATGCTTATTTGCGAAAATATATGAGCAATGCAATTGTTCCTTTCCAGCTGTGTCAGCCATCTTGGTTGAAAAATTTGGCCGGCTCGCACGGTATCCTGGGTAATTTCATCTCCCACTTTGTTTTAAGCCTGCATCGGTCCTGGCTATATTTTGAGGGTTGATTTTAAGGGGAAAATAGCATTCCCCCTTGCTCCCTAAAGCAATAGGACACCCTACCCCTACACATGCACGCGCAAAAACGAGGGTTAGGGCAAAAATCTAGGGCAAGGGTGGCTAACCAGTCCAGCATGAAGAGCCAAAAAAAAATTCCACACAACTCAAAAGAGCCGTACAACAAAAAAAGATGCCCACACTACAATAGTGACTTAGGCCTACAAAAATAGATCTTCTCTTTTCATTTAAAGTGAGACACTTGGCAGATGCTACAAATTATCGTTTTCAGGAATGAGTAGCAAGCAAAAAAGATATCTGACACACATCACAAATTCCCCCTCACTGAATGACTTATTAGCATGAGAAATGCTCCAATGTAACAACTGATATGCTGCCAATGTGACCGTCAAATGTTCCGTCTAGTGTTCAGTACATTTTTTAAAAGAAAATACACAAAAAGAAAATGAGTCTGCTTCTCTGACTGACGTCTATATAGCCTACCTTTACCTTGTACTTGCAAAGGTCAGTGCCTTTGGGAAATGTTCAGGTTTGAAGCTTTATGCATCAGTTAAGTCTGGCATACCAAGTACCAAACTAACGTGTAGAACACGTTTTTAAATGGTGTTATTTAGGTTACGTTGACATATTAACCAGAAAGGCTATGCTAGCCTACAAAAAGATGAATCCTGCTTTTGAATGTATGTGTTCCTCTTTCTATTTACGCTTAGCGTCAGGGTTTTCCTGATTGCAACAGTATCATTACACCTGGCTAAAGAAACAAAGTCTGCTTCTTTTTGGGCTAGATTCCTATCCATAACATGACGGTAAAATTATTTTAATTTAAACATTGCAGCCTAACTATTGGCAGTACTATCAACTTATGAAAAGCATTTTCATTTACCAGAAATAATAGGCTATTTTTTAAAAATAGCCTATTTAAAATAACATCAGTTGAGCAGCCGCAAGCCGCACGAGAGGAGGCAAAGAGCCGCAGGATCGCCACCCCTGATCTAGGGGAAGGGGAGGTATTGGGACGGGCCCTTAGTTTACAGGATGTCAGGCTTGTAAATACTACTTTCAAATATTAAATTCCATTATATCCAGTGCATAATAATAATACACTATCACCATGTCCTCAAATCCCTAGTTTTTTTAACTTACAGCACTTAGAATTCAACACAATGTTTATTATCTTCTCTGCAACATTGAACACCCACTAGAGCAATTCCTTTCTGTGGCGCCTCCTATCTCGACCCATATTTAATCAAAATCATATAAAAATATCATATTAAAATGATTTTATAGCACATACCATATTCTCAGAACCAAGATACACCAACTTAGACCCTGAAATAAGTGGACTTATTTAGGTGGAGGTGAGCATGAAGGGTTTTTTAACCAGACTCTGTGTTCTCTGTGATGTACGGACTCTGTGTTATGGTTTTATGGCAGGTCAAACCAGGAAACAAGAACACAGAGGGCACATTGAAATGAATATCACAATCTAATAAAGAATTGATTGAATTTCCCCCCATCAGTTCAATGAATGGACAGCTAAACATCGAAGTACATTGAGCTGTCTTCATTCACACAATTTATCTATATACAGTAGCATGCTGTGCCATAGCAGCTAAATTACTATGAACTCATTGTACACTGACTTTCTCAGTTTTATCCTGTTGACTCCTTGTACCTCATGATGAAATGAAATAAACAAGTCACCATCTCTCCCATGCATCACTGCAGAAGGTGTTTAGCTGTTTCAACTTCAGAAGTTGTATGTTTGATGCTGTCGTATGTTTAAGGTGTTCCTGTCGTTGTACTGTATGTATGATGTGTTCCTCTGTCGTTGTATGTTTGATGTGTTCCTGTCGTCGTATGTTTGATGTGTTCCTGTCGTTGTATGTTTGATGTGTTCCTTGCACAGCACTGTATAAACTATATAGACTTCTCTTTTATGTCATTACACTGTATTGTAATGGCATGAAAGAGAAGTCTATATAGTTTATAAAGTGCTGTGCAAAAGTTAAGACACCCATGCTGAAATTGACTAAAGGGAGGAATAAAAAACATATTTTGCCTTTTGTCTTAATGCCTTAATTAAAAAAATATATATATTATTTTTTTTTTTAATTATTAAAAAAATCATTTTTTTTAATGCATCATGTATCGTAAATAATAAATGTTATTATATAAATAAATAAATAAATAAATGTCTTAACTTATGCACAGCACTGTATATTCTAAATAGTAATAGTTTGTAGTGGCCTACAGTGTCCAGTTGTACAGTTACTAATAATGTAAATGAAAAAGGTGAAAGAAAAACATGAATAATCCTGTTCAAGTACTGCAATAATCATGCTTTGTAAATGCTTGTGTTGATGGTTATGTCATAATTTGTAACTCAATCTGTCCATTTCTTTATTTCTTTCACAAAATCCACCAGAAGTCACCATTTAAGGAGTCATTTTTTCAAAATGTTCTCTTTTTTTGTGTGGGGGGGGGGGGGGTTCCAACTAATTACAGTTGAGCGTTGAGCGTGACACTCGCTCAACGCATTGAGCGTGACACTCATTTCGGTCTTTAGTCACGCACTCCCGCCACACATTGTGTTTCTCACACAGAAAAAATATTTATGATATATTTAATATGCTGCAGCGCCAAAATGTCTATGGCTATGGAACTATGGAACCGGCAGGAATCAAGCGCGTCTCCCCTGGAGTTCTTAGACGGTTCTGCCACTTACCAGCCAATCAAAAAAAGAAAGGGGCTACACAATAGCCAATCAGAAAATAGCACTAATGTATCTGGGTAAGATTTAACACAACAACCAATGAAAAAAAAGCATATCTTGGAATTGTTCACGTGATTCTGCTACCGAAAGTTTCTTTCACCCTCAGAGGAAACAACTGGAGCTTCGAGTAGTGATGGGTAAATGAAGCCTCGAGCGCTACTCGGCACATTTCCCTAATGTGCCGAGTAATGTGCCGAAGCTTCGAAACATGGAAGACAAGGAAATCACAGCGACATCTGGTGGTTTGCATAAATTATAGCAGGCACGGACTAGTGAAAAGAATGGCATTCAACACAATGCCAAAGCTTCGAAATGTTCTCATTCATTACATTAAAAGTGTTGCAAGAAATTTGCATTTCTGTCTATCTCAATTCAATACAATAAAATACGATTAGGCAACATAATCCCGTCAATCGTTATCACGTGAAGATTGGTGTTTCGGTGGAAGCGTGAAATTATGTGTTATCCCAGTCAATTATCCAATTGGTCTCCCATACACTTAACGACCGCAGTAGACACTACTTAGCTTCTGAACCAGGACGAAGTATTATCAACCTCAACACGCTATGGACGAGAGTGAAAAAGAAACGACCAGGCGCCTAATTAAACCATAGGCCATATGGCCCGACATGTTTTTGACGATTCATGAATCAAACTTTCAATAAAGGAAAATATTATGTCAGCTATACATGTGTATACATGTGTGTATACATGTACATATACATGTACTGTATATACTCTTTTGATCCCGCGAGGGAAATTTGGTCTCTGCATTTATCCCGTGAATTACTGAAACACACACAGCACACAGTGTACACACAGTGAGGTGAAGCACACACTAATCCCAGAGCATCAACGGCGCTCGGGTAGCAGGGGTTAAGTGCCTTGCTCAAGGGCACTTCAGCCGTGCCTACTGGTCGGGGTTCTAACCGGCAACCCTCCGGTTACAGGTCCGAAGTGCTAACCAGTAGGCCACGGCTGCCCCCAAATTAGCCTGTATTGCTTTTAAATTACATGATTGAAGTTGAGACAAGATTGCAACACAGACACGTTTTAATGTCGTTGTTTCAAATGGCAAAGCTTTAGGCTAGGCCTAAGCTATTTCTTCTTTATTTCTATGTGCATGACATTATGGATTATGGACATTTTTCAGAAAGAAAAGAACGTAAATTCACAAAAAAGCCTAGAGAAAGCATCCTATAAAACAGGGCTACCCTATAGAAACACAAATTTCGCCTGACTCTTGCAATACAATACAACACATTCCAACACTTGAACAGGTGCCCTGGTTCGCGCAATTCAAAGTCTTTGAATCAAATTCTGAAGCAGTCACGTGGGTGTGTGTCCCAAACGAAGCTTCAGACGTCACACTCACAAACTGAGGCCTCATTTGTCATCAGTCACGTGATTTTTATGGAAACGACACAAGCCTCGAATCGGGGCTTCATCTGGCACGCCCCTTTCTGCTCGACACAAGCTCCGAAGCCTCACTTCATTGGGCACATCACTAGCTTCGAGCATCACTTTGAGCACAGAGTATAAGTCATCTTTTAATGTTACAACAAATTCACAAAGTGTTTAATACGAACAATGACAACTTGACTGCTGTTAGAGAATGTTTCCCAGATAGCATCAGTTTTTCATGAGTGTCTGAACTTAGCCAACAGTTACAGCCTGTACACCTGCTCAGAACAGTAGGCCTAGTCATATTTTAGTTATCACACGGTATGCTTAAGATTTGAAAATAGGCAATGAGACAACATATGACGTCCTCATAAATGTCTGATAACTTCAGACACAGACATTTTTATAGCTTTAAGTCCTGCATTATAAGCATCTCCCTCTCACCAAATAGGCTATAATTCTATTAGCACTAGCCCTGGCGAGTAGTAAGCTATACGTGTATTAGCCCTGGCGAGTAGTAAGCTATTCGTTAGCCCTGGAAAAGGGAGATGAAAGGAGTGGGAGATATCTGACAGGATAGGAGATGAGCCCTCCTCTTTCATCAAAATTAAACCTCTTTCTATCACACTAAAGCTGCCTTGACAAGTACACACAGACACGTCGGGCCTGCCCTGGCCACATGTGGACCACACTCGGCCACACCGCTAGACCGCCACAGGAGCTCGGGCTACAACAACGTGGGCTTTCTACCCGTCTCTCCCACTTCAACAGTTGTCAGTTAATCTCTCGTCTAATTGGCTAATTAGCAGCTGCGTCTGACCGACTAGCCGTGAAGAACAAAGTGTGTGTCAGCTCTCTTGACACGGAGCGAGGCTGGAGAATTACACCAAGGGACTCGTCCTGCTGCATTTCAGTCAATCCAGTGAAACCATTTAGTACAGTCCATCAGAGGCAGTGAAATCATGGAACCACAAATAACAGTAATAATAATAATAATAATGTCTTAAAATATCATGTCACATTTATGAATATATTTAATTCATATGTGTTAAATTAGATGTATAAAGTTTAGCTCTTCCAGAACTGTAACATAAAATGAATCTTGGAGAAATGTTTTCTCTGTTGTTCCGTAATGTTTGCTATGACCTAGTCCATCAGAGCACAAAACCCATTTCCGCAGACACTAATGGGATAGGAATCCAACAGGGTAACAGAGTGAAGCAGGTTAAAACCAAACAAAATAGACCACCAGAGCCTCCAGGGGAAACTCTGACCAAAACACAAACTCTAAAAAAGGAAAAAGCTTTCATGAAAAACTCTTTCCTTGCAAAGAAAAAAATGCAAGAGGCAAATAACCATTCCATCTATCCTTCATCCATTACTCTTGCCCAGAAAGTCCCTCTGGACATCTCAGTATGAGCCACACTTTAAATGCAGAACACAAGCGGGAACATCAGGAGGACGTTCTTCTCCTCTATCCTTATAAAACCAATACATCAATACATAGCATGGTGGCAGCTATATCTCCTTATAAAGCCAATACATCAATACTTAATAACTCAATAATTAAAATGGCCAATAAGTTGTATTATGCAACTATGAATTGCACAGTATATGAGCTAAGACAAGTAAAGTGAAGTGCTTTCTTTAGTCCTGCATAACCTTTGTCCTTGAGAGAGCAGAACGATAGCAAGACATAGGAACTCTCTAGCTCTGTGTATGGATTTCTCTGTAAGATCATTGGACATTGCCATTTCAGTTCTGGCTTCATATATCACCAATGAGAAGGTGGATGGGTGGAGTTAATGAGGAAGTGGATGGGTGGAGTTTTGGCTTTGCCTGCTCTCAGTGTCCACCTTTGCACATGTGCAAGCAGGAGAAACGTTTTACCTCCATCAGTGCACTGAGCCCTTTGCACATGTGCAAGCAGGAGAAACGTTTTTACCTCCATCATTTGAGTGCACATAAGCAGGTACTGTAGCAGTGCACTGAGGCCGTTTGCATTTTAATTGGGTAGACACTATCTAAAGGCCTGTGTCTTTGCAACAGACTCTTGCTCCACACTGCTCCAGTCAGGGCCACAGTTGCCTGCACGTCACAGATAAACAGATGGTTTGTATAAAGCAGAGGAGTCGTGGGTTGCTGCGAAAGCTTATTTTCTTGTCCTACCTCCTGTTGTCCAGTGCTGGCCTTTGCTTGCGGAAGTTGTGTGGATAAGAAAAGCCCCCACTCCATGGCAGAAGACGCTCTATAGCTGTAAGGGAAGTCCCGAGACATTACGGACTCGGAGTCCCACAGACCCAGAACAGGTGCTTCCTCCCCTCAATATGTGCACTTCGTTTGGGTTGTTTGGTCACCAAGGTCCCCTGGCATATTGCATTTCTGACATTTCTATTAATAGCTTATGAATGGCCCTCGGTTGTTCCAGAGGCTCATTGAGAATTAGGTTATTGTTAGATACATGGTAGATGCAGTGTTCAGGGAAGAAACCTTTCTATGTTGTTTCTCTAGCCTAGAAATCTAGATGCACCCTAGTGGCAGCAAATTACATTTGCTTCCAGGGCTAGTCTAGCAACTCTCTGTTGGCTTGTGAGCTCGAAAAATTCAACTTCTATCAGGCCAATCAAATCGTGTATAGAGTCATTAGGCGGGCTTAACATAATGATTGATGGCAGAGTTGCAACGGTTTGGCTTGAATTCCCTGCTACTTGAAAACAAAGAAGATGGATGTTGCTGTTGGCCAACAGTGTGACACGAGTTAAGGTTATTTTAAGTTGGCAAAAGTTTGAACTAGCCAACTAGCTCCGCTGGTGGGAAAACGCATGGGACTCAGCGCTGTCCTATTGCGTGCAGAGGGAATTTGAAAGACAACCGATTATCCCGCCCCTCGGACTGAGTACTGCGAACGGTGAGTGCCCAGATCCTACATTTTAATGTGGGTCTGGCTCGTCAGGCTATTGTTTCTCCAGAATTTTGTTGACTTAAAATACTGATTTAGCAGTGGCCTGTCGTTACTTGTTTACCTTTATGAAACCTGATATAAGGTAAGAAATGGATGCATATAAACTCAGCCTTTCTGAGGTGATGGATGCTGAGATTGTCCTCATTCACTGGAGATTGCAATCAATCAATTTTTGAAAATCAATATGAAATATACCACCCTTATACAAATGTCAGTTATCTGATTAATTGTGCTTTCAATTTGAACTTTGTGTTTTCCTCCAGTCATGAGTTCTGTACGCAATACTATAGCAGCAAATATCTTTTTTTCAAATAGTTTTGTCTCATTAGGCAGATTCATAGATGAGAAATAGAGGAGTCTCGTGTCTGCGGTTGAATTGTTTTTTTATTTTCCTGCCCATCAGTTTGTGTTTACTTTTAAAGGGACACCAGGCAACGTTTTCGTGTTAATTAATCATCTTCGTAAGTCGGTATATGGTTAAATGACTCATTACGGGGCGAATGAAGGCTCTATCGCCCGCCCCTACTGTCTGTAGGAAGAATATCCCACTTGCAAGTTCGGTGTATCCTACCCGCCAACCGAAGCAGGATCAGTTTACAGCACAGAGGCAGGCTAACAAAATGCTAAAGATGGTTGCAAACGTGTGTATAATGGCAGAGCCGGCAAAGAAGCAGCGAAAACCCTTGACGGAAGACGCAAAGAAAAGGAAAAGAGCTTCAGACCGAGCGAGGGGGAGTTTCGTAGAGAAAAAGCATCAGGCTTGCCTGGTGTCCCTTTAACAGAGATTAAAATATGGGACCAGATGGTGCAGTTGACTCAGCAGTTTCTGAAGTGTGACCACTGCACCATAAAGGTCTCCCATCAAACATTTACAACCTCGTTTACCGGAGCATTAACATTCATAAACTAGCTTCCAGAATTACAATCCACATAAAAAGTTAGATCCTCTGTTAGCTACTGGATATGTTTCTATTTGATTTAATTGTTTACCAGGTATTGTGTGACGTACATATTCACTTGACAATATGGGTTTCTGTTATTCAATTCACTAGAGGTAAATGCAAGCATCAGTGGACCATAAAGTAGTTGCAAATATATAGCAGATCATATTAATCAAACAAAACAATCCATCATCTATTAAATACCAGAGCTTGTTAAAAGAAGAGCGACCCTAGAGAGCTTTGATGAAGCGGTGATCAAAAGGCACATAATATCACAGTGAGACTGAATAGAGGGCACATCAAAGCAAACATCACAAATGAATACAAACAACGATGATCCGTGATGGTTACGAGAAGCTCGCGGAAATGAAAATGGACGGTGAAAAACGGACCCTTTTAGCAGCAGTGGTTGTCTAAGTCTGTCATCTCCAGAGATCTCCAAAAGACTCCACACACACATCGTTCTTTAAGACTCCACACACACATCGCTCTTTAAGACTCCACACACACATCGCTCTTTAAGACTCAACACATACATTGCTCTTTAAAACTCCACACACACATCGCTCTTTAAGGCTCCATACACACATCGCACACACATCGCTCTTTAAGACTCCACACACACATCGCTCTTTAAGACTCCACACACACATCGCTCTTTAAAACTCCTCACACACATCGCTCTTTAAGACTCTTTAACACTCCATACACACATTGCTCTTTAAGACTCCACACACGCATCGCTCTTTAAGATTCCACACACACATTTCTCTTTAAGACTCCACACACACATCGCTCTTTAAAACTCCACACACACATCTCTCTTTAAGACTCTTTAACACTCAACACACACATCGCTCTTTAAGACTCCACACACACATCACTCTATATTTATCTTCTCCCTCTCTGAAGATTGATTCCTTGTCGGCTGCATGTGACGCTTGACTGCTCACATTCTTGTGCACAGGGGAGCTTGAGCTGTGATTACTGCACTCATCTGTACACACTCACTGAGTAATGGTCAATTTACAAGCCAGGAGACAGTGAGTCTGTGATGCAAGGATGTGATTCTCCTACAGTATGTAAATGTGGCCAGTGGTGCTTTTCACCTCATGAAATATTGATATTTAGCTGACATGGTGGTGATTCATTATGAGACAGGTCTTGCCTACCGGCCTGTGCTTGCTCATAGACAAGAACCTCATACATCAGACCAAGGCCTCTACATAGAAGATTGATGAGACCTGCAGCACTGTAAACAAAAGAACTAATCAATCTGACCAAAGTTTTATGTCTCTCTCTCTCTTTCTTTATCTGTCTCTCAATCTGTCCACCTGTCTGCTGGGAAATCTGCTGTTTAGCTGAGAGAAGCTCTAAATTATGTAAGAGGAGTCCCAAAGTCATACTCAAGGTTCTGTTAAATGAGCACTGATGGTTGTCTTCCCCCTGCCTGCCTGCCTGCCTGCCTCTCTGTCTGCATACTGCATAGGGTCGTCATGGGAACACCCAGTGTGCTGAGAGACCATGAATATCCAGGGTGGTCACACACTATATATTATAACTTTCACGTGTTTTATATTTGTTAATATTTATCATAGAGAGGCATGGAGATGCAGCTTGCATGAAACTAGTAGCTTCTATTAATAAGCACAGAGTGGTAGCAGCAAACAGGCATAACTAATCAGCATAGGATCCCATTGTATAGGCATTACTAATCAGCATAGGATCCCATTGTATGGGCATAACCAATCAGCATAGGATCCCATTGTATGGGCATTACTAATCAGCATAGGATCCCATTGTATGGGCATTACTAATCAGCATAGGATCCCATTGTATGGGCATTACTAATCAGCATAGGATCCCATTGTATAGGCATTACTAATCGCCAAACTCTTACAGAACTCACTGCTATAGCGGCACCAGTGGGTTACTCAAACCTCATTAGACGATATGTGATTGTTCAGGGACCAGTGGTACATACACACCCATAGATCTTCTGCACTAATGTTCATCTGGACAGTATGATAGCCTCAGGTGGGTGTTGGTCGCAGGAGGGTAATGGCCGTCTGTTCGTCTGTTTCCTCCATCTGGCCAGGGCCTGTGACTCTACACGTTTCCCCAGGAAGACTGAATCACCCTGGACACGTGCACTGCAACCGGCCTGCTGCTAATTACTTTGCCACATTCAAGACCATGGTACGAACACATGCACAGAGGCATAAATTTCTGTGAGCATGTTTTTAGCGACTTGCTATTTACTACGGGGTCCTGTTCTACTTTGCAGGGTTTTCGATGGAGTACAAAACAAATGTGAGTTTCCTGGAAATTTCCAGACATGCTGCTGGCTATCATCAGACTTCCTCTGAACCCGAGGCCTGCATGTCCCACTGGATCAGTCCCAGGTGGCTAAGGTTCGGTATCAGTGCCAGGTGGCGAAGGTTCGGGATCAGTGCCAGGTGTCTAAGGTTCGGGATCAGTGCCAGGTGGCGAAGGTTCGGGATCAGTGCCAGGTGGCGAAGGTTCGGGATCATTGCAAAATCAATCAGCAGGCTGAATCCATTTGTTCCTTCTCGTCGTCCCTCACGTACCCGACGCCCTCCTAGTACACTTTGAGCCGTGTCCCTGCTATGTTTGTGTAGGCTTAGGCCTGTCCCACTCTCAAATGGTAAACAGTGGGCTCTCTTGCAGACTTTCTGAGCCCTTTGTGTAAGTTGCCATTTCTGCAGGCTTTCCGGAGGGAATCACGCACAGTTTGGAGCGATGTGATGTGACACTGGATCACCCTGAGGGAAAGACTGAAAGCTTTAAAACCCAGAAAACAAAGGGAGCTGAAAGGGAAATAGTATGCAACATGTTTTTGGTGTCATCAATGTAACGATATATCACAGTGCTGTCCCTTTGCGGTTAATAGCATTTTGAGCCCTTACAACCTCTCACATTCAATCATTTACCAGCCATGTCTGTTTTAAGTCTTTTGAGGTTCAGGGCTTTGAAAGTAGGTTGGGTCTTTGACATTCAGCCTCCCTTTCTCTCCCTCTTTCACTCTCTCTCTCTCTGTCTCTCTAACTCTCTGTTTCTCTCTCGCTTTCACTCTCTCTTATTATATGTCAGCTGTAGTCTCTTGTCCTGAAACTTTTTTTCTTTTAGGGGCCATTAAGACTGACATGCTTTTTTCACCTCCAAGCATTCAAATTCAATTGTAAGAGTTTATCCCCCTCTCAAAAGAGTATATTCACCAATAGCAACTTTTAACATTCAAAAATCACACTGTATTATCCACATTCACAATATGTACACTCTAGAAACCATTACACTAATATTGTTATAAACATTGGACAATAACCTCCACCATCATCAAACATGTTCTGAATGCCTTTTTAAAAAATCCGATACCGCATGGCGCAGTCCACCTAACAGAATTCATAGTTTACCCACCTCTTATTTTACCACTACATCCCTGGTCATCCTACCTAGTTGCGATCAAAACATAATTAGTGGATAAAAGCAGATGCTTACATTCCACTTAGCTCTCTAGAAGTGTACACACAGATTCCTTAGGTCATGTATAAACTAGGGATGTCAAAATTAACATGTTAATCATCGCGATTAACTTTAAAATACATACCACTTAAAAAAATATTAATGCAATTAACACATTTTGTTTACTTCCGTTGTGGGGGACTGACGTCACGGAAGCCGCGAAACCTGCAGCCGCCAGCCTCTCTATTTTAAAAAATATCTTCTCAAAACTAGCAAAATTCACCGAATAGTTTAATATAGTTACAAGTGAAAATGCAAACGGTTTGTCAAAAACACGTATAGGCCTACCCAAAAAAAACAAAAAACGTTGATAAGTTCTTGGCTCATACACATACAGTAATGGCTCTTTACTGGCCTAAGTTTTCTCTCTGAAACTATAAATATACACACAAATATACACCCTTTGTGGTTACTCATTCATTTGGTGATTTATTCATGTAGCATTTAATATGAGAATGGCCCATTGTTTATCAGTTACCATGGAGATGGCTTATTCAGTATGGGGTTCCCTCCTCCATCTTCATCAGGTGCAGTAAGTGTTTTTAATAAGGTGCTCCTTCTTGGCCTGAATAGCTCTCAACGGCCCCGACAGATCTCAGATCAGATAAGAGCATGTCCAGATAAGGCAGGCCCATCACAGCAGAGCAGATACAGCGCCACAGCCCCTCTGGTGTCCTGTTCTCCAGTCACAAACAACAAATCAGAGATGCCTATGTGGCATTACAGGATATTTGCCCTAGACTACGCCACCCCAGGAATTGCCTGGGACCCCAGGGACATCCCACACATGATGATAACAAGTCACACAGGTTCGTTGACTGAAAAGGCAGAGATATGGTTTACAAAAATATAAAAATATTTATTAAACAAGAAAAGTCTAATCAGGGCTTAGGCTTGTTTCCAGGGAACTTAGGAGAGGGATGCAACATCCCCAACCTAGAGGCAAGTCAGAGTGCTCCACAAGAGACACACCAAGCTGGGTGATTTAACAGTACAAGTCAATAGGCACGGCACAGCACAGCACACAGTAAATGCCTTAAAGGGAGTTCCCCATTTAGCCCAAGCACAGAACAGAAAAAATAAAAACAATACACTAAATGAAGATAACAAAGAATAAACACAGACTGAACACAGATGAGTCTGGATGGTGCAACAGGTCTCGGCCTCCGTTGTACAAATATCCAACCTGGCTGGAGACACAGGGAAGGAACCGGGGTGGCAGCCAGCCAGCAGCCCAGGACAGGCCTGCTCCCAACTTATAGAGCACCAGCAGCCCAGGACAGGCCTGCTCCCCACTTATAGAGCACCAGCAGCCCAGGGCTCAGAGCTGTAAGGACAGGCCTGCTCCCCACTTATAGAGCACCAGCAGCCCAGGGCTCAGAGCTGTAAGGACAGGCCTGCTCCCCACTTATAGACACCAGCAGCCCAGGGCTCAGAGCTGTGAGGACAGGCCTGCTCCCCACTTATAGAGCACCAGCAGCCGGTCCTGGTGCTAACAATCAGGGCAAGGAGGGGTGGGGGGGGGGCAAGGGGAATGAGTCAATTACCATAAACAATCATGCCGATCAGTTCACCCTGCTACACTTACATTCAAAAGTATGCGCGTACATTTTGGATACAGAAATTATGTGCTACCCCAGACCAGAGAATTTCTAATAGGAGCCACCGGTCTTTGCTTAGCATAACAAACTAAGTAACTCTGCCATACTTCCGTTTCAAAATGCGCGCACGCAGTCATCACTGTTTACAAACTGTAAAAGGCTCTATGGAGTAGTACTCTCTGTAGGTTTCCATATCTGATGGAAAAAGCTGCCTTCCACTTCACAGGATTTTTTAAATATTTGTGAAGTTGCTTTGGAAAAAACAGAGAAAGAGCAAAGTCAGTGGGCTGTATTTTCGGTCACCAGCGCATGGCGTAAAGTTCGTTATTCACCGGCGCGAAGTTGAATTCGTTATTTTGCACCTTTATTTTTTAAGCATTGCGCCCAGGGGTGTGGCAATTAACAACCTAGGGAGGGACCTGGCGCATTGTCTAAAAATCGCTATCATACACCACCTAAACCTGGTCAGAAGTCAATGGCGAGTTGTTCATATGCTATTTTAAGAGCGCATGTCAACAGTCATATTGGCAGGTGCACGCACCATCCTTCTATCATTCATGAATGCACACCAGCGCACGTCCATGCAAAGCATTACAAATTGCACGATTACAATGGTAAAAATAATTAGAATAAAGATATTACGAAATACTGTACATCTCATGATGAGTAGTTATTCACCATCATTTGCAAATTGGTAATGACGGTTAAAAGTGATTAGGGGAGAGGCGAGAGACAAGTATGGAGCACAGCTGAAGACGCACTGTCACGAGATATAAGCAACTCCTCTGCAGGATAAATGTTGTTTTATTTAGTCATTTGAGCAACATTAGGGTAAGTGTTGCTTTTTCCAGCCTATGTTTTCTATGGTAACCCATTGTCAGTCAATAGTGAAAGTAACTGCATATAACTGTCTTGTCGTTGACTGACTCCTTGGTGAAGTTAGTTTCACTTTGCCAATGAGTTCAAATAATAGACGAGTGCAAATGCGTGAAGGCTATGCTAGGTTTTAGTAAAGCATGGTTTAAGAATGACTATTCCATACGGTCTTGCAAGCAGCCTCCTTCAAATGCGCCGTTGAATGCCAAAATACCGATGCATTTATTTGACATATCGCGCGTTGCGCCGTTAAAGGGAATGACAGATGTCATTCTCATTGGTTTAAAATGATGTTACGCCCCAAACACACCCATATGACTGATTAAAAGACCTAGGAACACCTTGTTACGCCATGCGCTCCACTTTTGAGAACGAAACCCCTCCCAATGTGAACTGGACATCCTACTAAATTTGAATAGACTTTTGACGAGTGACGATGCACTTTAGAATGTCATGATAGGGCCCAGTATCTCAGATTAGGGTGGTCTGTACGAGTGTGCAGCGTCAGTATCTCAGATTAGGGTGGTCCGTACGAGTTTGCAGTGTCAGTATCTCAGATTAGGGTGGTCCGTACGAGTGTGCAGCGTCAGTATCTCAGATTAGGGTGGTCTGTATGAGTGTGCAGCATCAGTATCTCAGATTAGGGTGGTCTGTACGAGTTTGCAGTGTCAGTATCTCAGATTAGGGTGGTCCGTACGAGTGTGCAGCGTCAGTATCTCAGATTAGGGTGGTCTGTATGAGTGTGCAGCGTCAGTATCTCAGATTAGGGTGGTCTGTACGAGTTTGCAGCATCAGCAGCATCTCATCTGGTATCCAGACAGCTGGTATGTGACTTTGATGATCATTTAGATGTAATCTTTTAAGACTCACCCCCCAAAAGCATTATACTGTCCAAGGGCACCATGTTGTGTGATATGAATCTGAGGCTCAGTATTCACTAGTGACTCAGCGCTGTGTCAGTGCTCCTATTCTGGACATCACTGCTCCTGTGTATTATATAACTGGATATCATAGTAAGGTCAGGATGCATATCAAAGTCAAAGTCAAAGTCAAAGTCAAAGTCAGCTTTATTGTCAATTTCTTCACATGTTCCAGACATACAAAGAGATCGAAATTACGTTTCTCACTATCCCACGGTGGAGACAAGACATATTTTACCAATTTTAAGTCCACAGACAAACATAACATTCAAGTAAACAAAAAAGTAAGTAAATAAGTAAATAAGAGGGCACATATAATGAAAAAATAAGAGCAGCAAAATTTGGTTGAAATTGTGCATAGACAGTCAATAAAATAAAATACTAGTGCAAAGTCAGGCCAATAAGAGGCTGAGGTAGTTCTGTTTGACCTAAGTAAGAAATAAAGTGGCATAGTGGTGCAAGTTATGTAAGAGCAGCAGAAGTGTTGTGTTTTCAGGACAACAGCAACGAGTTGCAAAGTGTACAAGTGTGCAAGTGGAGTGGTGCAGGCGGCCATTGTGGGTCCAATGTCCAGGATTATGTAGCTGAGGGTGGAGGGGGGAGAGGAGGGAGAGAGTTCAGCATCCTAACAGCTTGGTGTATGAAGCTGTTGGTGAGTCTGGTAGTGCGGGAGCGCAGGCTTCTGTACCTCTTCCCAGAGGGCAGTAGATCAAACAGATTGTGAGCGGGGTGACTTGCATCACTCACAATTTTGGTCGCCTTGCGGGTGAGGTGGGTGGTGTAAATGTCCTTCAGGGAGGGGAGTGAAGCACCAATAATCCTTCCAGCTGTGTTCACTATGCGCTGCAGGGCTTTCTGTATCAGTGTAAGTAGCTTCGCTACAAATCCTGTGTGAGTTTCCACCCTACTGTAGCTATAAGCTGCAAATGGGTTATATTTCCTGTCTGCTAATTTACATGAACAAGGAATCAGGGGACGTTGTTCCCCCAGGAGAGCCAAGTATCCTGTGGCTGGCCGCAGAGGGTGGCGGTGGGGGATCGTGTTTATGGCACCATTGACCACTGCTCTCACAGCAGGAGGAGATGCTCCAGGACTGACGGGTTGAGGTGTGTGTGTGTGTGTGTGTGTGTGTGCTCTCACAGCAGGAGGAGATGCTCCAGGACTGACGGGTTGAGGTGTGTGTGTGTGTGCTCTCACAGCAGGAGGAGATGCTCCAGGACTGACGGGTTGAGGTGTGTGTGTGTGTGTGTGTGTGTGTGCTCTCACAGCAGGAGGAGATGCTCCAGGACTGACGGGTTGAGGTGTGTGTGTGTGTGTGTGTGTGTGTGCTCTCGCAGCAGGAGGAGTTGCTCCAGGACTGACGGGTTGAGGTGTGTGTGTGTGTGTGTGTGTGTGTGTGTGTGTGTGTGTGTGTGTGTGTGCGCGTGCTCTCACAGCAGGAGGAGATGCTCCAGGACTGAAGGGGTGAAGTGTGTGTGCGTGTGTGTATGTCACCAGCTGCTCCTGGCCAGTAGTCTCTGGTGAAGGTGTACATGGCAGGCAGCAATGGCCCACAGCTACAACCTGGACATTAAGTCCAACGCTCACCCAACACTGGACATTAAGTCCAACGCTCACCCAACACTTTTGGTTTTCATCTTGAACCCCTGCAACTGGACTGAAGCGCAAACACACAATAAGAAAGGGGAAGCACTGTTATTCTGGATCACACACTAATACTGTTTGCCTTGTTGGTATTTGGGGTATTTAATGTCAGTTTTACAATTGAACAAGTATACAAGGCACTGTATTGTAATATTCTATGGTATATAATTATCTTATAAATGTTTGGCTGTTGCCAGTTCCATTGGCTGCATGTACATCTCATCTCGTAGCTTGTTTGAGAGACCACAGCTAGCATCTCTTGTGTGAGAGACCACAACTAGCATCTCTTGTGTGAGAGACCACAGCTAGCATCTCTTGTGTGAGAGATCACAGCTAACATCTGGTAGCTTGTGTGAGAGACCACAGCTAGCATCCCTTGCTCTCTTTTTTCTTCATGATTTTGGCAACTCATGAAGCTACTGTTGCATTCTGTTACTTCTGCCTACTCGGAAGTCAAAATCATAAAACCCTTGCTGAGGGTGTTTTACTCTATGTATGTATGTATGTATGTATGTATGTATGTATGTGTGTATGTGTGTATGTATGTATGTATGTATGTATGTATGTATGTACTGTATGTATGTATGTATGTATGTGTGTATGTGTGTATGTATGTATGTATGTATGTATGTATGTATGTATGTATGTACTGTATGTATGTATGTATGTATGTATGTATGTATGTATGTATGTATGTATGTATGAGTATGTTTATTTATTCACTGTTTTCCACTCTCATCTCAGTCAGATTATTTTAACCAGATGATCTTCCATCTTGTGACTTAAAGGAGAAATGCTCCTGTTGACCCATTAAAGTTGTTTACTTGAGAGCACCATATAATCTATGTGTGTTGGCAGGCGGGTGCAGTGTGTGTGTGTGTGTGTGTGTTTTACTTGAAGGCACTGTATAATCTATGCTTGTCGGCAAGGACTCTTATCTTGTCTCCACTGAAAGGGTCGTCCACAGCAACTAATTACACACGTGTCTGCTATTGTGTCTCCTCCCAGGGAAACAAGAAGGAAAGGCATAAACAAAACAAACTGGAATATATTTACACAATATCTATAGATGAAACAGAAAAGTAAATGCCAATCAGAGTCTTGCTTTCTGCTCTTGTGTTTGGAAAGTTTGTCACTGATTAATTTAAATATGCACTTCCAGCTGATTGGGTTAACTGAACTATATACATTTCTAGGATAAAAAAAAATGCTCATATCCTCCCCATTGTGTGTGTGTATGTCTGAGAGTGTGTGTGTCTGAGAGTGTGTGCGTGTGCGTGTGTGTGTGTTTCAAGATCAAAGAGCCAACCCATTCATCACAGAGCAAATCTTGTGTCAGTAATATAGTGATATATTTCCTATCAGAATAAGGGCAGCTTGCTCCCAGGGCCTCTCTGTAATTCTTTTAGCACAAAACGTCAATAATGAGACCTCTACTTCACTCGGAAAGTTAATCTATCTATTTATCATTTGGGGGTCATGTTCGGCGAATCATTTGTCATCTGTGTTTTGTGTGCAAATGAGAAAACGCTGAGAAACGATCTATCTTTTGAGCGATAATTGTTGTGAGCATCCAGAAGGCAGATTAATGTTGAGTTTATGTGAATGCTATTTGAATGCTGCTTAGAGTTTATGTGAATGCTATTTGAATGCTGCTTATGATGGGTTGTAAGAAATATTCTGACAGCAAATAAGATGTTAATTTGTCTTTAGTGTCTTGTGCAGTCTGGTAATCTAAAGACATTTGACTCTTATCAACAGAAGCATAAGAAGCATGGCACAAAGCAGGTTTTATGAAATGTTCTATCCATGTATTATGAGTTAGATATTATCACACTTTCCATGTCTTATGAGTTAGATATTATCACACTTTCCATGTCTTATGAGTTAGATTTTATCATACTTTCCATGTCTTATGAGTTAGATATTATCACACTTTGCCTGAACCTCAATATATTGTCGTTTGCCAGGGAAATGACACAGCTGGCTAGAAGGCTGATAAGACCGCAATCACACAGCACATTAACACACCAAACACCGTACACCAGAATGTGTCCCCACCATAGCAGGCAGGTCTGTCTAAAGAAAAGTGATGTTTCAGTAATACTGTAGGGAACACTGCATACTCCAACCCTGTATTCATCAAGAGCGTGCTCGCTGTGGAATTCATTTATGAAAACTATACAATCATATTTCTGTTCGCTAACGCAGGTACTTGCAGAAAAAGAAAGAAATGGATTTGGAGTGAGGATTTGGAGTGGGGACCCTGTGGATTACCAAGATGGTCTCAAGGCTAGCTGTGGAGTTTGTCAAAGTAAAATCAAATACAGACCAGCTTCAATTTGTATACTAGGAGAAGGTGCCATCATACACCTGCTGCTCAGAATGCAATCTCATCTGCACAAGGGGAAAGTGCTGTGAGAATCATGTTCTTTGATTTCTCTAGCGCCTTTCAGCACCATTCAGCCTGTCAGATTGAGAGACAAACTTGTGCTGATGGGGGTTGATGCTCACCTGGTATCCTGGATAACAGACTACCTGACGGAGAGACCACAGTTGGTCAGGCTGAAGGACTGCTTCTGACTGTGACTGTGATCAGCAGCACCGGAGCGCCTTAGGGGACTGTGCTTTCACCATTCCTGTTAAGCCACCTATGTTGCCAGTCTCCTTTAAAGGGGTCAATGTGGAGGTGGTCCGCACGTATAAGTACTTGAGGACATGGACAATAAACTGGACTGGTCAGCCAACACAGATGCACAGTATCGGACAGAGTCAGCATTACTTCTTGAGGAATGTCTGCAGTAATCTCCTCTGGATGTTTCACTAGTCAGTCATTGCCAGTGACTTCTTTATGCTGTGGTGTGCTGGGGAGGCAGCATTAAGAAGAGGGACGCTGGGCGACTGAACAGGCTGGTGAGGAAAGCTGACTCTGTTGTTGGCATCGAGTTGGAGTCACTCACAACAACTGCAGAGAAAAGGACCATGAGCAGGATGCTGCTGATCATAATGACCGCCACCCACTACACAGCACGCTCAATAAACAGAGGAGCATGTTCAGTGGCAGACTTCTGTCATTATCATGCTCAACAGACAGGTTGAGGAGGTCCTTTGTCCCCAGGGCCATCCAACTCTTCAATGCCACACAAAAGGGGAAAATTGGACTTTTCAGCATGAGCCTGTCTCTCTCAGCTCCTACCATCATATCATTTTGTCTGCTGACCTGACTGTCCTATAGGCTATATTAGCCCTCCTACACAATCTGGACTGTGGTCATAACATCTACAGTACATCTTATAACCTGTTATATATTGTTCTTAAAGTATATTATTTCTTTCTTGTTTGTCAAGCAATTCTATTATTGTCTACTACTACATTTCTATTTCATAGTGATAGTTAATATTTAATAATAATCAAGCTATTGCACTGTTCAATCCCTGCACTGTTCACTTTCGCACTACCACCATTGCACACATTTCTGTGAGTTATGTTTATGTGACATATATGTGTGTCTGTGTGTTTGTTGTGTTATGGTTGTCTAAGCTACTGGATGCCTAAAATTTCCCTCAGGATGAATAAAATATCTATCTATCTATCTATCTATCTATCTATCTATCTATCTATAGGACATAGGCTGAGCTCAGCCTGCAATAGAAAACCTAGACATCAATACATCACAAATTACAATCATGTAACTTCCATGTAATAACAACATGACTACACTACCATCTTCATTTCTCTCTCTCTCTCTCTCTCTCTACAGAATGGTTATTAGTGGTTGCAACTGATTCTTATTGAGGATATAACTACAGTTGTCATTTGTAACATATTAGTAACAAATACAATAAATGAACACTAGGATAAAGTTCATGGTGTTTGTGTTTATTTAGGGAACCAGATATATGTGTATGAGTAAGTGAGCTTCACTGTTGTACACAGCAGTGACTACAGGCAACACAGCAGGGGTCCGGTAATCAAGTCAGCATCTCTTGTTCTTCAGGTGAAATTGAGTTTGCCAAGGTGACAACATAGACAAGCTCTATGGGGCTTTGTACTTTAATTGAATTTAACGGAATGCTGAGTTTTCATAATTTATTTTTTATCATATTACTCCGCAGTGACGTGTCTCAGAGAACACAAAAGGTAAATGAACCTGTTAAGAAATAATGAACAAACCCTTTAACAGAACTCTACTACATACACATCTATTACAAGTTCACCTTTAACATCTTGCCATTTAACAGTAGCACCCCTATTGAGCACTGCAGCTGTCTCTCTTCCAGGTGTTGCTGTGCCCTCTCACTGTGTGTCTCCGTAGCTGTCAGACCTCCTGGGGTTCCTGAGAGAGGTGAAGTGTGTGTGTGTGTGTGTGTGTGTGTGTGTGTGTGTGTGTGTGGAGGCAGCGAGGACCCTTTCATGTCATCCTCGTCGTAACATGGCTCTGTTCCTGAGACTCTCCTGAAGACTCCTTTGACACCTGACACCTGGGCACGGATCAAAAGCTTCACCTGGGAAACACTGAGCCCTCCACTGCTGCTCGTTTCCACCAGGTGCTGAAGGTAAGGGCTCTTTATTGCTCTCTTTATCTATCTCTTCTTCTCTCTCTTCCTCTCTCTTTCCTTCTCTCTCTCTCTTTCTCTCACACTCTCTTCCCCTATCTCTCTCTTCCTCTCCCTTTCTCTCTCACTCTCTTCCCCTCTCTCTCTCTCTCTCTCACTTCCTCTCTCTTCTCCTCTCTCTCACTCTCTTCCCCTCTCTCTCTCTCTCTCACTTCCTCTCTCTTCTCCTCTCTCTCACACTCTTCCCCTATCTCTCTCTTCCTCTCCCTTTCTCTCTCTCACTCTCTTCCCCTCTCTCTCTCTCTCACTTCCTCTCTCTTCTCCTCTCTCTCACACTCTTCCCCTGTCTCTCTCTTCCTCTCTCTCTCTCTCTCTCTCTCTCTCTCTTTCTCGCTCTTAAGGTTTCTCTGCCACCATACTTCCCAACCCTCTCCAATTCAGCCATTATTTCTCACAGTGTAGAGGTCTAAACCCTCATTTCCTCCATTTCAAATTTATTTTGGACTAGATAACCCAGGGCACGATGTGGAGAGGAGACAGCACACTATTATAATTCAACACTGATAATAGCCCTTTCTCTCCTTCTCTCTCTTCTTCTCTGTCTCTCTCTCTCTCCTCTTTCTTCTCCTCTCTCTTGCTCCCTCTCTCTCTAAAGTTCAGTGGTTTAAGACACGTTTTCTGATTACACACAATGGACTGGGCCTTTTGTGGTGCTTTTACACACAATGGACTGGGCCTTTTGTGGTGCTTTTACACACAATGGACTGGGCCTTTTGTGGTGCTTTTATAGCTTATTGAGATACTGTACATGCTCACTTGCATGCCTGGCTCTGATATCACATGCAGTATAGCACATAGATTGCACATTTCTTTATTTTGTTACTGATCATGGCAGAAGCTGACCATTTCTTGTTGAAATGGCAGCATATCTTTAGAACACCAAAGGCCTTTGCATAGTTGTGTTTATGTATAGTTACATTTCACATTTAGACTTTGAAGTGAGGCAAGGACAGACTCTTTCTCTTCACTCAGCTGCTCATCCCCATAACACTCCTGAGAATTGATATCTAACAATGGCACACACATACTTTCTTTCAAAGTCCTTGAAAATACCATACAGAATCCCTGATGAGCAATTGTATTTAATCAGTACACTGCAAAAACTAGCGCAAAAAACTGCCCTGAAAGCCTGACCCCTGGATGTGTTTAAAGGGGTCAAGTCTAGTCGAGTGTTGCCGTGAGAGTACAGGGGGAAGCCCGACCTCTCCGCTCCGTGAGTCATATGCAGTTAGCTTCTTTACACCAGAAAACAAAGGCAGGATGTTGCACTTAGGACGGCTTCAGCTGCTGGAGAAAATATCACTTACATATCGCTTACCTATGCCATCCACGGGAAAAACACAGCCATTTCACATTCAAGACTTTAGTAAACCACTTGAAAATGTGAAAAAAAAAAAAAAAAGTTTTGGAAAATGTCCAAGAGTGCATGAACTATGGCTTTATGGCCACGCCAGACATACAGTAAAGCATACAGCTCATAGAGAGAGACAAAAGAACTTTCCTGCAGGGCAATGGTTCTAGAACAACACAAAGCTACAGGAGCATTCACAGAACTGAGTTAGACTACACAGAACTGAGTTAGACTACACAGAACTGAGTTAGGCTACACAGATTAGGCTACACAGAACTGAGTTAGGCTACACGGACCTGAGTTAGGCTACACAGATTAGGCTACACAGACCTGAGCTAGGCTACACAGGAGTACAGGGCCTGGTGGATGGAGCTATTGTTAGCCGGACTGCAGACGTCAATTACCCATTTTGAAGTCCTGATAATCACAATAACGTCCATTACATACACATATACATTAACACAAGCTTGTGTAATGAGAAGATACATTATTAATCATCACATACATACACATATACATTAACACAAGCTTGTGTAGTGAGGAGATACGTTATTAATCATCACATACACATATACATTAACACAAGCTTGTGTAGTGAGGAGAAGATACGTTATTAATCAGCACATACACATATACATTAACGGCTTCTACACACAGTTGCGTTCCGTCAACGCATGCCAGTGGGTGTTCCCAACGGTAGCTATGCAAATGACTTGAAGTATAACCGTAATTTGATTGGTTGGTGCTGTCCGTCGATTGGCTTGATTGGCCGGTGCCGTCTGTCGGTGCAGCAACAACTGAACTTCTCAATGTGAGCGACAGGAGAAACGCGACGCAACGGACCCACAATTAAATTCGGCAGCGGATGACGTGAGCCCATGTAAAGTGAATAGGATGCGTCTCCAGCAACGCAACGCACGCAACCTTGTGTAGAAGCTGTAACACAAGCTTGTGTAGTGAGGAGAAGATATGTTATTAATCATCACATACACATATACATTAACACAAGCTTGTGTAGTGAGAAGATAAGTTATTAATCATCACATACACATATACATTAACACAAGCTTGTGTAGTGAGGAGAAGATACGTTACGTTATTAATCAGCACATACACATATACATTAACACAAGTTTGTGTAGTGAGAAGTTATTAACCAACTGAATCACTAAGACACAAACGTTCTCATCATGCTTAAAAGCATAATGTTGCAGCCTGTTTAAAAACGTTAATTTTTTTTTAATAATTTCCAACTGGATAGACCTCATTACCTTAGCTACAGTGACCCCCCCCCCCCCACACACACACACACACACACACACAGCTAACAGACAGCCCTCTGTGACTTCAATTATCTTTTATCTGCGCGCTGCATCTCTGTTTCAGGGACAGACGCTGTGCTTAAGCCTCGACTGCCTAAATTTAATTAGACGCTCTCCTGTACAGCGACAGCCAGTTGAAGTGATTTATTACGGCATTGACAGGACTGTAAGGGCTTGGTTCAGCTTTCAAATAGTCTCCAAGCCAAGCATGGCCCGCTGTATGAGAGAGCATGGATTAGTGTTTACTTTCATCTTTATGGCATAATGGTGTTGTTTGTGTTATTCAATTGTCCCTGTTGGCTTATTTTATTTATTTATTTTACTTTTAGCCGTAGTCAATAATGTGTTGGTCAATATTAGCCGTAGTCAATTATGTGTTGGTCAATATTAGCTGTAGTCAATAATGTGTTGGTCAATATTAGCCGTAGCCAATAATGTGTTGGTCAATATTAGCCGTAGTCAATAATGTGTTGTTCAGTATTAGCCGTAGCCAATAATGTGTTGGTCAGTATGTGTACAATGCAGTGTTACAGGACAAAAAGGAATGCTAGTTCTGCTGCAGCTGTGTTGTCGTTGTGTCTTTGTTTGTTTCTTTGTTTACTTATAGTATTTAGATTCAGATTGTTTGTTTGTTTGTTTGTTTGTTTACATTCAAGTTCAAATTCTCTCCCCTTAGTGACCCTGAAGAGACGTAAAGAGCTGAACTGGCTGATCCCAGTGCAGTCGACCTCTGAGAGTTACTCTGTTTCCCTCGTGCTGATCCCATTGCAGTCGACCTCTGAGAGTTACTCTGTTTCCCTCGTGCTGATCCCAGTGCAGTCGACCTCTGAGAGTTACTCTGTTTCCCTCGTGCTGATCCCAGTGCAGTCGACCTCTGAGAGTTACTCTGTTTCCCTCGTGCTGATCCCAGTGCAGTCGACCTCTGAGAGTTACTCTGTTTCCCTCGTGTTGATCCCATTGCAGTCGACCTCTGAGAGTTACTCTGTTTCCCTCGTGCTGATCCCAGTGCAGTCGACCTCTGAGAGACTCTGTTTCCTTCGCGACTCTTTTCCGTCGTATCTATCTGAGCGGCCCATTGGAATGTGTCATTTGGCTGTTAGTCTGGTTGGTTTGGCTGTCTTTGTTTGTGATGCTTTAACAGTCCTTTGAGCTTTAAGCCGTTGGTCAAAAGTCCTCCTGACCACCCAGGGTGAATGTCCATGTGGACACTTATCTTACTTTCAATTCTCACTCTGTCTGGTCTACTTTGTGTGTTTCTTACTCAGTTGCATCGCCTTGCATTTCACTTTGTTGACTTTGCCAATGAGTGCATCTCCACAGAATATAGCATTCAAACTCATGAAGCGGCTTTAACAGACGTCAGGCCTGGTATTTAATGCCAGACATTATATTGGAACGGGCTCGCCTGGTACATGACGTCATCAAGCACATCACTAATTTAGTCAGTGACAAATTTGCAATGCATGCATGGCGGCTTTTGTGTGAGAGGGCATTTATACCCTTTCCTGTCAAACTGATAAGTCCTTACATGACTCAAGGACGGATGAATACGTTTAAAACACACACACACACACACACCCTCTTGCTGTAAATTAGCCAGGCTTTATTCCGCAGCACAATGCAGATTGTTGTCTCCTGTGTCTTGTGTGTGTGTGTGTGTGTGTGTGTGTGTGTGTGTGTCTCTCTCTGAGTGTGTGTGTGTATGTGTGTCTGTGTATGTGTGTGTGTATGTGTATGTGTGTGTATGTCTTCCGTGTGTCCCCTTGAGACCAGTCCAGCTAGACAACATGGGACTCATAAGAGATTCCTTCCCGTGAGCAGGCCTAGGAAGATTCCCCGTGCTGCCGTTTATAGATGAACCTACTGGGCCTCAACTCTGATCCAGTCGCCAGGGAACACAAGGAGCAAAGGCTAGAACGACTTCAGACGCCCACATTTGCTTTGTACATCTGCTGCATTTTAACTACTGCGATGAAACAGCCTAGCAGAGACAAACAGGGAGGGAGAGAGAGAGGGAGGGAGAGAGAGGGGGGGAGAGACAGATAGAAAGAGAGAGGGAGATAGAGACAGAGAGTGAGGGGGGGAGGTGGAGGGAGATAGAGAGGGAGAGAGAAGGAACAAACCTTTAAACACAGTTCAATCTATCTGAGTGTAATTGAATCCATGCTCCTGCCATTAAATTGTGCAGGTCTTTTTCTCTAGTAATTTAGTTTGGGGCTGATCACTCAAATGTGGCTTGTCTGCTCTGTCATTCTTGTCTTCTTTTCAATTGTATTAGTGAGACATCCTGCCCTCTCCAGCGCAAGCCAACACCAGTGTCTCATAATAAAGCTCAAATTTAACATCCCATCCTCTTAACACCCACTCTCATCTCCTCCAAATTGTCTCTCCGTGCTGAACCTCTAAGGGAAGGTTGACTGGATTGCTTTCACTGCAGGATTGTGTCCCGACAATTCATTTCAATTCATTCAGAGGGGTTGTTTCCAGGACATAATAATGATTATGATTATAATGATATAATAGCTTGTCCATTAGAAAGGAGATGTGCGCACATCAACATTTTCTACCCTGGGATAACTCCTTGAAATTGCAACTCAAGTGGTTTGTGGGATTACTTAAAGCAATTCAGTTTTCTCCAACACGACACCTCTCACAACCCCACTTGCCAAACAGTGATCCCAGCTGATAGTTTAAGGAATAAACTCATTCCGTAATCCTATTAGCTCCTTATCATACCCCCTTATCTTAGAGGACCAATTGACCATTTTAACAAATAGTACAAAGTCATTTTAGAACGAACTTGTGCTAATTGAGATGCACATTTCACTCAATGTATAGGTATTTCATACTTGTAGACGACTTTAGAAGGAAATTAACGAGGGCTTACATTATATGTAACTGTGCTAACTCATCAATATGTATTATGGAGCCTTCCAGTTAAAATAAACACCCTTAATTTAACCTCAACCCTGTTGACACTGTAGTAGCCAACTCTGCTATTTTTCTTTTTTAAATATGCCAATTTCAGCAATATACTCCTGTTAAAATAGCATCAAAATGCGCTATTCATAGTGGTGTGTGTGTGTGTGTGTGAGTGAGAGTGAGTGTGTGTGTGTGTGTGTGTGTGTGTACATGTGTGTGAGTGTGCATGTGTTTGTGTGTACCTCATGCATGCACCTAGATTCCTCCCTGGTATTGCATGCAACTCTCTGAGTGGGAGGTCGATTATGTCGGCCATCTTATGAAGGCATTACTCTTGATAGCGCTTGACATTTCCTCTCCATAAATCATGAGCCTATGACTATTGTTTCTATGGGGTGGGAGGCGAGCCCACATAGCCTTGAATAATGTAAAAATCGGAGCGCTAATTCGATTAGTGATTTAAATTGCAGAGCATCTGTCATGGTAATGAGGATAGGAGGGCTTTTTGTGCAGTAACGTCATCACAAATGATGTATTAGGGTGGTGGAGACAAACTCAAATTGAAATGTTAATATTGAGGTATTAGAGGTACGTATTTTCTCAGGGAACAGTTGAGGTACACTCTTTTGTAGTGCACTATGCCTTATACTACGTATGCTACTTATTCAGATGAACTCTGTCTCTGGTCAGAGTGTGTCCATCACCTTTCTTCTGACAAGCGAGTGATCTGAGAGATACTGTACTCTGCTCTGTGCCTGTGAGTGTTGCCTTCCGACCAATGCAGGTATCAGAGGCACAGCTAATGGGATTCTTCTCAGTCATTGCCCGTTTGAGTAAGGAGGAAAGATGCGCCTCGCTGGCTGAGTCTTCCGTCCTCGCCTGCAGCTGTGTTTAAGTACGGAAGAAAAGATGCGTCTCGCTGGCTGATCGCCTGCAGCTGTGTTTCAGTATGCAGAAAAGATGCGCCTGCAGCTGTGTTTGAGTACGCAGGAAAGATGCGCCTGCAGCTGTGTTTGAGTACGCAGGAAAGATGCGCCTGCAGCTGTGTTTAAGTACGGAAGAAAAGATGAGTCTTCAGCAGTCACTGCATCTGGAAGTGGCCACGTTATGTGCAGTGACTGCCACAGCAGGCCTGATCATTACATCTTGAATCAAGAGTCAAGTGAACAGAGTCACAGACAGACAGACAGACATGGATTTGTGATTGGTCAATGTCCGTGAGTGTCAAGTATTCTCCATTCTAGCCATTCTGTTGGAAATGAGAATGCACTGGACAACCCGAAACTCACCTGTGTGACCCTTCAGAGCGGACCGTAATTCACCCAGGTGATCCCAGCAGTGCCTTAGGTCATTTACTGTCCATTAGGCTGTCCAGCTCATGCATACGTTTAACCCATACACTGACCTTTTTTACCGTTTGCAGACGTGACATTTGCCTGTGCTGGCAGGAGCAGGGACAGCGTGTGTGTGTGTGTGTGTGTGTGTGTGCGGATATTGGATCATCTCAGTCAGATAATGAGTGGTGGGGAAGGTGACCACAGTGACGGGGTCTGAACTGCCCTCTCATTCAACCTGGCAATAAGGGCGTGCATGCATTTAACGAGGAGGATGTCTTGTTGAGAATAACATACCGTACACGCTATCTATTTGTGTTGCTGTCACGTGAAATAGCAGCCTTTGTTTTATGTTATATCTGTGCTTCTTATCTCTTCATTTTTGAGGGGAAAAAGCAGGTACGAATTGAAAAATAGAATCCTCAGACAGCCTTTTATCCTCTGATGATACAGTACCTTAAACTAAACTGTGCCAAGCATTGTGGTGTAAATTATCACTATGGTGTGTAGACATCATGATGAGAGAACGGGTTTGAAACTCTAAAACATGTATTTATATAACCTCAATGATAATCAAGTGATACACTGAAATTATTCCTAACTAACATACTTTTGCAACATTTTAAATAACAAGTTAAACTAATACTATTAACATACTAAAGCTTTTCTACCAGAATTCCCCCTACGTGTGCTCTGTATCCCAATGCCTCTCTGACTCTCAATGTGGCTGCTTGAAAAAAGCATTGGCCTTGCAGCTGCAGAGATAAGGACGTCATCGGAGGCGGGCTCTACTTAAAACAGCCAATAAGAGAGCAAACGAGTGGACGATATGTAACCCATGAACAATGTGTGACCTGTGATCACTGTATAACCTCCTAAACTTTGTGTAAACCTCTGAACTTGTGTTACGGTGAAAAGTTCGCACACTTGGCAGCAACAGTGCTGACTAGCATAAGATAAAAGCGAACAACAATCCTTTCATAGCGCCACCTGTGGGTTTGGAGATGCCAAGCGTTGTGTCAGCATCTAAAGAGGGGTGTAAATATTGGTGTTCAACAATTGTTCGGGAGTACGATTGTGCGATCCACTCAGGCTTAGTACTATGTAGTCATCAGGCTTGGAATTTCACCATTCTGGGGGCAAGGCCACTTGGCCTTCAGTTGGGCATATTTGGTGGGGGGCACAAAGGCCACATGTCAGGGCACCAAGGCCAAAGTTAACTATACAGTAGTAGGCTATAAAAATGATCAAAGTTGTATTTAGCCTATTCACTGCAGTAGACCTGCATCACTGTATGAAACATTACAAAAACATGAAACATGACATATTACATAGAACTGTAAATCATCTGATCATCTAATATTTGCAGATATCTAGGCTATATATAACATTTATTTTATATTTGGCCTGTTATGAAATCATGTATTGAACAATTTAAGCACAGCTCAGCTTTAAGAAACTCAAATAGCCTACAGTAGATGCATGCTTAGCATTTTGTGATCATTAAGGCTACTTTCACAAACTCTAGTCAGCTTTCCTATGATTTAACAATATAGGCGATATTTGTAACATTTATTTTGTATTTGGCCCATTATGAAATCATGTGGAACAATTTAAACACATTGTAAAACGTAAAGCCCAAATTTGGAGACATGCATGCATGTCGAAATTTACTGCAAATTCAAAACTAGATTACTCTGGAACGGCTAACTGTACAGGGGACTGCTTTACACTTTTGTGTTCGGTAAGGTCTGCTGTTTATTCTGATATATGGTTTGTCATGTGTTAAAAGAAGGGTTCGTGAAGTATTCCACCGAGATGAATGGGTAAGGAGATCATGGGACGCAAAACCTTCAGTAGAATGTATGATTAAATTGAATTATATCATTTACTTTTCTCGCGAACCGTTCAACACAGCAATTATCGGCTAACATCGTTTAAAAGCTGAGAAAAAGCTTTCTTTCTTGCGCTGTCACTTTCTCCACTGCGTAAAAGACTAAATTAATTTGCGCTGTGAATGCTAAGATTATTTTGACAGGCCACAGGCTAAATAAAAATCGCTATTAGTAGGACGCAAAGCAGAATATTGAAATAACGGGGCACCAAGGCCACCGTGGCCTGTACACCTCTGATTTTCAAAGGGGCCTCACGGCCAATGCAAGGGGCTACGACGGCCATGGCCGTCGTGGCCGCCGTGAAATTCCTACCCTGGTAGTCATTAAATGAATTTTGCACAGAACTCTGTCAGACTTTAGCGCCTTCTTTATAGGATAATGTTTTTACTTCAGCACTTATAATGGGGTATTTTTGTTACATTGTGGACAAAGTATTTGGACTTCATTTCTGGCCTGTCTGAATTTCTGACACGGCATTTACAGGGCTGCCAACTTTTCGAAAAACCTTGGAGTGAGATTTGGTGGGGCCAACCAAAATTTTGCTGCGGAAATTTTTGTTTGGCTCATTCAGCATTATACCGTACAGTAAAAAAAACGTACATTAGTGGTTCTCAGGTGTAGGGACCAGGCATGGACGGATTATGAACTTTCGGGCCCCTGGGCCCACATGTATTAAGGGCTCCCCACTAATTGTCGCATATGTGGAAAGGGGAATTTTTTTAATTAGTTTGATGTGATTTCCTGTATTCTGGTGCATTTTGGTAGCTTAGAAATCTAGACACACCCTAACGGCAGCAAATTACATTTGCTTCTAGGGCTAGTCTAGCAACTCTCCGTTGGCTTGTGAGCTCGAAAAATTAAACTTCTCTCAGGCCAATCAAATCGTCTATAAAGTCGTTAGGGGGGCATAACATAATGATTGATGGCAGAGTTGCAACGGTTTAGCTTGAATTCCCTGCTACTTGAAAACAAAGAAGATGGATATTGCTGTTGGCCAACAGTGTGACATGAGTTAAGCTTGTTTTGAGATGGCAAAAGTTTGAACTAGCCAACTAGCTCCGCTGGTGGGAAAACACATGGGACTCAGTGCTGTCCTATTGCGTGCAGAGGGAATTTGAAAGGCAACCGATTATCCCGCCCCTTGGACTGAGCACTGCGAATGGTGAGTGCCCAGACCCTACATTTTAATGTGGGTCTGGCTCGTCAGGCTAGCATTTTTGGGATGGCCAATACTAAATTCAATCAGATTCATAGCCTACATCCTGATGTATTGATATTGAGGCAATGATTCCATGCAAAGGCTTGGGCTTCAGGGTTCCCTGACACCTTGGGCCCCTGGGTCTGGGCCTGGAAGGCCCGTGCAGTAATCCATCCCTAGGACCAGGGTCCCAGAGTTAAATGAACATTGGTATCAAAGGGATCTAGCCTACTACTAGGACCATGGGTGTCGGAGGCATTGTGAAAGTGGGTGGGACATTTCAGCGGGGGGTATGGGGGTCATCCCCCAGAAATAATTTTTTGGACTAGATGCAATATCCTCAATTCTGGTACATTTTAACAGGTTATTTAGATACTTCTATATAACAAAATAAAGCCAGCCTACGAAATTAATAAAAAGTAAATCATGCATAATTTAAAAATAACTCAATAGGCTACTTTTCTACGCAATAAGGTTTCCATTAGCACCGTGGACGTTCAATGAACGCATGAAAGCGGATGGTTTGTTTGAAATCCTGACACTCTTTCACTCGATTTCAGTGCCCATCAGTCCCAACATTTAACAATATAATCAAACAGTCCAAAAGTAAATTAAATATCAAACTAAACCGAAAATGTCATGCTTTTGAAGGCCTACCAGTATGCCGCTCCAAGAAACGCATGTCTCAAAATAAAACTCGCATAAGAAATAAAGGGCTGACTCGAATACAATCCTGCCCCTAAAGGCCTGTACTTTGTCTTAAGACCCCGGCCATAATTTGAGGATTTACAGTATTTAAGTGGACAAACTGGCTTCAGATATCTAACAGAGTGAATAGAGATTGTGCAGACTTAGCTGTGGTTAGTGATGTGATGCTGTTAATGGGGAGTTTTACATGTACATAGCCTAGCGTAAACCTATAGGTTATTATTTATTTGCCGTACCTATAAGGCTTTTTACCTTATCAAAAGTGAGGGGGGCGACTGATCTCTTCAACACTGCGGGGGATTTGGCGCTTGTCACTGTGTGTGTGACAGAATAGGAATAGGAGAATGCGTGTAACAAAAAAAAAAAGTTTATGAGCGATTTACGCGCAAATGGGAGAATCCAATGAAAATGACAATGAAGCACTAAACAGATGCTGAAAACAGCACTGGTATTTCGCATGGCAAAAGTGGGGGGGGTCCAAATTAACAATTTTAAAAAGTGGGTGGGTGTTTTGTAAGAATTTAAGAAATGTTTGTTTTAACTTTTAAATGCATCAATCAGGTGCACTTTCAAAATAAATTCAGAGGTCAGACTTGCTTATTTTTATGGAAATATTTGTGCTGTAGCCTAAGCTATTTTGCACTTCAGAATTATAACCATGCACACACAGGTGGAATAGTTATGGTGATATTGCAATAAGTTCACAACCACAAAAACATATGCTACATTTCACAGTTCAGAAATGTAAAAAAATTTGTGTACATTTCAGCACTCCATGAAATTATGCAGAAGTGGTCACCTGTGTTATTCAGCTAGTTTATTTAAGATAATATATTGGTCATTGTAATGGCCATAGCCTATAGCCTACATGCTATTCCTTTTTCAGGATGTACCCATATCTGCATGATGTGAATGTTTGCATATGGCTTATGTCAGGCTTTATATCAATATTTGTGTCTCGTTATTTGATTTTCTTCATATTTTTGCATTAATGTCACTAAGAAGCATGCCAATATAAATAGATTCATTTATCTGTAATGGGATTGGCTGGAACCTGACAATATAAGAACCATGATAGTGGGATAATCTATGGCTGAGCAATTTACAAAAATGTATGTAGGCCTACTGACAAATAGTTTACATTAGAATACATTATAATTTCGCCCCAATGAGGCTATGTAGAAATGTGTTGCAATTTCAAAACCGGATTACTCAGGAACCACTTCAGAGGCATGCTTTAGGCTATATCCTCGTATTCGGTAGGCCTACTGTTTGCTGTTTATTGTGATATTGGGTTTGCCACGTGTTGTGTAAAGGGTTAGTGAAATATTAAACCGATAGTAATGGGTGTGCACTGTGTGCAAAATGCAAATATGATTAGCCTAAATTGCACGTCGGTTCAATGTTAATTTTCTCGCGAACCATTTATCACAGCAACTTGACGCTAATATCATTGGAAAGCTTAGATTCCGCACGTTCACATGATGTGTGATATCATATGTATAGGTTTTGTTTAGTTGAACCTCATCTGCCAGGTATTTGACCTACCAGGTTGACACTTCAGCGTGAAAAATACTCAATAATACTCAAAGCATACCTGAAGCCGGGGAAATGCAGGGGGAATGCGCCTGGGATGGCTTCTGAAGTAGCATCGCAAATGAGAGAACATTTAGAAAATTCCACATACAGGGGGTGCTCTTGAACCCTCTCACCGTCTCTGAAAGCATAACCGTGGCTCAACAGGTAGATCTATAGATAGGCTAAAGGCATCTGACCGACCGGGTTGACACTTCAGCGTGAGAAATCGGGGGTGTGGCGTGTGAGTGTGTGAAACTAATCAAATGCGTGTGTCTCACGGGCAATGCGTGAGAGTTGGCACCTATGCATTTAAGTCAAATAATTTCATGTGGAAGAAAACAATGCTGAAAATGACTACAAAAATAAAAAGTTGCTGTTGCTCTTCAAGGCCTCCTTTCAAATGACTTTGATCTCATTTCTCTCTGCTGTTCCCTGTCCAGGGCTAAAACAGCAGAAACATCAGGTTTGACATTTGACCTTTGCGTACATCAAAGACCTCCAAAGTAATGGACTCCTGAAATGCACTCCTCTTTACTCGTGATGTCATCAAGCCATTAATCAAAATGTTCTCCTAAATTCCACTTGCGTCAGAGCGCAACGCTGGAGCAATCACATCCAGTTCCACCGCACCATGAACATCCCAATCACATCCAGTTCCACCATGAACATCCCAATCACATCCAGTTCCACCGCACAATGAACATCCCAATCACATCCAGTTCCACCATGAACATCCCAATCACATCCAGTTCCACTGCACTATGAACATCCCAATCACATCCAGTTCCACCATGAACATCCCAATCACATCCAGTTCCACCATAAACATCCTAATCACATCCAGTTCCACCATGAACATCCCAATCACATCCAGTTCCACCGTGAAACATCCCAATCACATCCAGTTCCACTATGGACATCCCAATCACATCCAGTTCCACTGCACTAAGAGCATCCCAATCACATCCAGTTCCACTGCACCATGAACATCCCAATAACATCCAGTTCCACCATGAACATCCCAATCACATCCAGTTCTACCATGAACATTCCAATCACATCCAGTTCCACCGCACTATGACCATCCCAATCACATCCAGTTCCACCATGAACATCCCAATCACATCCAGTTCCACCGCACTATGAACATTTCATTCAACAGAGATGCTGATTTCTGGCGATCCTCTGTGTCATTATGTGCAGTACTGTGTGTTGTGTGCAGAGGAGTCGTCTGCGATGACCCTGCTCTGTTTGCTTTAAATGAGCATTGACGGTCAAACAGTGATGTGTTTGGTGTGATTGTGTTGGCACAGATCATTCATGTGATGTGTTTGGTGTGATTGCGTTGCCACAGATGCTTCATGTGCAATCACGCCACTCAAGATGGTACATTAAAAAATTATTAAAATGAATATGAATATATAAATGAATAACAATGATTATGTATGTCTAATAGTTACCATGCTCTACAAATATCCAGGTAGTTGTTTAGAAAACAATATGAAAATGGAATGACAATAAAATATACATTAGATACCCATGTGTCCCATGCTAAAAATTTTATTAATCTGATTGTACAGGCTTCAAGTACAGTGCTGCCCATTGGTCTTACTGTTGGCCAGCCACAGTAGCAGTATGTGTGCTTTTCCATGTGTCCTTGTAGAGGTCTCCCTATAAAACCTTGTGCAGGGAGAAGCGTTGTTGCCAAGGTTCAGTTCTTCTTATTGGACTGACTGAGGCAAGCAGAGGGGTGGTGGTGTTTGTCAATGTGCTGTTTCCTCAATAAGATACTAGAAATCTCTGCTAAAAGCCAGCTGGCGAGCATGTAATCTTTCATCCCCCTCAAACACACACACACACACGCACACACACACACACACACACCCATCCACACCCCCATCCCGCCCCTTTACAAACCCTGTCCACGTTATATGACTGGATGTCGTGCGAGAGATTTTCATTGCAACATTGCCCAAATCAAATCGAGTCCAGACATGTTCACAATGGCCACCGCCCGCCGTGCGGAATACCAATGACCATCCTCCATTAGGAGGAGGATTAAACCAAAAATGTCAATAAATAAACTCGCTCCTTTTCAAAGCTCCATTAGTTGATTAATTTTTACCATTTACAGCGGCCATCTTGTTCCAGCGGTGTAGTAAAGCTTCGTCTGTCAATCATCCAGACAACGTGCATCCGTCAAAGTCAATTTAACAAGCAGGGTCTGAGGGAGGCGTTGTGTGGCCCTCTCGGGCCGTAGTCCCTGAACACATCAATACAAATCCACGTCCCCGACACACACTGACAGCCTCCCATTAGAGCATGCATGCATGGGGGAAGAGATAAATCAAGCCTCTCTCACCCAGGGGTTGGCGAGAGTTCACCCACCAGGCAGCGGGCAGTCGGAGCAGCACGGGGCTCACTGGACCACGGGCTGGGGGGGGGGTCCGGGGGGTTGAGCGGTTTTGTTGGCCTGTCACAACCGGGCTCGTCAGCCAGGCACACACGTGAGTGAGTGTTAAATACGACCCAGCATCAGGGGCTCAGTGTTAAATTCAGCACAGGCTGTGTGTGTGTGTGTGTGTCTGTGTGTGTGTGTGTGTGTGCGTTTAACTTTCAACAAATTGAAAGCTCACTCGAGTGCATCCCTCTGAATCTCAGCCCTGCGTCCTCCCAGGCCCTGAGTGACACTGGGCTCAGTGTGTGTGTGCGCACACACACACAGACACACATGCACATACAGACACACATGCGCACACACACACAGACTCACATGCACACACACACACAGACACACACACAGACACACATGGACACACACGCACACACACAAACACACACACACACAGACACCAGAGATGGCAAAAGTACTCACTTCCCATACTCAAGTAGAAGTACAAATAGTTGTGTTAAAAAATACTCTGGTAAAATTAGAAGTACTGATTTAACTTCTTTACTCAAGTAAAAGTAGTCTTGTGAATGACAACAATTTTTTATGCAACGGTACCTGGACCACACAAATGTTACCAGAGTGCAAGAGTGCCAGTCTCTCTTTTTAAATCTTCCCATAACCTGTTGGGCCATTTCTAGGCTTTCCCCCCCAACATTGCACAGCCTACTTCAGAGGGTGTTCTTTTGGCCTACCATCAAATGCTGGACATCTTTAGAAAGCTAAGATCCTGTAGTTTCTTAGGAAGCACTGGCACAGAGTTACAGAGCCTATTGTTTTTTCTGCCGGATAACAAGCATCTTGAATTGACCACATTTCAGCCCTCTAGGTCACTTGATATAAAAGTATGCAGGTATTTCAGAGGTTTCTTGTAGACTATTTGGATTGTTGCCTATGTCACGTTCAGATATAGAATGACTGGAATAATTACACCAAAGTCTCCATTTTTGCATTTTCTTTGTTGGCTTCATGGGTGTGTATAAGATGGACTCTACATCTGTACAACTATTGGATAAAACCACATGAATATTTAATTCCTATGGATTCCTGTGAATATTTCAAGACCAGGAATGTAGTGGTAAAATAAGAGGTGGGTAAACTATGAGTTCTGTGATCACGGTAAAGTGGACTGCGCCATGCGGTATCAGACTTTTAGAAAAGGCATTCAGAACATGTTTGATGATGGTGGAGGTTATTGTCCAATGTTTATAACAATATTAGTGGCATTAAGTTGTTCATAGAGTGTTGATGGGTGTACATATTGTTATTGTGGATAATACAGTGAAATTTGTAAATGTTAACAGTTGTATTGGTGAATAAATTCTTTTGAGAGGTGGATAAACTCTAATAAGAGATGGATAAACTATTTCTGAAATTTCAGAAGTGGAAACTGTGTTTACTTGCGTTTAGCCTCCACTAGGCTACATCCCTGTTTAAGACCCAATGCTGCCTGCATCTACTTATTGCTAAGGATATAGGCTACGCTGCAGCTAGAAGTTAGGGAAGCATCAAAGGCGAGGAGAGGAGGAGAGCATTTTTGACTAAATTTAATTGAGACATACTACTAGACCTACGTGCTAACGTTAACGTTACTGCCATCAAGCTGTAATGATTTGCCGCGAATGAATGACGCCCAAATCTGTCGAGTCATCTTGAAGTGGTGCGTCAAGTGCAACGTAGGCTATATTCCCATCCACTATTGATGACGCGAAAAATAATAATGGTAGGCTAACTCCACTGAAATTATTTGAAACTGAAGTAACGAGCCAGTTTTCTAAAATGGAAGTAGAAAATACCGATATTCTTGTTAAAATGTAAGAAGTAAAAGTAAAAAGTCGCCTCAAAAATAAATAGTAAAGTAAAGTAGAAAATATCAAAAAAATCTACTTCAGTACAGTAACGAAGTATTTGTACTTCGTTACTTCCCATCTCTGACAGACACACGTGCACATACGCACACACACACAGACACACATGCACACACACACACACATGCACACACTCACAACATAGACTCATTATACATCAGCCCTCAATGTTACTGCTTGCCATTACAGAGTTGTGCAGTATAATATTAACAGTGCAGTAACCCATAATGAGATTGTAAGGAGTTCTCAAATATGAACGCTGTGAAAGTCTGCACACAAGGAGGCCTTATTAAGAATTACTGTCCCTATGAAACTTTCTGATACTCATATTCTGTCTCACTCACACGCACACACACACACACACACACACACACTCACACACAAATGCACACACGCACACAAATACACACACACATACACACACACACCCACACACACACCTACACACACACACACACACACACACACACACACCCCACACATACACACACCTACACATACACACACACACACACACACACACACACACACACAGAATAATGTGATGATAATGGTGTACTGCTCTAGACTCAGGGCAATTTCACCGTAATGAGAGAACAAGGACCTCTTCAAAATCTAGGACACATAGGATTGATGTGCCATCACTATGGAGATGAGTTGAATAAGTAATAATAATAATAATAATAGCAACAACACTCCTTACAAGTCCAGGTGGTGTAGTGGACCAGTCTGATATGCAGAAAAAGATCTGCACTGTAAAAAGTTTCTGTAAATTTACACCCAGATTCTAACATTATTCACCGGTTTTCTTTAATAAACAGGACTTTCCGGTCATTAGTAAGACTAATATGTAAAATCAGGCTCCAACACTGTTATTTACCACGCCCGTAATGTTTATTCTGGAACACACGTACTTCCTGTTATCTATTAACGTTACCTTCGTTCTGGTGATGGGAAGCTGTCTGCTGAGAGAAGACGATACGTTGGAATCATACCCAAACCCATCGAAAGCCATCAACACAATAAGGTGAGTTTATCTGTCACCTTTGACCAGAAATACAACGTTTGAAAGCACACTGGTCATGTTTATATTAAGTTGTATAATACATCTCTGAATGTTACCCTGCTGAAACGAAGTTAGTAGCAGTGCTATTCAGCTAGCCAAGACCGCGCTTTTGCCCTTCTTAAGCCATGCGTTATCGTTATCACTACACTTGTCGATCAAATTTTACGTTTCTTCATTGCAATCTGGAGCCATCTAAATGTATTGGTATGTGTAGGGTATGCGTAGTTTTTGAAAGTTTGACTCGCGGGATTTACCTGCTATAACACGTGCTTGCTAGCTAAGTCTGCTTAGCATCATCAGTTTAATAAACCAGTGGCCAAATAAACAATATGGCACAAACGGATCAGTGTTGACTGCTGCTTTCAGTGTTTACTTGTATGCATGGATTTCGTCCGTGCTGGTATTTACTTAAAGTTGTGTTAAGTCCTTCAGTTTAGAAAGCTAATGCTAGTTAGTAGCCTAGCTAGCTCTCCATAGCAGAGGTGGTTGCATGACACGCGTATGGTATTCCTCCCGAGTTCATATGAGCTAGCGGCATGCAACAGGAAGATGTTTACATGTCAGATATGTGGGCATCAGTCCACTGCGTCTATTTATGTGAGCCATACCTAAATTCATGACAATATACCCAATATAGACCTTCCATGCTGTGTTCCAGATTGGCAAATAAAATTTAAGAGACATGCAGGTCTTGGATTTCCCCTGGGGATCGATCAATAAAGTATCTATCTATCTATTTATCTATCTAGGTCTTTAGACGCACATATATAGAAACCATAAACAATGTGGTTTTGATAAGACGGACACTATTTCAAAAGCAAGCCCCCTTACTTTGCACACACATTCCTCACACAAACATCTTATCACACCCGCCTCATCACTTTTAATCATTCAACGGCAGACACACACACACACACACACACACCTTTCATACTCACCTTGCAGACAACTCACATTCACTCACTCCTTACATACATACACACACACACACTCAGAGATTACATTCACTTACATTCACATACACACATATATATGCACACACACACACACACACACACACACACACACATATATGCACACACACACACACATACACACACACATATATGCACACACGCGCACATACACACACACACATATATATGCACACACACACACACACACACATATATGCACACACACACACACACACATATATGCACACACGCGCACATACACACACACATATATATGCACACACACACACACACATATATGCACACACGCGCACATACACACACACACACACATACACACACACACACACACACACACACACACACACATCACAGAGTTGTTGAGTGCCTTTCTTTTCTTTTGCTAAGGGATGTGCAACCGTAGCTGATGTTGAGTCTTCCAAGCCTACCTGTGACGCCTCGCCTGATATTACTAGGTATGTTTGTTTTCATTCACTAGAGTAATAATGATCAACATATACATATTTAAATCAACTTTTGAATACTAAATGTTTTTTTTTCTGTATTGAATTTTGAATCTAATCTAAAATGAATATAATCATAGTTGACATGTGGATCTATATCTTAAATTGAATATGATAAATTATTTTTTTCAGGTAAACGACAAGGTAATCATCAAAAGTGGATGGTCAGCATTGAATCCTTAATCGTTTGTGAAGGGTCCAACCTCGCCACATTTCTAACAGGCCTTGCGACATGTTTCTCCACCTTCTACATTCTGAATCTGCAATATCAGGAGGAGGCAGCGTGCACCCTTGAATTCATCCAGAGGTAAGTTCATGTCACACTTTCGAACCAGAATTTGTTTTATGTGTGGTATGTATTGGGGGGGGTTGTGTAGTAGTCTACTATGTAGTTTTAAGCACTACTATGCAGGATTACACCCTCTGTAGAGAGCAATCATGCATAGTACTGCTGTAATAACCACAGAACACTATACTTCTACTTCATACAACTGATTAAATCAAATATAAATGCAGTTACAGTAAGTAATAAATGTCAGTTAATTTCATTGTGAGAAAGTGTGTTAACGTTACAAATTCACATCCGATTCATTCACTTTGGCACAATTTTCCTCTACATGAATCCTAGTGTACCCTATCAGTTTTTGTAACTCTCTCTCTTTCTCTCTCTCTCTTTCTCTCTCTCACAGAAAAAAGGCCCAGAAGAAGCCTAAGAACAATCACTAATAAGTAAAGTGAATGTTATACTTGATTTCTCATGAATGTTACTTGATTTCCTCCCTGATTATCATTTATACTCATCTCTGTACTTTAAATTCTTCTGGACATAATCTGTCAGTTTATTCATTCTCACATGTACACAAGCCCAATGCGATGCAATGATATTGATAATTATCTGTGATAATTATTCTGTATCTTATTTGATTTTGCAATAGTACTACTGTAGATAACATGTCTACATTTTACATACATATGTGATACACAAGCCTAATGCAATGTTTTTATTTTCCATGATAATTCTTTTGTACCTTATTCACGATTTTTGAAATACAACTAGATCACGTGTCTACATTTTACATTCATACGTGATACACGAGCCTAATGCGATGTTTTTGTTTTTCATGATAATTCTTTTGTACCTTATTCCTTGTTTTTTGAAATACGATTTTCAAAATACAACTAGATAGCGTGTCTACATTTTAAACGGGCCTAATGAAATGTTTTTGTTTTCCATTGTAATTCCTCTGTGTCTTATTGCCTGTTCTTTGAAATCCGATTTTCAAAATACTACTATGTATCTACATTTTACATTCATACATGATACACGAGCCTAATGCGATGTTTTTATTTTCCATGATCATTCTTCTCTGTCTTATTCCCTGATCCTGAAATACGATTATAGTCAGTCTACATTTTCCAAAATTACTATTTATCTTGCTTCATGTCCCTTCATCTTTCAAAAAGATTACTTTACTGTTAGACTGTCAAGTAAGTGCTGTGAAATAAAATATCTGTTAAATTACAAATAAGTAACTGATGTGAAAACATGGATTTTTATCTTTAAAATGTTGATTTGAGAGTGGATGAACTCAATATATGGCACTTGTTTCCTGTAATTGTAAAAAAATAAAGACCTGTTGTGTAACTAACGCGAAGATCACATTTTTTTCTTGTTACCCAACATGAAAATTATGTTCTACAGGAATTTAATGTTATGGTAGTCTGCCGTTAAACAACGGGAAGCTCCTGGAAATCCTGCCAGTTGTTTCCTGTTAATTTACAGGAAATTAATGTTGTTATTTTACATTAACTTAACGTTAAACCAGGGCACCGTTAAATAACAGGAATCTCCTGGAAACTCTGCTGCCAGTTGATTCCTGTTTTTTTACGGGATAATTTCTTACAGTGTGACCAAGCAGAGCTGTTCAAAGCCAACCTGCAGCTGCATAAGGCACGAGTCCCAGTTTACAGCCCTTATGAATTCAAATGATAATATACATGTTAGCATATAGCTCTTAGTTTTTATTCTTATGTTTTTGCAGGTACTTTTGCTTTAGGGATGTTGTCAATAAAACAGCACTTCCCATATAGCTACACATTAGTAACCCTAATGTTGAATCCATTACACCAACGTGACTCTGTCAAGAGGAGCTCCTAGAGGAAACTATATATGGTGGCACCAAGAGCTAAAGGAGGATACTTACGATGTGACCCAAGCCATGAAGAACAGTCACTATGCTATGCTAATGCTAAAGAGTCACTATGCTATGCTAATGCTAAAGACCATTTCCAACTCTGATTGTGTGTATATGTAAGTCAGAGAGCTCAGTTTGGAGAAATCTTCTCAGAATGGGAACGACTGGAATGCTCGTGCCATAGAAATGCTTGTGCCATAATAATCACAACTTTCCATAACTTTTTTAAAAACCTTTAGAGCTGTGTTAGTACACAAAACAACACTGTTTGCATAGGCCAGTCAGTGTCTACTATATTCATCACACACACTCACACACACACACGTTGTTTACTCGTCAGGTTGACTGCACTACCTGCTGGTGATTTGCGTTTGTTGCAGGCCAAAATGTTTGTGGCACACAGGTGGCTTATTGAAATCTGCTGCCTGTTTAAATGCTGCGGGCTCTGGCATGGGATTACAAGGGACAGAGATGGGGCTTGGCACTGTGGATTAGGAGCTGCACACTGCACACATTTCCTCTAGGAAATAAGTCTCATACTACACACACACACACGCGCAAGCACGCATGCACACACATACACGCGCACACACACACACACACACATACACACACACACACACACACACACTGCTGAAAGTCTTTGTACAGTCGCCACAAATGTGTCAGCTTTGATAAGTAGTCGTGAGTGTGTTGAGGCGGTTCAGTGCTGAGATTTCACTTCACGGCAACAGCCAGTGGCCAGACATGATGGGCTAGGACAACTTCAGCCTTCCGACTGCCTGAGCCACTGGCATCATTCACACACACTCACACACACACACACACACTCACTCACTCACACACACACACACACACACACACACACACACACACACACACACACACACACACACACACACTCACTCACACACACACACACACACACACTTACACACACACACACACACACACACACTCACACACACACACACACACACACACACACACACACACAATTGAACTGCCCACGTCACTGCCTCCAGGCCTGCAACACCATCACACATTTCCTATCTAGTGGGTCATCAGCTGTGTGACTGCACCACGGTTACACTGCATTACACAGTGGCATCTGAATTAAGCAGCACTTTCTGCACCACGGTTACACTGCATTACACAGTGGCATCTGAATTAAGCGGCACTTTCTGCACCACGGTTACACTGCATTACACAGTGGCATCTGAATTAAGCGGCACTTTCTGAAGTTCCGAGAGCAGAGCAGATGCCTTGATGTTGCCAACGCCCTGCTGCTGTTGCAGCATATAGCATCAGGAGATTGTGTGTGTGTGTGTGTGTGTGCTAACGCCTTGCTGCTGTTGCAGCAGATAGCATCAGGAGATTAGAAGCCATTGATAGCAGTGACTCATACCTGCAGTTTTGCAAGTCATTAATTATGTTGTCCTTCTATGGGGCCGCAAAATTGTCAAATTCAAGACAATTTTTCATTTTACATTATAATCCTGTCATGTAGAAACAACTGGCGATGGATTAAACAATTACACTATGAACTGATTAACATTTGGGAATTGTAATTAGGTAACAGAGGCCATGTGCTTTTGAAGAGCAGAGTCTCTCTCTCTCTCTCATTCTCTTTTCTCTCTCTCCCCCTCTCTCTCTGTACAGTATATGTGTGTGAGAAAGGGAGACAGAGCTCTGCTGAAAAAAACAGCCTGACCAGCTAAAGGTGGTTTGCTGGTTGACCAGCTTGATGACCAGCATGTTTGACCACCCTATGATGGTTGAAAACATACCTTTACGTTTACGATGGTGATTCAACTGGTTTTGCTCTGCATGTCCATCGGGGAACTTTCCGTTGGGGAACTTTTGGGAAGGGGCGGCAATACTGGTTAGCTGATTGGATAAACCATCTGTCTATCACCACCTATGTTGGTTATCGACGGGCCAAATCAACCAATTAGATGAACAAAGTGTTCTTCTAATGCCTTCGTTTAACATACAATAAAGTTAGGTAACGTAACTAACGTTAAAATTTTTTAACTTACCATTTGTATGTGACATGAACCTAATCAACGACAATTCCCATCAAGTTTTCACGGTAGGCCCTACACTTCTGAAGAAAGTATATTCCTCCATTATGAACTGGAATCAGCCGTGGAGGATGTCTGTGTCGTTCATTCCTCCCAGCTGCATGGCTGAGACACATAGCTTCACAGCTTACCCAGGAATACTTTCTAATTTGAATAAAACTTGTGCGATAGCTATGCTCATCTCATCTGTGGATGCCGTCATGTTGTTCGTTGCGTCACACCTAAACCCGTCTCAAAACCAACGCTGATTGGCCGTTCGTTTGGTGAACTGTTCCAAATTTTCTCTATCGGAAAGTTGCGAGTTAAAACCTGAAGCTCGCGAGATCAGGATGGTCTCACGAGGCTATGTCGTACCACCTCAAGCTGGTCATTTTAGTTAGTATTGTTGGTCTACATTGCTGGTTTAATTGGCCATGCCAGCTTATGTTGGTCATTCTAGCAAACCAGCATGACCATATTACACCAACAATGTCAAGCTTGGCAGACTGGTCACCAGCATGACCATCTTACACCAGCTGTATCCGACATGACAGGCTGGTCACACCAGCATAACCAGCTTCCTCAGTTGGTCATGCCAGCATGTCCAGCTGGTGGCCCAACCAGCTACACCAGCAAGAGCTGGAAGAAAACCAGTAAAGACCAGCTAAAACCAGCTACCAGCATAAGCTGGTTTCTAGCTGTTTTTTTTCAGCAGGGAGGGAGAGAGAGAGAGAGAGAGAGAGAGAGAGAGAGAGAAAAGGAAGGAAATAACTTGACCACAACAGGGTTATATAAAACCTATTGCAGCCCTCTGGCTACTGTGCAGCCTGCAGGAAGCCTACAGTGGTATAATAAAGCCTGCGGTCAGTTAGATTGTCATATCTGTCAGCACACACTCACACTAGGCCTGCTGTCCTTCCACTCTCACTTTTATTGGCTGTCTTCTGGGCAGTAGGGGTGAAGTGTCTGTGCCCTAAGAAGCTGTAGTGTCACACAGATAATCACGCTTGTTAAAGGCGATGGGAATATGCAGTGGGGGCTCTTGGCTTTTCAAGGGATTTTGTTAATACACAAACTTAGATACAATGTCCCCGCAATCTTGATAAACTATAAGGGCTTAGAGTGGCGTGGACACCACAAACACTTTGGCTGCTCTTTTATCTCATGAATACAGTTTTAACTCATGAATATAGATTTAACTCATGAATATAGTTCTAACTCATGAATACAGTTTTAACTCATGAATATAGATTTAACTCATGAAGATAGTTTTAACTCATGAATATAGTTTTAACTTGTGAAGATAGTTTTAACTCATGAAGATAGTTCTAACTCATGAATATAGATCTCATGAAAATAGTTTTAACTCATGAATATAGTTTTAACTCATGAAGATAGTTCTAACTCATGAATATAGATTTAACTCATGAAGATAGTTTTAACTCATGAATATAGATTTAACTCATGAAGATAGTTTTAACTCATGAATATAGATTTAACTCGTGAAGATAGTTTTAATTAATGAATATAGATTTAACTCATGAATATAGTTTTAATTCATGAATAAAGTTTTAACTCATGAATTCCCTAAGTGACGCACTGAACATCCTGGTGCAGTCATGACAGTGTGTTAATTTGTACTGTAGCAGATATCGTTCCTTTTTGAACTTCTTTCATTCATTACAACATGCAGTGCACAAACAAACATACACACACACACACACTCAGATACATTCTGGTATGCGTTATTGCAGGAGCCCGGGGGAAAAGTTATTCATTTGTGTATACACGCACACGCACACACACACACACACACACACACACACAATGCTTCCCTGTATCAACTATGAATACATTGTGTGAGTGCACTGAGTGCACACACACACACACACACATACACACACACATATATGCACACACGCGCACATACACACACACACATATATATGCACACACACATACACACACACATATATGCACACACACATATGCACGCACACACATACACACACATACATATGCACGCACACACACATTTCTTCTTTCTTGATGCTAGTTGTGTGCCTATGGAATACAGGAAATTGTTGACATTTATTTGGGATAATATCAAAGCATCACCATAGAAAAATGAAATAAAATTAAGTGCCTCTTCCCCCATTTCCACACTGTTCTTTTGATTTGATTTCTGCTTCCCTGTGTGTTTACACAGCATTGCACACACACACACATACACACACATATGCACACACACATACACACACATACCCCATTTTCATAAGCCTGTGGGCTCTCCCAAGTCAGACGCCACATTCTCATATCTGCAGTGGAACAGTAATGGAGGCAGTGAGTGCACACACACACACACACATACACACACACACACACACACACACACACACACACACACACACACACATACACACACACATACACACACATACACATACACACACAAACACACACACACACACACACACTCTATCTGCAGTGGAGCAGTAATGGAGGCACTGAGTGCACAGGCAGTCAAATGAAGACAAATAATATTATAAACACTTCCCATCACACACATATGCACACACGCGCACATACACACACACACATATATATGCACACACACATACACACACACATATATGCACACACGCGCACATACACACACACACATATATATGCACACACACATACACACACACATATATGCACACACGCGCACATACACACACACACATATATATGCACACACACACACACACACACATATATGCACACACACACACACATACACACACACATATATGCACACACGCGCACATACACACACACATATATATGCACACACACACACACATATATGCACACACGCGCACATACACACACACACATATATATGCACACACACACACACACACACACACACACACACACATATATGCACACACACATATATGCACACACGCGCACATACACACACACACATATATATGCACACACACACACACACACACATATATGCACACACACACACACACACACATATATGCACACACGCGCACATACACACACACACATATATATGCACACACACATACACACACACATATATGCACACACGCGCACATACACACACACACATATATATGCACACACACACACACACACACATATATGCACACACACACACACATACACATATATGCACACACGCGCACATACACACACACATATATATGCACACACACACACACACATATATGCACACACGCGCACATACACACACACACATATATATGCACACACACACACACACACACACACACACACACATATATGCACACACACACACACATACACACACACATATATGCACACACGCGCACATACACACACACACATATATATGCACACACACACACACACACACATATATGCACACACACACACACACACATATATGCACACACGCGCACATACACACACACATATATATGCACACACACACACACACATATATGCACACACGCGCACATACACACACACACACACATATATATGCACACACACACACACACACACACATATATGCACACACACACACACATACACACCAGTGGCGGCCGGTGGTTAAAAAAATAACGGAGGAAGAAATGTCCGCTTGATTGGTGTTAGTGGCAAATGTAAGTTTGTGATGGTGTTGATGGCATATGTGAACAAGTATGTAGGCCACCTACCCAGACACATTTATAGCAGCAGAATGTACTATTTAGCATTTTAACTGGCAATGTTGTGCAATAAATGCTGTTCTGACATTCTTAGGGGGGGGGGGGGGGGGGGGTCTGACCTAAGGAGCTAGGCTAGCATGCAGTAGCCAGAAAAGTTGTGGGTTCAGTTCTTGGCTTCCACCATTGTGCATTTCCTCCAGGGACAATACACTTTGTAATATAATTTAAATATACAAGTCACTTTGGATAATAGTGCTAAATTAATAAATGTATATGTAAATAAATGTAAATTTAGGTCTGGGAAGTCAGGGAAGATATGTAGGTCTAGTTATGAAACACTGTTTTCCTGATGTGCAAAATTATGAAAAGTCTGGAGGTTTTGCTCAATGTAATACATTTGCAAAAAAGTCTATAATACTAAAAATAGACACTTGTTATATAAAACCATGTAACTATTGACCATTAAAAATAGACCTTAAAAGTGGTTATTTGTAACATGCTAATGTTTTTAAAGCCAAATTGCTATTATTTAAAGACAGGTTGTAATAGCTAAGTGGGAATTTATACTCGAAAGGCAAATGTTATTGAAGACGTCATTAAAGGAATGCATTATGGTCTGAAACATTCATTAACAATGTAACCATCCAAAGATACAGTTAGAACGGTGAAAACAAGAGCATATTAACAACAAGAACATCATTTAACAATTGTTTAGTTGAGGCATAACTTGGATGATTATAACAACGCATAACTATCTGAAAATGTTTTTATCACCAAATCCCTGAACTGTCCACGTTTGTGACAGACCTGTGCTAACGTTACCAGTTAGTCAGGAGTAGGCTATTTGTCATACTAGCCTATGTAGCATTCAGTAGCCTACTACACTAGCCTTACCATCCTTCATTTTTGGATCTGGTCTTCCTGCTTTGATCCTAACTTTTGCACTGTATTTGAATGTATAAAAGATGGACTTTGTCCTCTGATTCCATTGTACTGTTTATTTCAGGAGCAAAAAAACAAGCTTTCCGTTCAACACAAGACTCTTCGTTGTATGACTGCAGATTGCTTGCAGAGCAGCTAGCTGCTCATTAGTTCACCGTTGCCGCTAAAAACAGCACCCCCTATCGCAATTGAAAGTTACTGTACGGAGGAGCTACCTCCCTTGGCCATTGAAAACGACGTGATTCACGAGCCGCTGGGGTCCGAGGCGTTTATAATAGACTTCAATGAGGGGCTTGAGGAGGAAGCTCCTCCATACAGTAATTTTCAATTGCGATAGGGGGTGCTGTTGGCATTTTGACCTAGGGGAA